>NC_059102.1:72201158-72546158 GCF_020740685.1 Jaculus jaculus | reverse complement strand
ATGCAGTTCAATGGAAGAAAGAGAAATCACCAGTGAAGATACTCAACAGTGGACACTGCAAGTATTAAATTTGGCCAGCCAGGCCAAATGAGCCAACAGATGTGATAGTGGTATGTCCGTTATGGGGGAAACCAACTGCTCTCTAATTGGACTGGAGGCCTGCTCCATGGGAGAGAATACATCCCTGATACTGAAAACCTACATCAGGGGTAGTCATGAGCCCTAGGGGTGTAACGTCTGCTGGTGTCTGGCTTAATGTATATACTATGCTCACCAAACTGCTCAGTGAAAACTTCTCTTAATGTTCATAGGCATATATTAATGCTACTCTCACTTTTTGTTAAAAAAACCTTCTCTTTTCAGATGGCATTGAGCTTGGGATGACTGAGAAGGCACCATGGTGCTGAGAAGAAGTGACAGAGGAGTGCTCAACACTGAAATCTCTCTATCACATTTTCCAAGGCTCTGGGTCCATTGCAGAAGAGGAAGCAAAAAGAATATAAATGCCAGAGGAAGGGTAGGAGTCCTTAAAATGTGCTCCTCCAGACACAAAATGGCCTGTATATTCATGACCTCATAGTGCCTGATACTACCTACACAAGACCATCATAATAGGAGGAAAAGATGATGACATCAAAATAAAAGACTAATTGAGAGGGGTAGGAGATATGATGAAGAATGGAGTTTCAAGGGGGAAGGTGGGGAAAAGGAGGGAATTACCATGGGATATTGTTTACAATTTGTACAACAAATGAAACAGTTAACCAAATGAAGAGACTGCCTACAAACTGGAGAAAGTTTTTGCCAGATATGCATCTAACTGAATGTAAATACCTACAATATACAAAAAAAATTTTTTAAACATAATGAAATGGCCTAATCAAAAACAGACTGCAACTGAATAGAATGTTCTCATAAAAAGAAGTACAAATGACCAATAGACATGTTTTTAAAACTATTTAACATCTTTAGAATTCAGGAACATGTAAATTAATACTACTTTGAGATTTTGTCTAACACCAGTCAGGATTGTTTTCATGAAGAAAAAAACAATGAAAAGTTCTGGTAGGATGTTGGGAGTATGTATGAAAATTGGTACAACCATCATATAAACAAATGTAGTACACAGTTTCACATTGATGGGATGAACATCCAAACCAGGCACAGTTTAGGGGAGCAATGGGTATACTTCAAGCCTACAGATCCAAGGGAAGTTTTATTAATGGTAGAAGAAGCTGATTCCCATTCATAAATCCAAATAGAGAAAGAAACCACCACAGTCAGCAAACAACAAAATGCAGCTAGAAGCAGGGAACCTGCCAGAGCTCACACTGCTCTCCATCCCATTGGGTTGGAATCCTGATCTCCAGTGACATGTCTCCTTGTAGCAGGAGTTGGCATGAATGAAACAGGGAATGAAGCTGAAAAATGAATTATAATGAAACACCTGAGTCTACGGAGCCATACATTCAAACTACCACATTCTACGCCTGGATTCCTCAGACTCATAACCATATCACAATGCAAATTGCACTGCTACTTTAAAGATCCTATAAACATTACTAACTTTAAAATTGTCCCTTAGCTGTGAGTCAGTACTGTAAAATCAAAACATATTACATACTTTTAACATATAATGGCATAGAGCAAATATTTCCATTGCCATAATGCATAACAAGGAGAGAATGAAGCCATGAAAAATCAATAACCATCAGGTAAATATCAAACATCTGTAGTTCTAGTCCAATATCTATAACCAGTGATGAAAGTATCCATAATTTCAATTTCTATCTCTCCAATTGGTCTGAATAGCCAGGGAAATTTTCTGGCCCAAGTCAACAGTGCTCCACAGTAGTCTTTTCAGATTTCTGGTATATCCAAAATATCTTCAGGTCTCCACAGTTAAAAAAAAAAAAAAAAAAAAAAAAAAAAAAAAAAAAAAAACTTTGGCTCAATATACTGACCTTTTTAGCCTTTAAAATTGGAATAGCCTGTTTCCCATGATCATCTCAGCAGAGGCTCCTATTTTAGTTCAGACAATAGCTTCATGAGCCACAAAGGGACATCATGCTGTTTCACATGTTACGTCTCAGCAGTGGCTCCTGGAACTATGTGCACTTCATAACCCTCTTCCATGCATGTTTCATGCTTTTAAAATCAATACCAGGTGTACAGCCATAAAGTGATTTTGTTAATCTATATTTGAAATAAATTGTGATCTTAGAGAGCAGGTTATGTCTTATAATTCTTTCTTTCAGTCATTTCCTTTCAACAGCCTTTGCATTCTTATTCGTTCAGCTTTTTCTGGGTAGACATAACCTTAGGTACCTTTCCATTGTAAACACCTTAATGGTGGCAATCTGGTTGACAACAGCAGCTTCAATAACCTAAAACATGCATGTGTGCTAGTAATTTTCAACTTCCTTGATCATTTTCCAACCTTGAATCATACATCTACCAGTTCTATATCTTCTGCCAAACACACCAGTCCATTACTTTCAAATTCAACCTTGATCAAACTCTCTGGGCATGGGCAGTAAAACACAGCTAGTCTTTATGTCAATATCCCAGTTCCAACAATGCTCTCTGCTGTCTTTCCTTGCCATTTGAAATTTCATAAGTGTGGTAGTTTTAATACATTTCCACTGTAGAACCAAGTGTTTTATTAAAACTAGAAACTTGGATCTCTAGATGCCTGGATGTAGGAGGTGTCCCTGGAGGCATATTCTGGAAAGCAGACCTAAGGTATCAGTGATGGTGGATCTGAATTGCAGCCCAAATGTACAGAAAATATTGAGCACTGGGGATACTTCGTGCTGCAGGATTGTGCTTGCTGCTTTTGAGTTTTGATGGCTGTTTGGATGTTTCTCTCTGCTTTGATATATGGAAACAGTTTCTTCCACCATTGATGGAACTTCTCCTTGGATCTGTAAGCTTAAATCAATCCAATTTATTTCATAAGCTGTGTCTGCTTGGAAGTTCATCCCAACATTGTGGTGCTCTCTACACCAGAAATTTGGCAGCAGAGAGTTGGTGTGTTGCTCAGATAAACCTGACCATGTAGATTTTAGTCTTTTGGATCTTGTGTGTTGGAAGGGGAATATGCATAGACTTGGTACTTGTGACTGCAAAAGTCTCACAGTGTGGTAAGACAAATTTTGTGGGCTGTTCTGATAAGAGTTTGAAAATGCTAAATACAGAGAAAATTATATTTAGAGGCTTTGCTCTTTAACTTTCAAAGGGGAAGAAAAGTCAGCAGAGAACTTTGTTAGAACTGGGCTATAGGAATAAGGGTTTGCAGTATTCTGATTTCCATATCCAGAAACTTTAATCAAGGTTGAATTTTAGAGTATAGACACTGAGGATACACAGATAAGACCAAAGCAGAAATCCAGAAGCTGCTGAGAGCTTAATACTACAGTATACTTAAAACACACCCACCAAGGCTCAGGGAATTTTGTGCAAGAGGAGGCAGAAAGATTGTAAGAACCACAGGGTGGATGAGAATATCCATAGACATCCTCCCCCCCACACACACACACACACTGACTGACTACTGCTCTCACAACTCACAACCCACAACCCTATGGTGAATACCAGTAATCTTGCTGAGGAGGGTCCTTAGTGGAATGGGCCAGAAAGAAGAGGAATTAGGATACCAACATATGAGATGTCCATACAAAGTTTATACTTAATAGAACTAAGGAAAAAAGAAAGAGAGAGAAGGAAAGAAAGAAAGGAAGAAAGAAAGAAAGAAACAAACAAACAAACAAACAAACAAACAAATAAACAAACAAACAAACAAAGAGAAAAAAGAAGGGAAGGAAGGAAGGATGAAAGGAAGGAGATAAGAAACAGGTAAGCTTGGCAGAAGATATATGAAAGATATAAGATTTAAAGTTGGAAAACTTCAAGCAACTTTAAAATTACAGACACAAAGATAGATTTTTAGATTACTGAAACTGCTATTGTCAATCAGATTACCATCATAAAGGATGGTCAACTACTTACACTGAAATAATGGAAAAATGCCTGAGATAATTCCACAAGAAAGAATGAATGGTAGAAATTCAAATTCTTTTGAAAGTAGGAGAGTAATGGGTCTACTTCAGGCCTAAAGATACGTTACAGTCATCTTTGTATTCATGGGAGAAAATACCCAACTAAGAGCAGCTTGTGGGAGGAAAGGGGTTACTTGGCTTCCAAACTTGAGGGGAAGAAACATGATAGCTACATAATAAGAGAAAATGGTAGCATGAGCAGAGGGTGGACATTACTGCCTGGACAACATCAGATGAGCAACAATATTTGGATAGTGTGCCAAACAGTAGCAAGGGGAAGCTGGCTATAACACCAACACCCATAAGCCCATCCCCAACAATGCATTTTATTCAAGAGGCTCCAATTCCCAAATTTCTACTAGCTGGAGACCTAGCATTCAGAACACATAAGTTTATGTGGGCCTCCTGAATCAAACCACCACAAAATCTGTCCCTCACCCCACCACACAAACACTTTTGCATGAATGTTCCTACGTGGCGATGAAGCTGAAAACTCAGTTTTAATAATACACTTGAGTCAGGAGTGGTGGCACATGCCTTTAATCCCAGGACTCGAGAGGCAGAGGTAGGAGGATTGCATGTGTTTGAGGCCACCCTGAGACTACATAGTGAATTTCAGGTCAGCCTGGGCTAGAGTGAGACCCTACCTTGAAAAATCAAAAAAAAAAAAAAAAAACCTCCCCCAAAATAAATAAGCAAAAACCAGGTATTGTACTGTACACATTTAATCCCAGTCCTTGGATAAAAGAGGTAGGAGGATTGCTGGGAGTTCAAGGTCCTCCCAAGTCTTCTTTGGCTATTGTAAGACTCTACAAAAAAAAAGTAAATAAATTATCTTTGTCTTTGGGTCTGTACATTCAGACTTCCACAACCAGTATAGAGGATTATCAACAAGCTAGAAAGAGAACTCCATCTTACTCCTCTATATCACCCCTCGTCATATACAATAATGATTCTCTATACAGAGATGTTTATAAATATAATAAATAGATAATAAAAATATGGCATTGCTATAGTCACCTCCATGCTGCTAGAAGAATGTCCAAGCCAGACACAGTTTATAGGAGGAAGAGGATTTATATCAGGCTTACAGATCCAGAGGAGGTTCCATAATGGTAGAAGAAGTGCTGGTCCCCTTAACAGATCCACATTCATAGAAAAATAACTACATGCAATGCAAAACAAACAACCAGCAGCAAAACACCAACAGCAGAAAGAAACAGTAGGGACCCAGGCAGAACTCACTCTGCATACCTTCAACTTGAATTTAGACCTGCTCCCAGTAACACCTTAGGGCTGGACCCCAGGACATGCCCACTGTGACACCTCCACCAACCAGGAGGCTGGAAATCCAAGTTATCCTCTTTAGTAAAACATCCGAGTATATAGGGAAACATACATTCAAACTATCACAGGAAGATGCACACAAAGAAATTTTATTTAGGTACAAATTAAAATAAAACTAAGGAATTTGCAGGAAAATGGGAGGATATGGAAAATATTATACTATCTGGCATAATGCAGATTTATAGATACCAATACCACATGTTATCTCTCACATGCAGATTCAGACTTCTAAACAAGATGTATTTGTTTACGTTGAGGGTGTCTACAGAGGCTAGAAAGATAAAAAGGGGCCATGTTGTGGGACAGCACTAAGAGTGTCAATAGTGAGCACATGTGATATGATAGTAGAGGAGAAACACTGGTGATAGAGAACTTTACGTGGAGATTTAGGGAGGTGAAGAGGGGGAGATGGGGAAAGGGCATGCTAACCTAAACTACTGCACTGTGAATCTAGTCAAAGGCCTGTGAAATCATAGTCATAATCATAATGAAATCATAGTCCCTAGTGGGGAAGCTACCTAGTAGTAGTTTGGGGGTAAATAAACATGTACCCATATAACTGCTTCTAAATATTTGGGTTTATATCCACAAATTAGTGATGTGCTTGGTGTTAGTCAGATAAAGTTCTTTGTGTAATGAGAATTGGTTATTGCAGGGACTCATATCTGATCAGAGTGCTGAGAATAAGTACTGGTGAATATATAGCTCTGAATTAAACATCTATATCATCCCCTGTAAGGCTCATGGAACATGACAAAGGAAGTAATGTGAAAGTTGGAGGATGGAGAAGAGTGTTGCATAACGTTGCCTTCTAGGTATGCCATGAACATTGCATTCATAGACTCAGAATCACTGTAGTTACCCACACAAGACCTGCACAAGATTGGGCCTATCAACATTCCATCATGGACAGAGCTGGAGCTCATGAAGCTGCATCACTCACACAAGAGCTATTAGTATCTAATGGCTGTGGGTGGAATGTGAACCATTTTTTTTAAGTGATATAATAACTGGTAAATTGACCATACTCAGGTAAGTAAACACCTTGCCATGTTCATTCAAGAAACCCTAATTAAACTCAGTAGTTTACCAAAAAATAAATCCTAATAGAAGAAAGACTAAATGAGAAGAATAAAGGGATGAGTGAGAGGGGGACAAGTGAAAGTAATGGGGAATGAATGTAATCAAATTAATGTGTGTGTATAATATGTGTGTGTGACTTATTATTTTTTTAGAAAGGTTGCAGTCTTATAATCCCTCCCTCCAACTCCCACTTTCCATGAGGGCTCTCCTCAGTGGGTTTCTTGGTATTTACTATTGGGTAATTAAAGTCTCAGCTTCTGCCTCCTCCATGTAGACCAGCTGACAGAAATCTGGAAGAAGCCATTCTACATGTAGTTCAATGGGGGAAAGAGAAATTACCAGTGAAGATACTCAACAGTGGACACTGCAAGCCTTATAATTGGCCAGCCAGGCCAAATGAGCCAATGGGTGCAATAGTGGCACATCTGTCATGGTGGAAACCAACTGCCCTCCAATTGGACTGGAGGCCTGCTCCATGGGGGGGGAGGGAGAATGTATCCCTGATACTGAAAACTTAAAACAGGGGTAGTCATGAGCCCTAGGGGTGTAACATCTGCTGATTTCTGGATGAATGAATATACTATGCTTATCAAACTGCCTAGTAAGCACTTCTCTTAATATTCATACCCTTATATTAATGCTATTCTCATTTTGGGTAGAGAATCTTCTCTTTTCTGATGGCAGTGACCTTGGGATGATTCAGAAGGTATCATAGTGCTGGAAAGAAGTGACTGGAATACTGAGTAACATATTGATCACACCTCCCAAGGCTCAGGGTCTAATGCAGAAGTGGTGGTGGAAAGGATGTTAGAGCCAAAGGAAGGGTAGGACTCCTTACAACGTGCTCCCTCCAGACATGAAATGGCCTGGATATCCATGACCTCACAGTGCCTGACACTACCTACACAAGACTGTCATAAGAGGAGGAAAAGATCATGACATCAAAATAAAAGAGAAAGCTGAGCATGGTGGCACACGCCTTTAATCCCAGCACTCGGGAGGCAGAAGTAGGAGAATTGCTATGAGTTCAAGGCCACCCTGAGACTCCATAGTGAATTCCAGGTCAGCCTGGGCTAGAGTGAGACCCTACCTCGAAAAACCAAAAAAAATAAAAATAAAAATAAAAAAGAGACTGATTAAGATGGGGAGGGGATATGATGGAGAATGGAATTTCAAAGGGGAAAGTTGGGGGAAGGAAAGTATTTCCAAGGGATATTTTTTGTAATCATCAAAGATGTTAAGAAAAAAAAAGAAATACAATGAATCTTCAAAGTTAGACACTGACTGGGCACATTTTATTCAACTACTATCAAAGTTTGAAGTGAAAAAGAAAGAAAGAAAGAAAGAAAGAAAGAAAGAAAGAAAGAAAGAAAGAAAGAAAGAAAGAAAGAAAGAAAGAAAGAAAGGAAGAAAGAAAGAAAGAAAGTCTCAGCTTCTGGGTTGAAGGGAGCTGTGCCTCAGGATATTCCTACATACCTGGTGACTCTTAACATCTTCTTACTCCCTTTTCTGCTGAATCTTGGTTGGATTCTTTGCAGTCTGACTTAGTATTCACTTCTCTGCAACATCTGAGTTTCTGATTCAATGTGTTTTGATTGACCAACAGTGCCTGTTTCCATTCTGCAGGAGCTGGTTGTCAGGTTAGCAGTGGGAGAAGTACTAATGTCATGACTTTCTCTGCAATTTCTTCTGTGCCCTGAAAGACATGGTATAGGTGAAATATCCTTTTCATTTTTTATTAGTTAATTAATTTTTAACATAAATTATAAGATATTTCCTTCCTCACCCCTATTTCTCTATAGGCCCTCCTAAGCAGGGCCATTGGTGTTCACTACAGGTCAATAAGGTGTTTGTCTCTGAAGTGAGCTGTGTCTTAAGGTGTTCCTACCCATCTTGCTTGTGGCTCTTCAATTAATCCAGCCCCTCTTCCACAACAGTACCTAAGCCTTAATGAGTGTGTTCTCAGTTAGTGTTGACTTCTATATAGCCTCTATATTTCTGTTACTATGTGTTTCAGTTCATCACAGTTTTTGTTGATGTTTTCCTGATGTGAATATTGAACTAGCATGGGAAAAATACTCACATCACTGTTTCCTCTGAAGTTTCTTCTACACTCCAGATGTGGTAGAGGTGGCATATCTCACTGTGAGCATTTGGCTCTTTTCCTGTGTTGATGGATCTTGAATCACTCCAGTATTCTCTGCCATCTGTAAAATAAAACAAAATCTCTGACCAAGGTTGATAGAAGGGCTTTTTTTTTTTTTTTTCCGAGGTAGGGTTTTACTCTAGCCCAGGCTGACCTGGAATTCACTATGGAGTCTCAGGGTGGCCTCAAACTCACAGCAATCCTCCTACCTCTGCCTCCTGAGTGCTGGGATTAAGTTTTCATTAAAGGGTATGTACACAGGATCTTGGGACACATTTTCATGAGGCTACCCACTTGACTTATACAAATGACACTGGGAACTTCTTTGTAGGTAGTATGATTTTCCTAACCATGGGGTACTGACTTGGTTCCTCATACCAGTTATGAATTCTCTCCCACTGAGAGGACCTCATGTCCAATTGGAGGGCAACTGGTTACGGTTACCCATAAAATTTGTTTGCTCCTGTTGTGCAAGTGTATAGTTATTTTCCAGCTGGCATATTGCATGGCTTTCAGAGTCTCCTCTTTATTCATGCTGTTGGTGATCATTGTAACCCAGTAGATCACATAGCACTTTTCCTCACCATGAGGGTTTGATAGTGAGGACAGTCTTTCTTCTCAATTCCCATGTTGTCTCTTGGTGTTCTGAGATGGCATCCTGTGGTGTCTTAAGCAATAGGGTATTACTTTTGCACTGTATTAAGTAGCCAAGTGCTTAGCAAAGGCCTGTAGTATTTTGAGGCATCACGTGATCACTCTGGCCAACTGCTTGTTGTAAGGGTTAACTGAGATCTGGCCTAAGTATCTACAAGCCAGAGCCCATTATTTAAGGATTAAGGTTTCTTCACTTTCCTCTGAGCCTTTCAGTCTAGTCAACCCACCACCTTTAATTGGGAATTCTGTCTCATATGTTGGTTTTCAGGAGAAATGCTCCTATTGTGCTGACTGCTTTCATCATTGGTCTTGTGTAGTTAACTTCCCCACCCTCCTTTCCCTGATCCCTCCTACACATACCATCCCATCCCAATCTTCACTGATTCTTCCAATTTAGGCATATAGGAGGTCTTTCCATCTTCTTGTATCCACCTCAATTTCTTACCTCAGTGTTTTTATGTTTCCATTGTATGTCTTTCACTTTCTTGGTTAGTGAAATACCAAGATGTTTAATTTTTTTGAGGCAATTTAAAAAAGGACAGCCTTACTGATCTCTTTTTTTCATATGTCTGTCTTTAATGTATAGTATAGCTACTGATTTGTGTGTGTGTGTGTTTTTATGATACCACTTTGCTGAAAGAATTTATCACCTTTAGGAGTTTTGTTTTATGGTCGAATCTTTGGGTCACTTATACATAAAATCCTATAGTATGCAAATAGGGCTAGTTTGACTTCCCTCTTTTCAATTTGTATTTCCTTTTTTTTTTCTCTCTTGTCTTATTGCTTGGACTAGGACTTCTAGCACTATGGTGAAGAGCAGTTGTGAGAGAAGGTACCTCATCCTGTTCCCAACCTTAATGGGACCTCTGAGTTTTTTTCCCAGTTAGTGTGATTTGGGACTGAGGTGCTTTATATGTAGTCTTTATTATGTTGCAATATGATCCTTTCATCACTAGTCTCTCCAGTGTTTTTTCATTTAGTGATGCTGTATTTTGTCAAAGGCCTTCTCTGTATCTATTGAAATGATCTTGTGGTTCTTGTGATTAAGTTTATTTATGGGGTGTATTATGTTTATTGATTTCCATATGTTGAACTATCTCTATATCCCTGGAATGAAGCCTAACTGGTCAAGGTGGATAATGCCTTTGATGTGTTTTTTAATTCAATTTGCAAAGGATTTTTACTGAGAATATTAGCATCTAGGTTCATCAGGGATATCAGTCTATAATTTACTTTTTTTTTTTTTTTTTTTGAGGTAGGGTCTCATTCTAGCTCAAGCTGACCTAAAATTCACTATGTAGTCTCAGGGTGGCCTCGAACTCATGGCCATCTTCCTACCTCTGCCTCCCAAGTGCTGGGATTAAAGGCATGAGCCACCACACCTGGCTCTAACTTACTATTCTTGTGTCTCTGTCTAGTTTTGGTATCAGAGAATGCTGGCTTCATAAAAGAAGTTTGGGAGGATTCCCTTTTTACCAATTGCCTGAAATAATTGAGAAAAAATGATTTCAGTTTTTTGGTAAAGGTTTTGTAGAATTTGGCTTAGAATCCATGAGGTTCTGACTCTTTGGTTAGGAGGTTTTTAATTACATGTTCAATCTCATTGGATATAATAGGTTTGTTTAGGAAGCTTATCTGCTCTGGGTTTAGTTTCTTCTAAGTGGTATGTGTCTAGGAATTCCTCCATTTCTTCCAGATTATCCAAATTAATGGAATAGAGGTTTGGGAAGTATGTCCTGATAGTTTTTCCAAATTCACTGGTGTCAGTTGTAACCTCTCAATTTTTATTTATGATCTTGCTCATTTGATATGACTCTTTTCTTTTGATCAAATTGGCCAGGGGTTTATCGATCTTGTTTATTTTTTAAAGAATCAGCTCTTTTTTTTTGTTAATCTTTTTTTTTTGTTGTTGTTACTTTTTATTTGAGAGTGACAGAGAGAGAAAGAGGGGGAGAGAGAGAGAGAGAATGGGCGCGCCAGGGCCTCCAGCCACTGCAAACGAACTCCAGACACGTGCGCCCCCTTGTGCATCTGGCAAACGTGGGTCCTGGGGAGCTGAGCCTCAAACCGGGGTCCTCAGGCTTCACAGGCAAGCGCTTAACCGCTAAGCCCTCTCTCCAGCCCAAGAATCAGCTCTTTGTTTTATCAGTCTTCTTAATTGTTTTCTTAATTCCCAATTCATTTTTTTCTACTGTAATCTTGATTACTTCTTTCCATCTGGACCTCTTGGGATTGGAATATCCTTATTTTTTCCAACAACTTTAGGTGGATAGTTATTAATTTGGGAACTCTCTTTGCCTTTGACATAAAGATATGTAATCCTCTAAATTTTCCCCTTAAGCCTGCCTTCATTGCTTCCCACAAATTATGGTATGATGTGTTTTCATTATCATTCAGTTCTAGAAAATTTACAACTTTCTTTTTAATTTCTTCCAAAATCCATTCATTATTTAGTAGTGAGTTGTTCAGTCTCCAGGAGTTGGTTTGTTTTGTGGTGTTTCTCTTATGGATTTCTAGCTTTAATGCATTGTGTTCAGATATGGTACAGGGAGTGATATAAATTTTCCTGAACTTAGATGCATGTTTTATGTGCTAATATATGTTCTATTTTAGAGAAGATTCCATGATCTGCTGAGAAGAATTAAGGTGGAATGTTAGGGATAATTAGTCTATAGTTTTGTTAAGCAACATTATTTCCCTGCTGATTTTCTGTTTGGATGATCTATTTATTGATGATAGTGGGGTATTGAAGTCCCTTACTATGATTGTATTAGGATTTGTTTCTTATTTGTTATCAAGTATATTTTGCTGTATAAAATGTTATACACCTGTGATGGTGCATATAAATTTATTATTGTGATATCCTATTATTGGATTTTTCCCTTGGTGAATAAAAACTGGGTTTCTTCATCTCTTCTCATTACTTTTGAGTTGAAGTCTAATTTTGTCAGATATTAGTATACCCATACCTACTTGTTTCTTATTTTCATTTTCTTGGAAGATTGTTTTCCATCCTTTCATCCTTAGAAGGCATCTATATTTAATAGTGAGTTGGAGTTCTTGTAGACAGTAGATGGATTGATCCATTTTCCATATCCAGACAGTTAACCTGTGTTTTTTGATTGGGGAGTTCAGATCATTAATATTTATATTTTTAACTGTGAGGTTAAATTCAATCCCTGTCATACTGAAAGCTTTGTGTTCAGGCTTTGGTGCTGTGTGAGTTTTATATACATTATTGTGTCTGTTCCAGTTTTGGTGATTGTTTTCCCATCTTACAGAATCTTGAGATTTTGTTGAAGTTGTTCTCTATACCTTTGACCTATACTTGTTCTCCTTCTTGTATGCTTATGTTTTGGATAATTGGCCTTTCAGGGTGTCCCACAATTCCTTCATATTCCAATCACATTCTTTTGAAATTAGTAGTATTTGCACTCCCAACCCATTTCCTCTCTTATGTTTTCAATTTCTGAAATTCTGTCTGAAACATGAGTTACTCTGCCTGGTAGTCTTTCTAGGGGGGCTTTTAATAGGGCTATTTAACTTGTATTCTCTTTGTATTTTTCTTCATCATTTCCCATAACTTGGTAGAGTTTCACTTTCAGATCTTTGTTGACTTTTTTGTTGCTTTTTGGAATTCATGCCCGCATTTGCTAATTTCATCATTAACCTTGATCCTTTGGTTGTTAAGTTGATCTATTTGTTAATTCACCTTCAAATCACTTATCTGGCTATTAAGGTTCCTCTGATTTTCTTCTGTTGTATTGGAATGAGAAATAAGAGCTATACACTGCTGCTGATGGATCTCTTGCATCCCATTTATGTGATTATTGGTTCTTTGATTATTTTCTCCAAGTTCCGTAATCCTATGGTCTCATTAGTTTTTATTATTATGCTTAATACGCCTTCATTATGTGATTCTTTTTCTGGAGTATCCTTTGTTTTCACTAGAGGCTTCTATTAAGATGCTAGGTATTTTTGGTAGGGATCTGTTGACTAGATATCTTGCATTGTGTGTTTTGTGTTGGGGTTTACTCATCTCTACTATGACCTCTTGTGTTCAGAATGAGGTAGTTGTTCCTCTTGTGGCCCATTATTTGTATCAGCAGGTAAGCTTTGGTTAAGAGGAGAATGTGTGGTGTTGTCTGCTTGTTTGCTTGGGTTGGGTGACCTGGGGTCTAAGTGGGGTCCTCCTTGTGTGTGGTACCTACAGCTAGGTCAGGGTATAGTCCTATCCTGCTTGCCTTGCTTGCTGTCCAGGCAGTGTTTTTGGTTTTTTGTTGTTGTTGTTGTTGTTGTTGTTGTTTGTTTGTTTGTTTGTTTTCTCCCTGTGTTGATTACTGCCTGAGTAAATTGGAATGTGATCTTCACTGGGGTCCTGAGGGGCACAGGGTTGATGCCTCAGACCTGACATGCAGGTTAGTCTAAATTGAGATGGTGTGGATATTGTCTATTAACAGCTGCCAATAGGTCCACATTAAGCTCACCCCACATTAGGATCACCTTGGGATGACTCTCCTGTCTTTCCCTATAACTAGCCTTGTGAGCAAACAGTCCCAAGACCACTTGGGCGCTAGAATTGCAGTCACAACTTTTGTGGTTTGGAGAGAGCAGTGGGAACATCTCTCTGGAGTCTGAGTTTCCTGACCATGGGATTCTGACTTGGTTTCCACTATCAGATATGAGTTCCTTCCCAAAGAGTGGACCTCATGCCCAATCAGAAAACAGTTATCCCAAAAATTGTGTGCCACTACTGCACAAATGTGTATTTCTTGCCCATCTGGTTGATTTTGTGACTGATAGAGTTCCCTGCTTATTCACATGATTGGTGACCATAAGTTTTTCCAACACTAGGAGGGGTGGCCAGGAGAGAACTGGTTTCCCATTCAGTTCTAGCATGATATTTCAATTTCTGGTCACCACAGCCTATGTGCCTTCAGCAATAGGGTCATACCTGTTAGTGCTGTCAGGTAATCAAGTGTTAGGGCAAAGGTCTGCATTGCCTTAGGGAACTAGTGGGTATCCCTGGCCAACAGCTCACTGTAGGGCTAACTGAATTCTGGGTCATGGATTAACCAGCCAGAGCCCATAATTTTAGGATTAAGCTTTTTCCACCTTATACAGAGCACTTCTGTACAGACCATTCTGCCCCTTGTTTTTTATTTTATTATTTTTGTTTATTTTTTTTATTTATTTGAGAGTGACAGACAGAGAGAGAAAGAGGCAGAGAGAGAGGAGAGAGAGAGAGAGAAAATGTGCGTGCCAGGGCCTCCAGCCACTGCAAACGAACTCCAGACTCGTGCGCCCCCTTGTGCATCTGGCTAACATAGGTCCTGGGGAATCAAGCATCAAACCAGGTCCTTAGGCTTCACAGGCAAGTGCTTAACTGCTAAGCCATCTCTCCAGCCCCTTCCCCCTCTTTTATTGACTGTTGTATCTTACAGAATGGTATCCAGAAAGAGGGTTTCCATGGCACCGATTCATATTGTCTTATGTGAAAGTATATTATATACATGTATAACTTGTCAATAAAAATAATTTTTTAATTGTTCTAGGTTGGACTGGAGAGATGACTTAGCTCGTAAAGCATTTGTATATAAAGCCAAAGGACTCAGGTTCAGTTCCCTAGGACTCATGTAAGCTAGGTGGTGTATGCATGTGGAGATCATTTGTAGTAGCTGGAGGCCCTGGCATGTCCATTATTTCCCCTCTCCCATCTGCTTCTCTGTCTCTCTCAAATAAATACATAGAATACAAAAAAAAAAAAAAAAAATCAAGTCCTAGACCAATCTTGAAAGAAAGATCTCCTAATAAATCAAAAAATGGAATTTTCTATAAAAGTATTGAATGTTCTTTATAGTTCTATGTATAACCAGGAAAATGTGCCTCCTTTTTGTTTTAAATATAAGAAATTGACATATTGCTTTATAAATTTAATGTGTTTAATGCATTAATGGTCATTATAGCTTTGTTTTACACTAAAACTAGAAACAATGCCATTAGGCATCTTCTTTGCAGTCTTAGAAGAGTTAGCAAAGATATTATTCTGTTCACATCTCCTGACTCCAGTCTCACTATTCTGCACAACTGAGTCAGAAAATCATATCAAGGAGGAAAGATAAATGGATAATGCCAATGTAACACTACTAAGCTTAAAGGCTATGAAAATATTTTACTTAATTAAATTCACCACATAGATTCGAAGATAGAGCAATTTAGGTACTATGCTTGGCTCTGGAACAATGCCCAGAAGTTATGTGGAAGTGTTTCCTTCCTGAGCTCTTACCACTTACTTTAATGAAGAGTTGTTCACTGATAGGCAATGCTATGACTGAAGATGAGAGTGACATACACTCACAGAGATACAAAGTACTATAAGAGAAAAGTAGTATCTGAAAGAACTTCATGTAAAGAGGTAACCTGGGTTAATGGAGAATATATTGAAGAGTGAAGAGAACAGATGGAGTGTGTAACAAGTTTTGGCTATTTTTACTTTATCTAACACTACAAAAATTGGTAGACTAACATGACAGGTGATCTGGGGTGTTGTTCAATTAATCAAATGCTTATCTAGCATGTACAAAATATTGAGTTTCATATGCGGTAGGAAAAGCCTGGGATTCCAACTCTAGAAACACAAGGAAACTTGAAGTTCAAGGTAATCCCAATCTGCTGCAGTCATCTTCTCATTGCTGGACAAACACCTGACCCAAAGAAGCTTACTGGAGGAAAAAGCTTATTTCAGGCTTACAGAATCCAGGGAACTCCATCAATGGCAGAAAAAGTTGGCTCATTTCTACAGCTGCATAGCAGAGAGCCACCATGAATCAGCTAGCAAGTCACACCAGCATGAACAGCCAGAGCTTCAAGCTGCTCTGCACACACCTTAAGGCTAGACTCAAGATCCATCCCCAAACACATCTTAGGACTGGACTCTCAGATCTACCCCAGTGGCATCTCCTCCATAGCAGGTCTCTCTCTGCCTGTTGAAGACTCAAATTGTAACTCTGAGTCTATACAGTCATCCATACATTAAAACAACCACACAACTATATAGTAAGTTTGATGACCAGATGGACCACAAGAAACCCTGTCTTTAAAAACAGGGACAAAGGGCTATAAAGATTGCATAGTGGTTAGGGTGCTTGCTTGTAAAGCCTAAGAACCCAGGTTTAATTCCCCAGTACCCACATAAAGCCTTATGTATAAGGTAGCATATGGGTCTGGAGCTTGTTTGCAATGGTTATAGGCTCTGACATGCCCATCTCTTCCCCACACCTCTCTCTCTCTTTCATAAATAAATAAAATACTTTAAAACAAACAAAAAAGAGAAATGGGGAAGGAAAAGAAAAGAGAAAAGAAAAAGTAAGCATAAAATTCAATGGATTAAAGCAAGTCTGATAATAGAGGCCTGTAATCTTACCTACTCAAGAGGATGAAGCAAGAGGATTGCACATCCAATGTCCACCTGGGTAACAGTGTTGCAGTCCGGTTCGCATTGCTGGTAGAAATCACCCAACCAAGAGCAGCTTCTGGGAAAAAGAGATTTATTTTGGCTTACAGGCTTGAGGGGAAGATCCACAATGGCAGGGGAAGACGATGGCATGAGCAGAGGGTGGACATCACCCCCTGGCCAACAATAAGGTGGACCACAGCAACAGGAGGGTGTGCCAAACACTGGCAAGGGAAAACTGGCTTTAATAACCATAAGCTGGCCCCCAACAATACACTCCCTCCATCAGCTGGGAACCTAGCATTCAAAACACCTAAGTTTATGGGGGACACCTGAATCAAACCACCACACATAGCAAAAACATATCTCAAAATAAATAATAAAAAGTGATTTAAAAAAAGTGTGGTGGGGGGTCTGGAGAGATGGCTTAGTGGTTAAGGTGCTTGCCTGCAAAGCCTAAGGACTCACGTTAAACTCTCCAGATCCCATGTAAGTCAGATGCACCAAGGTGTGGCAAGCACAAGGTTGCACATGCCCACTAAGTGGCACAAGCATCTGGAGTTCGATTTTAATGGCTGAGGCCCTGACATGTCAATTCTCTCTCTCTTCCTCTCTCTCTGTCTCTCAAAGTTAATTAATTAATTAAACTTATAAAAAGGTAAGTGAAGACCACTTATCTAGAATGTGTAAGGCCCTAGATTCAATCCCCAGTACAAAAAAATGTAAAGAGATGACTTTTGAAATTATTTTAAAAGAAAAATATTTTCCTACTAGTATAAGTAAAAGTAACTGCAAGAAGATCTTAAATAGAAATTGAGAACATGGTTTTTCCTTGGTAATGGAAGAAAAGGCATAGGAAAGATGAAGGAGGAAGATAGGGCACAGTCTGTTATACTGTTTTATTTTCTTGGCATATATTTATTATTTATAGTATTAAGGTTCATAAAGATAATTTCTGCAATTATTCCATATACTTTGACCATGTTCAATCCAATTCCATATGTACCTTAAGTTCCTCCTCTCCTTTTTCCCCTCCTTCCTGCTTCCCTCCATAACATTGTATTTCTATCATCTATAAAGAAGTCCAGGACCCAGAAATAAGAGAAAATACAATATTTGTCTTTCTAAGACTTGATTATTTGGCTTAATATTATAATCTCCAGTTGCATTCACTTTCAAGAAAATAACATATTTTTTCTTTATAGCTGAATAAAATTTTATTGTGTTCATATACTACATTTTATTCATTCATATGTTGACATATGTTTAGGTGGATCCTATAGCTTGGACCTCCAGTAAGTATGAATATACAAGTATCTCTGTGGTATGATGCTTAGTCTGTCAGCGATACACCTAGAAGCTTGGTCATAGGTTAATTCTATTTTTTATTTTGCAAGGTACATCTGTAATGATTTCCACAATGGCTTCACAAATTTGCATTCCCATTAGCAGTGTATTGTATAAAAGTTCACTTTTGTCCACACCCTTACCAGCTTTTGTGGTTTTCTTTTTCAATTTTTTAAATTTGTTATTTATTTGCAAGGAAAAAGAGAGAGACTGACTATGGGTGCACCATGGCATCCAGACCCTGCAAAGAAACTGCAGACACATGTACCACCCTGTACATCTGGCTGTATGTGGGCACTGAGAAATTAAACCGAGCTATCAGGCTTTAAAAGTAAGCACCTTTAATTGTTGGGCCATCTCTACAGCTCCACTGTGGCTTGTTTTCTCAACAATAGCTATTCTGACAGAAGAAGAAAGCACAAGGAAATTGGCATTTTCATAATGGCTAGAAAGAGAAATTAAAGGAGACACTGTGAACATTTTTTCATATGTTCATTGGCCATTTTATTCCATCATTTTTTTGTATTCACAGAAACATTTATTTCAAAAGTTGTACTATAAGAGAAAACCCAACAGATACCATTAAGATCAAATGTTCCAAAATGCCAATGCAATTGAGATAGGTGTTTTACTTTGGAGAGAGTGAGTCCTTGAAGATCATGACCAAAAGGATATCCTAAGTCGCTTTATCTGAGAGTTTATGCCCAAGAGGAAGCCATCTGGCCACTTGCTTTTTATTACATTTCTAACAACTGCTCTATTTCCTCAGGATAATTGTAAATCATTGACCTCATCATTACATAATTTTTGCTAAAGCTCCAAAAAAGATGACCCTTTCATCTTCTTACAACTGTAACTTTACCTTTAAGGCCTGTCACTCCTTCAACCACTTCTTGGAAGCGTCACTAAAAATCTTCAGTTCCTCTCTTACAGAGTCTCTTGACAGCGACATGGACACTGAGATCTGTATTGGTGCTATCCATAACACCAGAGTCACATTTTCCCAGGGTTGAGGCCTTGGCTCTAAAACAGTGGGACACTGCCAGGTACGGTGGTGCGTGCCTCTAATCCCAACACTTGGGAGGCAGAAATAAGAGGATTCCTGTGAGTATAAGGCCACCCAGAGACTACATAGTGAATTCCAGGTTAGACTAGGCTAGAGACTCTACCTCATAAAAATTTAAATTTAAATTAAAAAAAAAAGTGACATGGTTGTCCTGAAGCTTTCACAGAAGCCCCAATTTCTGCATTAAGTCCTTCAACTTGCCTTTGGTTTCACTCAGCTTCCAATTCCCTTGATTGTTGACATCCTCCAAGATGTGGGTTTTATTAGTGAATTCTACCCGAATTCTGCTTATCCAGGGCCTTGTAGCCCTCTCTGATGTTCCGCCTGATAGCAACTTCTTAAGCCCACACCTGCTCATTATCTCGCATCAGTCTGGAGACTTTTGTAATATTCTTTGAACTTCATGGATGAATATGTCTAGAAACATCAAGTTCTTTGCACTTAAAAGGCAATAGACTTAGTGGTGGCCCAAGTTTGTATATCTGCTGGCTGGCTGGCCTTCCGTACTAGAAGTAGGGTGCTAATGTATGTTTAAACCACACCAGTCATCATAATGAGGTGGCATGGCTTGACATACATCCCTGCTACTCATCTGATCACAATGGACTAAAAATTGAAATCGGGCATGTCTGGGGCCTGTGTGTTCCAGGCTGGTGAGGGGCTCAGAGTGTCTGGGGCCTATGAGCTCTGGGCTGTTGAGGGGCTTGTTGTATGTGAGGCCTGTGTGGTCAGGGCTGGTGAGGGGCTCAGTGTATGTGGGGACTATGTGACCCAGGCTGTTGAGGAGCTCAGTGCCTGGGGCCTCCTAGGTCTAGGCTGGTGAGGGGCTTAGTGTGTGTGGTGCCTGTGTAGTCCAGGTTGTTGAGAGGTTTGGTATGTCTGGAACCTGTGCATTCTGTGCACCAGTGTATTTGAGGCCTATGCATTCTGGACCTGAGCATGTGGGACATGTTTGAGGCCTATACCCTTAGGGCTGGTGAGGGTTTCTGTGTGCCTGAGGCCTATGCAGCCAATTGGTGCTGACACTGTGGACCTGAGTTCCAGCATGGTCCCTAGATCCCAGTGTCCCTCACCCCTCTCTGCCCCACACACCACTGGCATCTGCCTAACAGTGCCACCTTGAAACATCTCTCCTGTCCCAGAAGGGAATCATAGGAATATCTGCCAACTACCTCCCAGGGACAGTCAGGGGCTATCAGTGACTTCTCTATGACCTACTCAACTAGGTAACAGTAGGGGAGCAGGGATAATTGCTAAGGCCCCACAGCTATGGTCAAGGGCTAAAAATATTGCAGAATTCCAACCCATAACTTTCCTATCAGCCATCAGCCCAGAGCTTCAGGCACACATGCAACCTTCACAGCCGTCTATCTGTGAATCCAATACCATAAAACTCCAATCTGGATGAACCTTAAAATAGAGCACCCACTGAAGACCCTACAAGGAAAATTCTTGATTCCTCCTTAATAAGAAAAAGGCTTTTACCCTGAGATGGATAGATCCCAATGCAAAAGATTTAAAAAAAAAAAAAAAAAAACAAACTGAGATCTCCACCAAGATTGCCTAGTTCCAAAATGGTATTCTCCAATGAAACATAGAGGAGACAAAAGAAATTGAATCCCAAAATTAAAGCACAATAATCTTATTTACCCTGACAAAGCAAATTGCTAAACTGGAAACATACCATCAAAAAACCAATAATAAAATAAATGAAACTGAAAGGAATAATGTCTTACAACACACAGCTTTTATTACTAAGATTAACTTAATTGAAGAAAACCAGAGAGACCACAAAAGAGACATAAATGAATTAAAAGTGAATCAAAAAGTAAAGGATCTCAATAACTAGCTGATTATGGTTAAAGAAGACATAATTAAATGCAAAAATGAATTCCAAGAAACATCAAGAAAATCAAACCACAACATGAAATTGGAACTCAATAAAAGAATGGATACTATCCAGGGAAAAGCATCAGAAAAGACAAAACAAATAGTACTTATCAAAGCCTCCCTAAGAATTGCTAATTAACAATGTTAATCAGGTGTGGGAAAGAACATCAGATCTAGGAGACAAGGCAAAAGAAACAGTTTGGGAATCTGAAAAGTTTGAAAAATTCAAAAAATTAATGTGAACAGAACATAAGGGAACTGTGGGATACCCTAAAACAATGGGTCTGGATAGATCATGGATATACCATAATGGAAAAAAGTTCAGGCCAAAACAACAAAGTTATTAAAGAAAACATTCCTTCCCTCTCAAAAGAGAGACCCATCCAGATATAAGAAGTTCACAGAACATCAAACAGATTGGATCAAAGAAGAAACCTCCAAGGCACATCATCATGAAAACTGAACAACAAAAGCAGAGTGAGTGTTCAAAGCAGCAAGAGGGAAACAACATATTACATACAAAGGCAATCCCATCAAAATTACCTCAGATTTTTCAATAGAAAGCCTGAAAGCCAGAAGGGCCTGGAATGGAATACTTTTTTTTTTTTTTTTTTTTTTTTTTTTGGTTTTTTGAGGTAGGGTCTCACTCTATCACTCTAGCCCAGGCTGACCTGGAATTCACTATGGAATCTCAAGGTGGCCTTGAACTCATGGCGATCCTCCTACCTCTGCCTCCTGAGTGCTGGGATTAAAGGTGTGAGCCACCACGCCCGGCTGGAATGGAATACTTTAAAGTCAAAAGAATTATCGTTTCTAACCTAAACAACTATACCCAGTGAGTATCCTTTATAATAGATGGTTAAAGGAAAACTTTCCATGATAAAAGCCAGATCTATATGATCATATGAACACAAAGACAAACCTACAAAGAATATTTCAAGGAATATTCCACACAGAGGAGTTGAACAACCAATCTTAAGAGCCCAGAAGATAAAGATCAATAACCAAACAATAACCAAAACTAGAGCAGATTCAGAAGCATACAAGCCCAAGAAAGCATCAAGCCCTATAAAGCCTACAACATGGCAGGGATAACATTGAACCTTGCAGCTATAACCTTAAATATTAATGATCTTAATTCACCCATCAAAATACACAAGTTAACAGGGCAAGTCAAAAACAACAGACCTTTCTATCTGCTGGCTTCAAGAAACCCACTAAGTACAGACACCACCTCAGGGTGGAAGGCTGGAAAATGATATTTCATTCAAATGGAAATGGGAAATAAGTGAGTGTGGCTATACTAATATCTGGTAAAATAGACTTCAAACCAAAATTAATCAAAAAGGACAAAAGAGGCCATGTTTTAGTCACCAAAGAAATAATCCAACAAGAAGACATCACAATCATAAATCCGTAAACTCCAAACACAGTTTTTAAACTGCACAACAGTTTAAAAGAAAAACTTTTTGACAACAAACCAAAATATCATACTAGGGAATTTCAATACCCTACTGTCATCAATAGACAGATCAACGAAGCAGAAATTCATCAGTGAAATAATAGAGATTAACAACTCTATAGATCAACAAGACCTAACAGACATTATAGAACATTCCACCTCAACTCCACAGAATACACATTTTTCTCAGCAGCCAAAAATAGATCATTTATTAGGTCATAAAGCAAGCCTCCATAAATTCAGGAAAACTGACATAACTTACCGTATCATATTTGATGGAAATGCATTAAAACTAGAAATTAATAAGAAACACAACATAAATTATACCAGTTCCTGAATACTGAACAACATGCTTTTAAATAATAGCTTATAAAAAAAAAGAAAGAGAAAATTATAAAATTTCTAGAACTGAATGAAAATGAAAACACAAACAAAACTTACAGGAAACAATGAAGGAAGTTGTAAGGGGAAAATTCATTACACTGAATGCCTTCATGACAAAGACAGAGAGACCTCAAATTAATAACCTAACCGTCATCCTAAAGGCATTGGAAAAATAAGAACAATCCAACCCTGGAAATTGGAAGAATCATCAGCACATTCTTCCAATATCTGGAGGAAATGGATGAATTTCTAGGTACACACCACTTACAAAAACTAAATCCAGAGCAGATAAATTTCCTTAACAAACCTATTACATCCATTGAGGATAAAAATGTAATCAAGGGCTAGGGAAATGCCTTAGTAGTTAAGGCGTTTGCCTGCGAAACCTAAGGAACCTGGTTCAATTCCCCAGGACCCACGTAGGTCAGATGCACAAGGGGGCACATGAGTGTGGAGTTCATTTGCAGTGACTAGAGGTCCTAGTGCACCTATTCTCTCTCTCTCTGCCTCTTCCTCTCTCTCTCTCTTTCTCTCTCTTGTAAATAAATAAATACAATATTAAAAAATAATAATCCAAATGGAAAAGCCAAGGACCTGACAAATTCTCAGTGAATTCTACCATACCTTTATTAAAGAACTGAAACACCTGTTTCTTGTGCTTTTTAACATAATTAGAGAACCAGGAAAGCTCTCAAGTCCTTAGATGCATCTACAATAACCCTAATATCAAAACCAGACAGAGATACAATAATAAAACTCTAGGGGACTTCCGGTTAAGATGGCAGCGTAGGTACCACGCCAAAGCAGCCTAGGGGGGAAAAAGACCAAAAAAACTCAGCAAAATACACACTTTTACTAAAAAGTGAGGTGTATAGGAAATTGAAGCGGCAGCGGAGAAGTAGAAGAGTTCCAGAGCATCCACAGCCTGCACAGGCAAGAAAAGTGGCTCCGGCAGCTCAGCCAACTGCCGTGGTTGCGGCACACCAGAAAGCTGCCAAACTCGACTTGAGCTGCAGGAAAAGCCAGGTGTCAGAGCTTTCCTTCACAATGGCACTCTCCGCAACTCGGGAAACGTGAGGGGAGAGCAGCAGCGAGCAATGGAGGAGCAGACTGCGAGGTAGGAGAACGCTTGGAGCAGCGAGAGAACCAGAGCAGCTGCGGCTCCCTCCCCTCCCCCACCGCCTGAGCCCAGCTCCGGCGAACAGAGCAGCGGCCCGGGACCCGGCCACGCCAACTTGGGCTGACAGCAGGACCCAAGCAGGAGCAGAGTTCGGCAGCAACATCAGTGGCTCCAGCACCAGTAACAGTGGCCCCAGCAGCAGCAGACCCAGGAGTGGCAGCAGCGGCAGACTCGGCAGCAGCAGCTTCAGGGGGAGCAGCGGCAGTGGACACAGCAGCAGCAGCTTCAGCAGCAGTGGTGGCTCCAGCAGTGGCAGCTACAGCAGCAGCAGAGGCAGCAGCAGCGGCTCGGTTTGCCCCGCAGGAAAAGCAAGTGCCCAGCTCCAGAAATCAGAACAGCAGCCCGACGACCCAGGCAGCAACTTGACTGAGACCAAAATCATCCAAGGTAACTGGGATTGCACCAGGGAAGGGTCTCACTTGGTCGCAAGCTGACTTGGATCCCTCAACAGACCAGAAATTTTAACCTCTTTGTTGATAGAGGATCTGGTCGTTATAATAACTACTCTTGCATACAGACTCGGGGCTGTTTTTGATTGAATGTGTACAGTGTTTAGTTAAACTTTAGAATCTACCTGTATTTTATTCCACTCAGCCTGCTTGAATACTCCTATAGCAGGGAAACTCAACCCCTAAGAACATCTTTGCAGATACTCTGAGAGTCTTAAGAGCCACACCTAACACCTTAAGGTCCTACCCTGAAAATATATTACATCAAATCAATTGATACAGCTAAGAATACACAGATAGCTAGAAAATCCAAGCATTAACTTAATCCAAGATGCAAAAATATATACATTATAACACAAGAAACACTAAAAAGCAAGACGATATAAATCCACCTAAAAGTATTAATGCATCAGAAATGTCCTCCAGTGAGAAAGAGTTAGAGGAAATGCCTGAGAAAGAGTTCAAAAGGATGATTATAAATATGTTCAAAGAGGTCAAAGAACACATCAAAACAATCAAAGAAGAAATCAAAGAGGAAATCAAAGGAATCAAAGAAGAGGCAGGACACCAATTTAATGAAATAAAGAAGGCAATACAAGACATAAATAAGGAAATAGAAATAATAAAGAAAATCCAGTCAGAATTACTAGCAATGAAGAACACAGTTAATGAAATAAAAAACTCTGTAGAAAATCTCACCAGTAGGATGGATGAGGGAGAGGACAGAATATCTAAGCTAGAAGACCAGGTGGCAGACCTAATGCAGTCCAACAAAGAGAAAGAGAAACTTATAGAAAAGTATGAGTGGGAATTTCAAGATATTCGGGACACTATGAAAAGATCCAATATAAGAATTCAGGGCATAGTAGAAGGAGAAGAACTCCACTCCAGAGGCATAGTAGGCGTCTTCAACAAAATCAAAGAAGAAAATTTCCCCCAAATTGAGAAAGAGGTGCCAATGCAGATACAGGAAGCCTTTAGAACCCCAGCCAGACAAAACCCAGAAAGAACCTCTCCTCGCCATATTATAATCAAACTTCCAAACACACACACCAAAGAAAAAATATTGAAAGCAGTTAGAGAGAAAAATCAAGTTACCTACAAAAGCAAGCCCATCAGGATTACAGCAGATTATTCAACACAAACTTTTAAAGCCAGAAGGGCTTGGAGTGATATATTCCAAGTTCTGAAAGATAACAACTGTCAACCAAGGTTACTTTATCCTGCAAAGTTATCCATTCAAATAGATGGAGAAATAAGGACATTCCATGACAAAAGCAGGTTAAAGGAGTATTTGAAGACAAAACCAGCTCTACAGAAAATACTTGATAAAACTCTAGATCTATATCCCTGATGCACTTGGATGCAAAAATCCTTAATAAAATCCTTACAAACCAAATTTAACAATATATTGATGCAGGATATTGGGGCTCAGGAAGGGTCTTCCAGAATTTAATTGCAGGTTCTGTCCTATCTTTTTAACAAAGAATTGATAAAGATGGACAAGGAAGAATAAATCACACATTATGGGACCTGTTTAAGGGAGAAATCACAAATTTGGGGGTTTAGGAAACATGCACTCATTTGGAAATAATGCATAGTTTATAAGATTTGTTTAACAGAAATTGAGGGTTTTTTCCCCCGGGGGAGGGACTGGAGTACAGCCACAAGCATGTGGACTTAAGAGAAATTGAGACTTTTAAAGAGAAATTAGAGTAAAGCTTTGAGCACCTTAAAAGTAGCATATAATCAAAGAAAAAAGTTACCCCAAACTATAAAGCCAAGACAAGCAGAAGTTATTCAAACCAAGAAACAAGCTGGATGGGGCGGGGGTTGGGGGTTGAGGGAGTGAAGCTGGACTCATGTGTATCCTTGTGGCCCTAGCAAAAAGAAGTAGGCTGGCTGAGCTGAGCTGAGCAAATGGAGTTGAGTTACAAACAGGAAGAAGACAGGAGCTTTTTTTTAAAATTATTTTATATTTTTATTCTTATTTATTTGAGAGCGACAGACAGAGAGAGAAACAGGCAGAGAGAAAGAGAATGGGCGCGCCAGGGCTTCCAGCCACTGCAAACGAACTCCAGATTCCTGCGCCCCCTTGTGCATCTGGCTAAGGTGGGTCCTGGTGAATCGAGCCTCAAACCGGGGTCCTTAGGTTTCACAGGCAAGCGCTTAACCGCTAAGCCATCTCTCCAGACCGACAGGAGCTTTTATAGGCAAGAAGAAGACCTGATTGGTTGGTAGATTGAGGGCCATGGCATCAAGGGTTGTCTCTCTAGGTAGCATGCTAGACTTGGCAGCAGAGAGTGCTGAAGTTAGGTCTCAATCAGGTGAGTTCAATCTGGGGGGTGGGGGGGGGGAATTTCATGGTTCTCTATGAGCCTGAATTCCTAAGTGAGAGTACCTTTAAAAAGCTAGCTTTTTCCTATCCTCCTTCAACATCTATAGCACTATCCACTTCAATCAAGCAAGTTTCATCCCAAGAATGCAGAGAGGGTTGAACAAATAAAAAATTGATTAATGTAATACAGCACATCAATGATCTTAATAAAAGAACCACATGTCCATCTCAGTTGATGCAGAGAAGGCCTTCGACAAAATACAACACCATTTCATGATCCAAACACAAGATAGAATAGTAAAGACTATATACAAAGCACCTAAAGCCTAAATAATACTGAATAGGGAAAGGCTCAAGGAGTTCCCATTGAGATAAGAAGAAAACAGGTGTTCCCCAAAACTCTAGTGGCCCAGGAAATTAAATAATCACTCAACCAATGAGTTTTCATGAAATTAAAAAGCTTTTGAACAAATAAATATACCATAAGCATAGCCAATAGATTATCCACCAGCTATACTGCTGACAGAAGCCTAATATGTAGAATCTATAAGGAACTAAAAGAAAACTAAACAATAAAATATCAGACAACCCACTACAAGAATGGGACAGAAAACTGAATAGTGAGTTCTCAGATGAAGAATGGCTAACACACACTTAAAAATGTTCAACATCCCTCACCATTAGGAAAATACAAATTAAAATGACTATGAGACTCCACCTTACCCAAGTAAGGATGGCAATCATTAAAAACCAAACAACAAGAAATGTTGGTAAGGATATAGGGAAAGAGGAACCCTCATCCACTGTTGGTAAGAATACAAACTTGCACAACCACTATGGAAACCAATATGGAGATTCCTAAAAAGGATGAATATAGAGCTGCAAAATAGACCCAGTTATTTCCTTACTGGTCATTTATCCCAAATTCTCCATGCTTCATTACAGAGATATTTGCTCAACCATGTTTAAAGGTGCTTAATTCATTATAGCTAAGAACTGGAATCAACCTAGGTGCCTATCTTTGGATGTATGGATAACGAAGTTGTGGTACAATTTACATAATGGAATTCTACTCAGCAGTATAAAAAATTATACAATGAAATTTATAGAAAATGGACAGACATGGAACAGATCATACTCAGAAAACTCACACAATCACAGAAAGTCAAACACCACATGATCTCACTTATCTGCCATTCCCAACCTGGACCAGCTTGAGTTGCTGACATACCTGATAGGCAACTCAAGGCTCAGACAGCAGGGATGGAAGGGTTTGTGAGGTAGAGAAGTAGAGGGTGGAAAAATAAAAAACAAATACAAAACTACATCTAAAATAAACTGGTAACTAGGAACTTTTATCCTTGGAGATGGACTAAAAGATATAACCCTCAATAGGAGTAAGGGGGAAGCACCAGAAAAGAAGGGCCCTGGAGAGGGTGAGATGAAGCCTAACCTTTAAAAATATGATTTTGTCTCTGGCCTGTAACTCCTAGCACTAGAAATTGGTTGCTACCCAAACAAGACAGGTTTCTATCACAGCACTTGATTACCCACCTGAGGCAAAAGGTAAGACCCTGTTGCTGAAGACACCATATGCTTCTGACACAGAACATGGAGAGACCTGGCTGCAATCTGGAAGAGAACCAGTTCAGACAGTAAGCCCATCTAGTGTTGGAAAGTGCTACATGAGTTACTGGGGAAAAGTGGCCAACAACAGTCTGAGCAACCAGAGGTCTAAGCTATACAGAAGCAAATAGCCTGATAGAATGCACATGCCAGTGCAGTACTGGAACACAGCCTTAGCTGATTGGCTAAGAGATCTTCTCAGTATAAGGGAACCCATATCTGGTGTTGGAGCCAGGTCAGAATCCTACGGAGACAAAGATTATGCTCTCCAATGTCAAGGTCTCAGTAGCCTTTGGCTAAAAGAGGGGCTACATATATAAAGTTCTCCCTAAATTAATCATGCTTACCTCATTTTAAACTATGCTGATTTCGCTCTCCATTGGAGAATCTGTTCTTCTTTTTCAGAAGTTACCAAGACACAAGATCATAAACTACCCTTCCCACGTCAGCCAAGCCACAGAGGAACTGGGAACATGAGCAAGAGTGCTGTTTCCATGGTGTAACTGATAATCAGCACCAGGGTAAAGGAGAAAGACGCTGAGGATACTCAACACTTACTAAGACAGAGATGCAAAGGCTCCTAAATGCTCATCACTGAAGTAGACTCAAAACTCATCCACCACAGCTCAAGGAATTTAACAGAAGAGGGGACAGAAAGATTTTAAGAGGCACAGGTTGAGTTATCATGCCCAGAGGCATTCCCTTCCCTGTGCAAAATAACTGCTCCCACAACACAGAACCCACAACCCCATGCAGAATACTTGTATCCCCACTGAGGAGGGTCCCCAATGGAATGGGAGAAGGGATGAGGGAAAGGAAGGTACCAACACATGATGTAGCCATACAAAATATGTTGTTAATAATAAGAAGAAAAGGGAAAAATCAGGTTCCTACTCTTATTCATACTCTTCAACCTAGTATTAGAAGTCCTACCCCAAGAATATGACAAGAGACAGGTATAAAAGGGACACAAATTGGAAAGGAAGAAGTCAAACTAGCCCTATTTATAGGTGACATGATCCTATTCATAAATGACCCAAAAGACTCTACCATAAAACTTCAAAAGGTAATAAATTCCTTCAGCAAAGTGGTAGGATACAAAATCAACCTACAAAAATTGTTTGCCTTACTATACACAAATGACAAATATACAGAAAAAGAAGTGAGTGAGTCTTCCCCATTTTCAATAGCCAAAAAAATAAAAAATCAAATACCTTGGAATAACACTAAAACAGGAAGTGAAAGACCTAGGTAGTAAAATATAAAAACACACAAATAAGAAATTGAGGGCATGAGAAACTGGAAGGACCGTCCATGCTCCTAGCCAAGTAGAATTAATATTGTGACACTGACAATTCTACAAAAAGCAATATACAGATTCAACACAATACCAATAAAAATTGCAGCATTGTTTTTCACAGAGATAGAAAAAACTAATCTCAAAATCCATATGGCATGGCAGAAGGTCTCAGATATCCAAAAATATCCTCAGCAAAAGAACCACCTCTGGAGGTATAACCATATCCAATCTAAAGCTACACCACAAAGCCATAGTAACAAAAAATAGAATGGTACCAGCATAGGAATAGACATATAAACCAACGGAACAGAACTGGACACCCAGCCCTTAGTTCAAATAACTACAGCTACTTGAACTTTGTCAAAGGAGTTAACAATATATGCTAGAAAAAATACATAGCATCTTCAACAAATGGTGCTGGACAATTTGGAAAAGCACATGTAGAAAAATAAAACAAGGCCCTCCCTCCCACCATGCATAAAAATCAACTCCAAATGGATTAAAGACATTGATATAATGCCGAAATTCTCAAACTACTGGATGAAAAAGATAAGGGAAATTCTCCGCCATATAGGAATAGAGAAAGACTTCCTGAACAATACATCAGTACCCCAGGTAATTAAATAACCAGTCAACTAGTGGGATCTCATGAAGTTCAAAGCTTTTATGCAGACAAAAATACCATAACAGGGCCAAGAAACTACACAAAAAAAGGAGAAAATTTTCACTACTTATAACAATGACAGAGACCTAATATCCAGAATCTACAAAGAGCTCAAACACTATACAATAAAAATATATATATATCAAACAATCCACTCAAAAAATGGGGCATAAAATTCAACAGGGAATTCACAGGGGAAGAAAAATAAATGACTAATACTCACCTAAGAAAATGTTCAACATCCTTAACCATTAGTAAAATGCAAATCAAAACAACTATGAGACTCTACCTTACTCCAGAAAGCATGGCAATCATTAAAAAATCAAATGACAATAAATGTTGGTGAGGATGTGGGAATGAGAAGCTCTTATTCACTACTGGTGGGAGTGCAAACTTGTACAATCACTATGGAAATCAACATTGAGACTTCTGAAAAAGATGAAAATATAGCGCCATACTTCACTGCAGAGATATTTGCTCAACCATGTTTATAGCTGCTCAATTCACAATCTCTATGAACTGCAGTCAACCCAGATGACCATCATTTGATGAATGGATAATGAATATGTGGTACATATGCACAATGGCATTATATTCAGCAGTAAGGCATACAATGAATGATACAATGAAATTTGTAGGAAAATGGATGAACTTGGAACAGATCATACTAAGTGAACTCACACAAGCACAGAAAGCCAAATGCCACATTGTCTCCTTCATCTCTGGTTCCTAAACTGGGACAGCTTGAGTTGCTCTTAAACATGAAGTGAAACTCAAGCGATATGAGAAATGAAATGGTTTATGGGGAGAGAAACCCCCTGCAGGGGCAGGGGGGCGATATACCAAAGCCAAATCCAAAATCAGTTTGTAGTATAGAAACTTTCCTCTTGGATAGAAGACCAAAAGATATAACCTTCAACAGGACCACAGACCCCATTGCTGAAGACAACAGAGAACAGAGAATGCAAACATTGAGAGATCTGTCTGAATCTGGAAGGAAGTCAGCTCCCACATGATAAGCCCATATAGTGTTGAAAACTGTGACATGAGAGTCTGGCCTACAATGCTGTGAATAGGCAGGAGAGCCTACCATATGCAATAAATCAACATGACAATATGTACACACCTGTATAATAAAGGGTCCCAACATTAGTAGGTAACTAATGGCTTTATTAGTAAAGAGATTCATTCATTGGAAAGAAAACCATAGCTGAAACTAGTAATCAAGTCAGAATCCTATGAAGACCAAGATATGGACTCCAATGAGAACTTTACACTAGTCTTTGACCAAAAGTGAGGCTACACCCATAAAAATCTAGCTAAATTAATGCTCATATCCTTAACCTACCCTAATCTCACTGTCTGTTAGAGAATCTGTGTTTCTTTTTCAGAAAGCAGCAAAATTAAACAACCAAAATCTATTTTCAGGACAAGGATCACTGACTCCTTGTCAGCAGGTGAACCATATCTGGCACAGCAGTTAGGACCCAGGTGAAAACAAAGGAATTGGTGAGATGAGCAAGAATGCTGCTTCCATGGTGAACCTGAAACCTGAGTCCAGGTGATGTAGACAGACACTGAGAATACTCAAAATGCACTCACACAGAAATCCAGAAGCTTCTGGGTGGTCAACACTACAGTAAATTTAAAGCACCCCCATTAAGGATCAGGGAATTTTGTGGAAGAAGGTGCAGAAAAATGTAAAAGCCACAGAGTGGGAGGTAATATTCACAATGACTGAATGCTGTTCTGACAACTCATAACCCACAATTCCATGATAAATACACTAAGGGAGATGCCTTTGGGGTGGTTGCAGGGTGGACGGAATAATGATGCAAGCACTTGATGTGTCCATACAAAGTTTTAACTTAATTAAACAACAAAAGATAAAACAAAAAATAACATGTGACTGAAGTAAAAAAAAAAAAAATAACTAGGCGAAATATTATCAAAAGATAAAAGTCCAGCAAGGTAGCTGAGATTTAAAAAAAAAATAGGAATAATAGATAATAGGGACATGGATTTTCAATAAGAAAATGATGAATGGATGTTCTAGAAATTTCCATTACAATGATTACTCCAAAAGAACCATTACTTGGCCTAAAGCACCAGCTGATATGTTCAACTTTGCTTTGGATGCCAAAAAAATATTTGTTGGTACCTATTTGTTAATTTACAAAAGACCTGAAATCAAAAAGAGAACCTATAGACGTATTAAAAGTATTTCAATTTAACATCACATTTGTTTAGTAAAACAGTAATATTAAGTTCTCACCTAGTACTATGGCCTCCCTAACTTAATTACACTTTTGACCTGGCTTACAGTAGCAGGCATGAAGCTTCCCTTGTAGAGGAGGCTTCACATCTAATCTAAAAGCAGTTGTTTATCCCCATAGCAGGCATGTAGCAGTGGACACTTCTTACCTGACAGTCCTGTATTTTAGCATGAGAGTCCACAGCCAGGAGAGGTCATTGATGAGGTTCTTCCTCAGCATGTTCTGGCACAATGGTTCTTGATATATTTTACAGTGATTTAAAAGTAAGTGTTCTCCTTCAGGTGTTTGTATTTAAGCTTCCTACTTAGTGTCCAACAAGTAGACCTCAGCTAGAGGAAATGTGTTACTGGGACTGAACCTTGAGTCTAGCTGCACTAGAGAGATCTGGATCTACTAAAAAGATCAATCCCATGTTTACTGTTTTCTCTGTGTTGTGGATATGTGATGTTGTGAGCCAGATCTTTTCCTCAAATATGATGAAACTTCCCATGGAAACAGTGAACCTGAAATATACTCTTTCCACCAATGTCATGCTTTGGGTCATGTGTTTTTGTCCCTTCCCACCACCACCCCCCACAACAATAAAAATGTAAGTACTACATAAAAATTGGTTCCAAAAGAGAAAGGAAGGGAGGAGGGTACTTAATAGGTTGTTATTGTATATATGTAAGTACAATGATTGAGATGGGGAGGTAATATGATGGAGAATGGAATTTCAAAGGGGAAAGTGTGGGGGGAAAGGGAGGATATTACCATGGGATATTTTTTTATAACCATGAAAAATGTTAATAAAAATTAAATAAATAAATAAATTGGTTCCAAGAGAGTCAGTCCCCAGACAGTCAGCATGTCTAGTGCCAGAAGGTGCTACATGGGCAACTAGGGGAAACGACCAATATCTGTCCAAGCAACTCATGGTCCAACCTACTTAGCAGCAAATAACCTGGTGTGATGCCCACACAAGTGCAATAGTGGCACACAGCCATGGTGTGAAACCAACTGCTCTTGATTTGGCTAACTGATCCCCTCAGTGGTAGGAGACCCATAGCTGGAGCTGGGAAACAAGTCAGAACCATATCCAAATATAAGACCACTCTCCAATATCAAGCTACCATCAATCATGGGCTATAAGAGGGCCTACACCTATTAAACTCTCTATAAAAAAAAGTAAGGGCTATCTCATTTGTCCTGCTAACTTACTCTCTGTTGGAGAATCTCCTTCTCTTTTCCAGATAGGTGCAGATCCTAAGGAGAGGGCCACCCCATCATACCTCAAGGAAAATTGTCGAAACAAGCAAGGGTGCTGTTTTCCTGATGAACCGGATACCAGCACAAGGGGGAAGGAGACTAACACAGAAAAAAATCAACGCCTACCAAATCAGAGAGCCAGAGTCCCAGAGGCCCCCAACACCTCATCACTGAAGCAGACCAAAAATGAACCCCATATGGCTCAGGGAAATTTTGCGGAAGAGGGGGCAGAAAAAATGTCAGAGCCACATGTTGGGTCATGATATACAGAGACATTTATCGTACCAATAACTGTGGGCTAACTCCACAATGCACAACCCATATACCTCAACAAGGAGGGGCCAATGGGGAGGGGGTAGGTCATGGATGAGCCTAATAATGGTACCAAACTGCCTTTACTTGCAGAATAGAAAACTAATAAAAATAAATAAATAAAAAATAAAAATAAATTAAAAAGTTGGTTCCAAGAGTGGGGTCATGGCTGCAGTGAATCTATGTGGGTTTTTGATGTTTTGGAACTTGTTTTCAGGAAGGATATGGAAGGATTTCACACTTTGTACTAGGGAAACATTGCATTGCTGCAAGCAAACCTTGTTAGGCCATTCTTGTGAGAGTTTGAAAGACCTAAAACTAGAAAGAAATGTGGACTGGAGACTTGACTTATGAGGAGGTTATACAGAAAACAGAAGGGGTTTTTTGGTTGGTTTGTTTGTTTTATTTTTTTTATTTATTTATTTTTTCCCAACTGGTCTACTGGCAAAATGGCTGGTTGCACTCTGTTCATTTCCTTATAAATTAAACAAAGTTGAATTTAAAAGCAGTGTGTTGGTATGCTTGACAGAAGAATGAATAGAACAGAAATACATGAAAGATGCACAGGTTGGCAAAAAAAATGTAAGCAATTTTGAAGTTTTAGGCACAGAGAATAGTTTTAGGTCACTTAAGCTGCAACTGTTAAAGAAATTATCACCATTAAATACAAGCCAGTTGCTCTGCAATGTGTCAATGGGAAATATGCCCTAAGGGTGAAAAGTAATATAGGCCCAAGCTAGTAAGAATGCAAATTCTTTTGAAAGGAAGGTGCTGAAAGAATATCCTATTCTGCAAGGCCAAGATTTATTCCCTCCTGGATTTTTCCCCTCACTGTTTCAATCTTCTTGCTGCTTGCTAAGGATCTGTTGAAATTATCAATCTCTTCTTGGTTAATTTTGGTAGGTCATATGCACCTAGAAATTCAGTCATTTCTTTTAGATATTCCAATGCAGTAGAATAAATAAGCTTATAAATTATTTCCCTTATGCTGTCCTGAATTTCAATGATATCTGTTGTAATATCTTTCTTTTTATTTTTATTCTTATTTAGTGTGTGTTTTTGGTTACTTTGGCTAATGGTTTCTCTGTCTGGTTTTTCTTTTCTTTTTTTAATCCTTATTTTATTTTTTCAGTAAGTAGGAAATTTGATGGACATATCATGTGTTAGAACTAACATTTCCCTCCTCCCTGCCTCCATTCCACTGAGGGCCCCTCCTTTGTGAGATTTCTGGTATTCACCATGGGATTATAGGTTATGCGTTGTGATACCAGCAATTAGTCATGGTGGTGGGGAGGCAATGCATCTGGATATTTCCTCTCAACATATGGCTCATGCAATCCTTATGCTCTCCCTTGTGCAAAATTCTCTGAGCTGTAGTGGGTATGTTTAAGTCTACTTTAGTGTTGATCTCTCAGCAGTTTCTAGATTTCTGCTTGGATACATTTTGAGTGTCCTCAGTATTTGCCTCCATCACTCTAGTGCAGGTTGTCAGTCTCACTATGGAAACAACACTGTTACTCAGCTCACCAATTCTTCTGTAGCTTCACCTGAGCCCTAGTAGGTGTGTGAGGGGTGGTTCATCTCCTGTGAGAGAGTCAGCTATATTTTCTTGTCTTTTTGATAGATTTTTGGTTGTCCTAAGTTCTCTCTGCCCTCTGAAAAAGTAAAACAGATTCTCCAACAGAATGAGATCAGGATAAGTTAAGGATGTGATCATTGTCAATTTAGAGAGATTTTGACAGATACAGACTTTCTTTTGGTCAAAAACTAGTGGAAGCTTTTCACTGGAGTCCATAATCTTGGTCTTCATAGGATTCTGACTTGATCCCCAGTTCTAGCTCTGGTTTCCTTTACACTGAGCAGATCTCTTAGCCAATCAAAAAAAAAAAAAACATTGGTTACCCACCTAGACTGAGTGCCACCATTGCACAGGTGTGTATGTCTTGTCAGGCTATTGCTTTTGTATATGTGTCCTCTGCTTGCTCACAAAAGTGTTGATCATTTTCCCTTAGTAGCTCATATAGCATTTTCTAACCCTATATGAACAGACCCTCTGGAAACTGGATTCTTTACAGATTACAGCCAGAACTCTCAGTGTTCTATATCAGCACCATGTGGTATCTTCAGCAATAGGATCTTACCTTTTACCTCAAGTGCTTTCACAGAAGTCTGTCTTGTTTAGAGGAACTTGCAGGTCTCTCAAATCAATAGCTCAATGTGGGTTGTAACTGATTTCAGGTACTTAGAGTTACAAATCAGAGATAAATGTTTTAGGGTTACACTTCTTTCCCCCCTCTCCAGGGCCCTTCTTACCAAATAATCCCTGAATACTCCTGTTGAAGGTTATAACTTTAGTCAGCTATCCAGGAGGAAGGCTTCTATGGTACCAAATCATTTTGGATTTCATTTTGTGTGTATCTACCCCCACCCACCCATTCCCCTCACTCCAAAACCTTCTATGCCTATTATCTGTACCTTGCATTTTCTGTAATGTATGCTTGCAACTCAAGATGTTCCAGGCTAGGGACCACAGATGAGAGATAACATGCAGTGTTTGACTTTCTGTGCTTGTGTTAGTTCACTTAGTATGTTCTGTTCCAAGTCTGTCCAATTTATTTTTTTACAAATTTCATTATATCACTTTTCTTACTGCTGAGTAGAATCCTATTGTGTAAATATACCACATCTTCATTATCCATTTCTCAAACAATAGGCATCTGGTTTGATTCCAATTCTTAGCTATTGTGAATTGACCAGCTATAAATATGGTTGAGCAACTATTGTTTTTCCTTTCTAAGATGCAACTCATGGTTTCAATTCTTTCTTTATTCTGCTTTTTTTCCCCTGTTTCATTGATTTCTATCCTACTCTTTATTATTTCTCTCCCCTACAATTATGATGCATAGTTTTGCTGGGTATAGTAGTTTGAGTTGGAATCTATGGTCTCTTAGAAATTGAAATACATCAATGCAAGCCCTTATGGCTTTTGAAGTTTCCAATGCTTGCTTTTCTATATGACTTGCTCATTCTCTCTTACAGCTTTTCATATGTAGTATTTTAACTATAATATGGTATGGGGAGTTTGTTTTCTGGCCTTGCCTATTTGGTGTTCTGCATGCCTCTTATACCTAGATGGACCTATCTTTCCCTAGATTTGGGAGATTTTCTTTCATGATGTTGCATTTACTACTATTATCCCCCACCCCTTGCTGGAACAAAACATCTGACCAAAAGTGGCTTTTGAAAGGGAAGGGTTTATTTCTGCTTAAAGTCTTGAGGGGATATTTCATCCTGGCAAGGCAGAGCAGAAGCTTGGCATCATATCTTTCCAAAGAAACTAGGGATAGCAGCAAGAGTAAGTTGGATATTGCAAGAGGGAGCTGGGCTATATAAACCTCAAGGCTTGAACCTGGTGGTACACTTCCTTTAACAAGGCTTCACCTTTCAAATTGCCACCAGCTTTGAAGGAAGTATTCAAAATACATGAACCTGGGTGGGTCATTTCAGTCATGCTATCACACATAATATAATTGGAAGCATCTTCTATCCTTTTGGTATGGCATGCAGTTTTTTTTTCTGCCCATTTTATTGTTGCAGCTTTCCATTAACTGTTTTATTTAAATTTATTGAATTTTTATTTTCAGCTTCATTTCAGTTTGGATTTATTTCAGGAATTCTCTTTATTAAATTCTGTTGTCATATCCTAAATTGTCTTCCATATTTCATTTAGATGTTTGTGTTCTCTAGGGTTTCACTGAAGAAATTATTCCTCTTCTCTTTCAATATTTAGAACATATACAGCTGTTCTTTTGAAATCTGTGTCTGAAGGTTCTAAGTTGTTCTCATTGTGAGCCATTACTATAGAATTGGTGACTTGGAGGAGACATATTTTCTTGCTGATTCATGTGGCTTATACTTTTATACTGGGACTTGCACATATGCAGTTGACACATTGTTTATGAATTTTTAAAATGCATTTCTGGTCCAACTGTGTTGAGTATTTGTATCTCTGCTTACTGTTACCCTAGCTTGGTTGGTTTTGGATAAGCTGGTTGATGCTTGAAGTTCAGTTGTGGTAGCAAGCCAGTACTAATAAAGTTGAATAGCTAAAGTTTTTTCCAGTTTGGATAGATGAAGATATCACCCCTGTGGTGGTTTGAAAGCATGTCACATAAACTCAGTCTGGCAACTTGCATCTCCAGTGGGCAAAGCCTTACTGGAGAAGAGGCATATCACTGGGGATGAAACTTAAAACAGCCATAAGGTATGTGGAGAACATTTTGAGCTCTGGTGGTTTTGTGGTGCTAGTTGCTTGGTGATATTTGTCTGCTTGATCTATGGAAGTGAGCCAGCTTCTTCTGCTTTTGATGATGTAATCACAGAATTTGTAAACCAGAAATTCCTTTCCTACTATAAGGTACTTCTAGTTGGGCATTTGTCCAGCAATGAGAAGCTAACTACAACATTAAAATTGTGCCAGAAAAATGGGTGTTGTTGCAGCAATGAATATGATAATGTGGATTTTGTTCTTTTGGCACTAGTGTATTAGAAAAATGGGGAAGACTTTAGTACTTGGTTCTCGAGAAGTCTTAAGACAGTGTGGAAACCAGAGATTGACGGAATATTTTGGTGAGGATTTGCAAGCGCTAAATTCAGACAGAATTGTGGCCAGTGAAGGCTTGTCTTATAAACTTTCACAGGGGACAGAATAAATATTGTTGGAACTGAGCTACTGGCATAAAGTCTAACTGATTTTCCACCTATGCCCAGTGAATTTTACCAAGGTTGAATTTAAAAGTAATGGACTAGTGTGGTTGGTAGAAGATATAGAATAGAAATATATGAAAATGTATGGTTTATAACAGGAAAAAAAAATCAGTCAAGTATAAAGTCACAGGCACAGAGATGGGTTTTAGGTTAGTGAAGCTGTAGTTTTTAAACATATTACCTAAGGGTAGACCAACTGCTTTTTGCATTGAAACAAGGAAAATTACGCCTAAGGGTGAAATTCCCTAAGGAAGTCTTAAATGAGTAAAATCATAAAGTATTTTAATTAAAGGAAGAATTCTGAAAGTATATGCTGCTCTTCAGATCAAGGTTTATTTCCCCCCTGGATTAATGAATTTGGTAGCTCACCTGGTACTATGGAGTATAACAATTGCTGGAAAGAAAGGGTCATTGGATTGTTACAGGGTTTCAGAAACCACTGCTGAGATAAAGCATGTGCAGTAGAGAATAATCCCTATATGGAGACCCAGTGAAGCCACTATATGAAGATAAACTGGAACCTCCATTGAGATGGGACATGGAAAACAGGGTTAAATCCTGTTATTGGAGGATAAATAAGGCCATTGTATAGAGCTGTGAAGACAAGCCATGATTTGCAGTAAAGCCCCAAGGACATTTTGAATATACTAAGACTGTGTAATGGCTCCCAACTGGAGGGATGGAATTGGAACCAATTCTATCAACTATTTGGCATTGGCCTTTGGGAACTGATTTTCAAGAGGAATGTGGAAGCATTTGAAAGCTTGGCCCAAGAGATGCCTTGAAGTACTTGCTGTAAGTACAGCTTGATGGAATATTCTGGTCAGAGATGAAAGAAACTTTTGTCACTGATTATAGAAATTGAACTTAAACTGCAGGTGCTTGACGTATACTTACTGGTTATTGATTTGTATTGGTCTAGTTTCTTCTTGTTATGCCTTTTTCGAGTATCAGTATTTATTCTGTGTCATGTGTTGGAAGTATGGAACTTCTTTTGATTTTACAGGGATTAAAGTTAAGAGACACAGTCTTAAATCTCAGATGAGGCTTAGGACTTTTGAACAATGTTACAGTTGGACTAAATACAATTTACATTGTAAGATGATTATGAGTCTATGGGGGGCGGGGGGTGGGGAATGTGGTAGTTTGAATATATGTCCTCATAAAATTTGGCTGGCAACTATAGTCTCCAGTGGGCAGAGCTCTACTGGGGAAGAGGCATGTAACTAAGGAGCAGATCTTAAGTCTAGCCCTAAGGTGTGTGAAAAGTAGTTTGTGCTCTGGTGGGTTTATGGTGCTGGCCATTAGGTGATATCTCAGCTTGGATCTATGGATGTGATCCAGCCCTTCTGCCTTTGTGGTAGTTTGATTCAGGTATCCCCATAAACTCAGGTGTTCTGAATGATAAATTCCCAGCTGATGGAGATTCGGGAATTAAAGCATCCTGGAGGTAGTGTATAGTTGGGGGTGGGCTTATGGGTGCTATAGCCAGCTCCCCTTGCTAGGGTTTCACACACTTTCCTGTTCCTGTTATCCACTTTATGTGGGCCAGGGGGTGAGATCTGACCTCTGCTCATGCCATCATTTCCCCCTGCCATCGTGGAGCTTCCCCTCAAGCCTGTAAGCCAAAATATACCTCTTTTTCCCACAAGCTGCTCTTGGTTGGGTGATTTCTGCCAGCATTGCAAACCTGACTGCAGCAGTAAAGTGGTACGAAGGAGTGGAATTGCTGCTAGACACCTGACTGTATGGCTTTGGCCTTTTGGAACTGATTTTCAAGAGGAATGTGGAAGGATTTGAAACCTTGGCCCAAGAGATGCCTTGAAGTGCTATAAGTACAGCTTGATGGACTATTATGGTCAGAGTTGAAAGACCTGAATGCAGTAAGAACTATGGACTGTGAGGTTAGGCTTATGAGAGTGAGAAAGAGCTTTACCTGGACTGGGATAGCAGTTTGTGTGAAAAGCTTGTGGTTATGCCTGTGTCCTAGAAGTTGTACAAATTGCTTTGCATAGAAATGAACTGATGTGGGCTGGAGAGATGGCTTAGCGGTTAAGCGCTTGCCTGTGAAGCCTAAGGACCCCGGTTCAAGGCTCACTTCCCCAGTACCCACATTAGCCAGATGCACAAGGGGGTGCATGCATCTGGAGTTTATTTGCAGTGGCTGGAGGCCCTGGTGCACCCATTTTCTCTCTTTCTCTCCCTATCTTTCTTTCTCTCTCTGTCACTCTCAAATAAATAAAGAAAAATGAATTAAAAAAAAAAAGAAATGAAATTATGTGAGCAGAGGGATACTGCACAGAATAAAAAAAAAAAACTTTGGGTGAACTATTGCCCATTCAGCTACAATTGTGAGATTACAACCTTTGAGGTTGGGCCAGCTGATCTGCACTGGGGGGAAACAGGAAGAATGTAGACTCTTTGGAAGGGGCCTGAGTTCTCAAGGAGTGTCCTGTTCTTCAAAGTCGCTTTTATTTCCCCTTGGATTAACAAATTGGCACCCTACCTGCTACTGTGGAGTCTAAGAAATGCAGGAAAAAGAAGGTCATTGAGTTTTCAATGTGATTTTGTGTTTTGGAAATGGCCATGGGCAGTGTGAAGCAGGTTTGCTGGTTTCCTGCAGGGAAACCCCATGGAGCCATGAGGATGAACCGTGGGTTGCAGTGGAGACCCAGTGGAGATGCCAGGACCACAAGATGGCTGCCAAAGTGAGCTACTGGCCCCATATAAAGTGTTCTATGACTGTGAGTAGCCTAGCTGGAGGGGTGTAATTAGAACTCTGGAGGCTTGTTGCTGGTTAGAACTATCAGACTTGCAAATTTGTATTGACTAGAGTTATTGGACTTGAAGCTCCAGTGTTTGGTGTTTGCCCTGTTGTTTTAAATCCTATGTTGGCTGAATGTTTCTTTGTTATGCCCAATGCCATCTTTTGCAGTGTGAATGTTTATTCTGGGCCATTATGGTTTTGGGGGGGGGGATTTTTTGGTATTATGGCTCAGTTAAAAGATCTTGGATTGTGGGGATGTTTGAACATGATTAGGATTGATAAAAACTATGGGGACTTTTAAAGATGGACTGAATGCATTGCATTTTACATCATAGATGGTTAACAGTTTATAGGGGCAGAACTTGGTAGTTTGATTCAGGTGTCCCCCATAAACTTAGGTGTTCTGAATGCTAGGTTCCCAGCTAATAGAGACTTGGAAATTAATGCCTCCGGGTGGCAGTGTATTGTTGGGGGCAGGCTTATGGGTGCTATAGCCAGCTCCCCATTGCTAGTGTTTGGCACACTCTCTTGTTCCTGTTGTCCTCCTTATGTGAGCCAAGGAGTGATGTCCACTCTCTACTTATGCCATTGATTTCCCCTGCCATTGTAGAGCTTCCCCTTAAGCCTATAAGCCAAAATAAACCTCTTTTTCCCACAAGCTGCTCTTGGATGGGTGATTTCTGCCAGCAATGTGAACCTGACTATAATAGCCTTTGACGGTGTTTCTCTAAAATGTGTAAGCCTGAAATAAACTATTCTCTCCTATAAGCTGCTTCTGACCAGGTGTTTGTCTAACAGTAAAAGTTAACTGCTATAACCCCAGGCATTAGCAGAGGGAGATCTATATAAGTTTGCAGAGAAGAGGATGGCTTTCTGGGATTTTCAGGGGTATATCTTCTAACCTGAGGAGCCGGTGTGTACTCTGTACCAGTTTTGGGGCATTATGATGTGGTATAAAAGTGGTAAGGAAGTGTCTCCTGACCTGGAAAGCAAGCAGGTACTCCATGTGGCTCCCATCATGGCAGCGTTAATGTTACTGAAGGGAAGCAGTGGTAGGGCCTCTGTCCTGGACAGTGAGTGCCACATAGATCCAAGAGGCTGGAGTGGAGTGTACTGTATGTATCAGGCATGCAATATCTAACCTGGGGAGTGATCTCTATGAAGGTATTGAGATGCTAAGAGTTGTAAGTGGGTAGGATACCAGACGTGTGGCCTCTGATACTGGGTATTAGATCCCCATGGGTTCTGCCATACCGGGTATCAATTTTTAGTTTCTTTAGAGTCTCTTAACATGAAGGGATGTTAGACTTTATCAAAGGTCTTTTCTTAATCTATTGAAATAACTACATGATTTCTGTCCTTATAATCCAATGGCTGGGTATGGTGGCACACGCCTTTAATTCCAGCACTCAGGAGGCAGAGGTAGGAGGATCACAGAAAGTTTGAGGCCATTCTGAGACTACATAGTGAATTCCAGGTCAGCCTGGGCTAGAATGAGACCCTACTTCAAAAAACCAAAATAATAATAATAATAATGAGAATAATAATCCAATGCATTACATTTATTGATTTGTGTGGGTTGAACCATGCTTGCATTTCAGGAATGAATCCTATAATGGCCTTTTGATGCATAGCTTAATTGTGTTCCCAGGCATTGTATTGAAAACCCAGGCATTGTATTGAAAAATTTTCATTCATGTTCAATAGGGAGATTGGGTCTTCCCACCTGAATTAATCTACCCTAGAAACTCTTTACAGAAATACCCACAGATTTGTCTCTAAATTGATTATAAATTCCTTCTAATTAACAAAAAAGATAACCTATCTTAGTAGTAATTGTCTTTCAGAGCTTGAAATACATTGACCTGTGCTGCCCTACATTTGATTTTCTGTTGGGAAATAATTTTTTATTCTTATCAGTTTACCTTTATATGTATTTTGTTTCTTCTTTTTTATAGCTTTCTATATACTTACTTTATTAGTATATTTAATGTTTAAACCACAATATGATACAACAAGATTCATTTTTGGTCTAATCCATTTGACTTTCTAAATGTCTCCTATATTTGGATGACCACCACTTTCCCTAAATTTGGAAGAAGTTTCCATGACTATATTGGATAAGTTTTCAAACTATTAATTCCACTAAGTCTATGGTTTATAGAATTGTTCTTTTAATATTATTCAGTGGGTCCATCATACTTTTGCATCATTTTGTCTTTGTCTGAAGGTCCTAATGCATCTACTTTGTCTTCAGGCACTGGTAGTATGTCTTCCTCTTGATCAATTCTATTAAGGAGCTTCCTGCTGAGGTTTTTATTTGAATTATTTAAATTTTAATTTCTAATATTTCAACTTAACTTTTTTCAATATTTCTTATTATAGAATTCTTCTTTCATATCCTATATTGATCTCCTTATTTCATTCAGCTGTTAGTATTCTCTTTGAATTCACTAAAGAATTTGTTTTTGACTTTGCTGAACATTTCTACAATCACTCTTTTGAATATTTTACCTGGGATTTCATCTAATTCACTGTCCTTGGATAGTAAAATTAATAATTTTTAAAATAGTCTTGTTGCCTTGGTATTTACAATTTTTTTTAATTGTATTTATTTATTTGCAAACAGAGAATGGGAGAGTGGGAGAAAATGAGAGAAGAAATGAGCATGCCAGGATCTCCTGCTACTACTGCAAACAAACTCTAGACATATGCACCCATTTGTGCTTCTGGCTATACGTGAGTACTGGGGAATGGAATGCAGGCTATAAGGTTTTGCAAGTGAGTTCTTTCTAACTACTGAGCCATTGTCGAGCCCCCTGGTTTTTCCTTTGTCTTGTGCTTCAACCCTGGCCTTTGAACATCTTGGATTAAGTCATTTGTTTTCTATGTAGACAAAGTTGGCTTGGAACTCAAAGCAATCCTTCTGCCTCAGCCTCTCAAGAGTTGGAGTTATAATTATGTGTCACTTTGCCCATCTCTAATTTAAATTCAGAAACCATGTGATGTGCATATTTCCTTTTATAAAGAACTATTGTTTTGTATATGGCAAACATTATTTTATAGTAGCTACAGAACTAGAGTGAAAAGAGTAGAAAGCAGAGTGTCAAATAAAGATGTTGGGAATTGAATTCAAGAATTTCTGGGTATTAAAATCAAAAATAAATAAATAAATAAAAGCCAGGCGTGGTGGTGCATGCCTTTAATCCCAGCACTCGGGAGGCAGAGGTAGGAGGATTGCCGTGAGTTCTAGGCCACCCTGAGACTCCATAGTGAATTCCAGGTCAGCCTGGGCTAGAATGAGACCCTACCTTGAAAAATCAAAAATAAATAAATAAATAAAAAATAAAATAAAATAAAAAAGAATTTCTGGGTATATAGCCTCACTGTTTCATAGACAGAAGCATTTACTTATGTAAAAATTTAAGGCAGGCTTCATAATTCTCTCTCTGAATGAATCTGATGTGTTCTTTACAAATTTTCCATTACCAGTATATTTAATTACACAAGTATGAATTACTTAAATCAATACCAATTTCAATAGGTAATGAATGTGGCTTATAAAACAAGAGATATCAGCAAGTAATGAATAAGATTAAAATATAGGATATAACTATATGGACAGAAAATAAGTTAGTGCCTAATTTAGGAAAGCACTGAGCATGTGCATATAAAAAAGTAATGGATTAGGTTGTTGATAGGTAGTGTTAAACTAAAGCATATTGAAGAAAAAAAGAGGTCATCTTAGAACTGAGCTTTACATACCAGCCAGCATCCCCAAATTTGAAATTTTTTTCATTGTCACACATAAGCCCAAAACGTTTTCTCTCAGTAGATGTAGGATTTGCAACTCTAATGATTCCCAGATGTGGCTACCAGTGCTGAACTGTTGACCATAAGTGGAAAACAGGTAACAAAATAATTTCACAACAAAGAGATGGCAAGACTAAAGTGGACAAAGAATGTCAGCAAAGAGACTATTCGAACAAGACAGATAAGTACTGGACCAGTAAGTGGAGAGCTAATGATGGGTTCATGCAGAACAGCAACTAAGACACTAGACTAATTGTTCCAAAGGACTGTTCAGTGTTGAACCACATCCTGGTATTACAATTGTCACTATTCAATCTACTGCTGTCTATTCTAGGCCCAGAAGATGCATTTGAAAATCATTGTAAAAATAATAAGGCTGTAAGGATGGCTTAGTGGTTAAGGCATTTACCTGCAAAGCCAAAGGATCCAGGTTTGATTCCTCAGGACCGACATTAGCCAGATGCACAAGGCAGTGCACATGTCTAGAGTTCATTTGCAGTGGTTGGAGGCCCTGGTGCAACATTCTCTTCCTCCCCTTTTCTCTGTCAAATAAATAAATAAATAAAAATTAAAATATTTAAAATAATAATCCTAGACAGTGTATTGGAGCTAACCTGGAATCTCAGCCCTCTAGGGATGAACATAGAAAGATCAGATGTTTGAGGCTAGCCTTGGCTACATGATAAGTTCTAGGCTCATGCAAGCTACATAAGACCCTTTTCCAAAAAGCAGCAAAAATTAAAATAAAATAACAATGTTGTATACAAATTAAAATGTGAATTTAATTTTACATGTCCTTTCTCCTACACCAATAACCTCTTTCTAGTACAATTTCAATAGCAAATGCATCTTCAGAGAACATCTTTATCTGCACCCAGTCTGCATATTTACATAACTGTATATATAAAGTTTGTGTCAAAAATGAGTTTTATGACTGGAGAGATGGCTTAGCAGTTAAAGTGTTTGCCTGCAAAGTCAAAGGGCCTCAGTTCAATTGGATACTACCAGTATGGCCCAAGGTGTTATTATCTAACTCACTTATCACAGCATCCTGTGTATCCCTCACCAAACAAAACCTCACATGGAAGCTTCTTTTACCTTTTGAATGCACAAGGTGGCACATGCTTCTGGAGTTCATTTGCAGTGGCTGGAGGCCCTGGTATGCCCGTTTTCTCTCCCTCTCTCTCATAAATAAATAAAATATAAATAAAATACTTTTTAAAAAATGAGTTTTACTTTATGTAAAAATGTTTGTAACTAAAGTTAAAAATAAATAAGAACCAGAGAATATATTCCTCTGTGCTATGAAGAGCAAAACTGCTTAACTCACTATACTATATAAATACATTATGAAAATATAGATTAACCTTTTACTCAGTCAACATTTATTGAGTACCAACTCTAAGATAAACACTGCAGATGTTCCTAGCTTACAAAAATGCATAAAATGTGGGTTTTGTTCATAGCAGTTTCAAATCATTCAGTCTTTTCTTATCATCTTAAATTTTCGTGAGTACTATGCTTGATTTGGAATAGAAATCCAAAATCAAGGACAAATGAATAGCTTTTGTAAACTGACCATTGCTGTTGCCTAATTATTCAAGTGAAGTAAACACTTAGCAACTTGAGTACTTCAAGAACTGAGAAATATTTTGCTGACACCAGGGAGAGCCTGCCTTTCTCCTTGCATCAATACCTGTTCCAGTGCTTTCGTGGTCTGTTAGCATCATGAGCATTTTATCACTTACACCTTTCAGTGCCCAAAGAAAGTGCCACTTGAGGCTTTTAAAATATCACTTCCCGTACACCTAACAAAATAACATGGTCAATGCAGGACCAGAGAATGGTTGGCAATATGACATAATTCCTAGAATCACTTCTGAAGGGGAGAAAGTATTTTCCCAGATGTAGGCCTTGATGCTGAACTTACTACTGTCAGCAATAATCATGCTAAGAGAAAAGATAGAAGTGGATACAGCCATCAGTGGGATATTGTGATAGGAACTGTGCTTTCTCAAAATGACTTCTGCAGCTAGAACAAAACAAAACTGTGGGCTTCAACTTTCTTGTTTTGTTTTGACTAATCAGTATGCATGGGCAGTGTAGCATAAATGTTTGAGGCAACACTGACTATTTCACTATGTAAAAAGACCCACATGTAAACTTGCCATTCTGTCATGCTGGATAGTGGAAGAAAACAAAAAAAAAAAAAAATGTATTATCTCATCAAAATGAATGAAGTCATTGCGGCACCCAGTTCTCCCTACCCCATTCCCATCTGCACTCATTTCTCAATGCCCCTTGTCTCCATCCACACACCAGTCTCCCTTGGATACTACCAGTGTGGCCCAAGCTGTTAGCATCTCACTCATCATAGCATCCTGTTTGTCCTTCACCAAACCAAGCCTCAAATTCTAATACTAGTATCTAAATACTTCCCCAAAAACACACATAAAATCCACCCACTTTAAAAACTTCAACTTTTTTCTCTGACATACCACTGCTCCAAAGATTTTTATTAGCTTTTCTGGCCTAGGAGATATGTCTCACTCGTGCGAGCCACTCGCTCCTTGCCCTGTCATGTCTCCTTCCTCCCTTGCTGCTGTTTGCCCTCACCAAACAGGTTCTCTGCTTGCGATACTCTTCCCTCAGGTATTAACGCATACCCAGTCCTAAGGGTTGCTGAAAGAAAAATATCTGTTAGAACAAATCCCCCAACTATTAAAACTCCATTGGCATCTAGCTCAGGAACATGACAACTTCATAGACTGTGTCACAAGATATATAAGTGTATCTTGCATGAATATTGGATTTCTGCCTTGCCTCCTCTCCATACTGTAAACTCCTTACAACCAGGATCTCTATTTTATGTTAAACTGTATGCTAGCAGAATGCTTGGTCCATATTGGATATTAAATGAATATGATCAGTAAAAAGGATTTAATGAATACAGCATAAGTGGTTTTAATAAGAATGATGAGGTCTAGAGGCTAGAGAGATGGCTTAGCAGTTAAGCACTTGCCTATGAAGCCTAAGGACCCTGGTTCACAAGGTTCAATTCCCCAGGACCCCTTAAGCCAGATACACAAGGTGGTACATGCATCTGGAGTTTGTTTGCAGTGGCTGGGGGCTCTGGCGTGACCATTCTCTCTCTAGCTATCTGCCTCTTTCTCTGTCTATCACTCTCAAATAAATAAATAAAAATAAACAAAATAATTTTCAAAAAAGAATGATGAGGTCTGTAATTTGAAATGAATGATAACTATAGGTAGCACATATTTAATTTCAAATGTTAGGTACTATTATAAGAAAAACAAGTAAGTAGATCAATGGAAGATAGGTTTCAGATAGATGGATGGATGGATAGACAGATAGATAGATAGATAGATAGATAGATAGATAGATAGATAGATTATAGTCATGCTGTATTAGTTTTCTATTATTGATGCATCAAAAATACCCAGTGAAAGCAACTTAAAGATAAAGGGTTTATTTTGGTGTACGATTCAAGGTTATAGTCCTTCAGAGCAGAGGAAACATTGTGTCAGAAGCACAAAGCAGCATTTCCAAGTAATGGCATCTAAAAGCAGGAAGTAGAATGTTCTGAGTATCCATGCTTAGCTAGTTTCCCCTTTTTTATACAGTCTGAGAACATAGCCGTGGATAGTCCATGGTTAGAGTGGATCTTCCCACCTCAAATGACCTAATGTAGAAAATCCTCTGCTGAAATTCCCATGATTTTAATTCTGTTATAATTCTGCATTCTGTCAAGTTGACAACTCAGACTAACCATCACAAGTTTACTCTTTGTCAACTTGACACTCAAGCATATCATCTTTGTCTCTATAGGCTCATGATCATCAAAATGCACTCTGAGTCTTGGCTGGGCATGCTAGCACATGCCTTTAATCCCAGCACTCAGGAGGTAGTGGTAGGAGGATCACCATGAGTTTGAAGCCACCCTGAGTCTACACAGTGAATTCCAGATCAGCCTGGGATAAAGTGAGAGCCTATCTTGAAAAACCAAAAAGAAAAAAAAACAAAAACAAACAAACAAACAAAAGTCATAGTCTTTGCCAGTTCCAACTCAGTTCAAAAATATAAGTGAAGTTTTTTGTTTGTTTGTTTTGTTTTATTTTGTTTCCTGAGGTTCGGGCAAACTCATAAGTTCCTATAACATCAAAAAACAACTTATACTTCTGAATAACATGGCAAATATGAATAAATTTAGTGAAACAAAAGGGGCAAGATATACACAATATGCTTTTTTCAGCAAGAGATAAGATCTGTGAGTGAATTTGTTAATCCAGATAAGATCCCCACAGAGAATTATAAAGTAGTAGCTACTGATCAGGGTGGATTGGCATTAGACAGCTTGCAGGGAGTGCTTCCTTATAGTCACAAAAGTCTTGCTCTGACAGTGCCAGCAAGAGCTGTGGAAACCATGAGGAAGAGATTCCCCCCCCCCCACAATACACACACACACCAACAACAACACACACAAGAGAGCCTTTCAAGATATCACATGAATCTGATGGAAAAGATAAAGGAAAGCTGAGTTTTGCAGGAAACCAACAGACAATTCACGACATCACTGCCAGGAACATGGAGATTGTGGGGAGTCAAATGTTCCCCCTTACCACACAACACTGACCCCAGCTGAGCCAAAATCTGCTAAAACAAGCCAGCCAACCCAAGCCAAGTTCAGAGTCAGCAGTGAACCATCTTTACAAATCAGTGAAGGTGAGATAAAGTCACTCTAAAAAGTCAGTGGGATACCCAGTTCACCAAGAAAACAGCACCCTTGCTTATTTTTCCAATTGTTCTTAGTTTCAGCTGGGGCCAGGAGATCAACACAGAGAAAAATCAACTCCTACCAAATCAGATATCCAGAGACCCAGAGGTCCCCAATACCTCATCACTGAAGCAGACCAAAAATGAACCCAACATGGCTCAGGGAAATTTTGTGGAAGAGGGGGCGGAAAGAATGTCAGATTTACATGTTGGGTCATGCTATGCAGAGACATTTATCCTGCCCATAACTGTGGGCTAGCTCCAGAATGCATGACCCATATACCTCAACAAGGAGGGGCCAGAGGGAGGTGGTAGGACATGGGTGAGCTTAATAATGATACCAACTTGACTATATTCACTGAGTACAAAACTAATTTTTTTTTTAAAAAAAAGCAAAAACATTTAAAAAAAACTGTAGCTCATATCATCATGTGCTGTTTTCTGTTCTTTCTTAGTTATATTTTCTGGGCTTCTTTTCAGGATTTTGGTCTGCAGGGTTGATAAAGGTCCATTTTCAGTGTCCCATATTGGCACTCTCAATGGTTCATGGATTCCTTAGGGAAACACACCTCCTGGGTTTAGAGGATGTTGAGAAGCAGGGAAGGAGTGTTTCTTGGCCTCTTTCACTTCATAAGGGCCTCTGTCTCTTAGTCAACCACCCAGCCACCATCATCCTGAAAGGTTTGCAACAGAAGCATTTAGAATAGAAATTAATTTTATTGATCCTGTAGTTTTCAAGAAACAGAGAAGAGGATAGCCAGGGACTGGCAGCTATAGAAAGTCAGGACCACCCCAGGTCAAAGGGAAAGAAGAAAGTAGTTTTGTCCATTTGGTGGGAGCAAGGATCATGGTAGAAGTGTCTTGGTCAGAAGTAGGACCCTTAGGGAAATGGAGCGTCAAAGAAAACTGGAGTGAGGAAGAAACAGCACTCTCTATAGAAGTCAAAGGAAACAAAGAAATAACTAGACATCTCTCCTCCTTCTGCCCTTCAAACTTTTGCCTATGTCTGCCTGCCTATATTACTTTACTTTTCTCTCAACAACAACAAAAAAAAGTCAATGGGATGATCTGCAATGGGGCACTATATACTCTAAATTTGACTAGTTTAGAGCTGGAAGTGCTAGTCACAACTGCCATATAAGACTGTTTACTAAATGAAAATCACAGGGAGATAATTTAAAAACCTGTCCTTCAAAGATAAAAACATTGCCAGGTATGGTGGTGCACACCTTTAATCTCAGCACTCTGGTAGAAGATGCAGAAGACAGCTGTGAGTTTGAGGCCAGCCTGAGACTACATAGTGAATTCTAGGTCAGCATGGACTAGGGCATAACCCTACCTCAAAAACAACAACAACAACAACAAAGATTAAAATATTGACTTTTGATGTCCACTCAGTATAATTTATTTTTTAAATTGTTTTTATTTTAGAGTGAACTTTTGTCATCTTTTAATACTTTATCTTTTAAAAATTCTTTTTAAATCTCTACTCTTGTATATATATTCCATGATGATTATGTTTATATATTGCTCAGTTGTATTTTAGGACTGTTGTCAATTTTTCACCACACAGCCTACTACTGTTTCATTTTTCTGCTTAAATGTAAGAATAGGCACATTGCTACATCATAGCCCACCTTCACCTCAAGGGTTGACTGCTATTTTCAAACAAGCAGACAGACATTGGTAGGGACAAATAACTAGATGAACAGAGAGAGAAAATTCTCAAGAGTATAAGAGAAAGAAGACAAGAACACAGGAAGAAAGGTTGAAATGGAGTTCTAGTTTAGAAAACAGAAAAGGAGATGTAAAGGAGTTCTGTACCCTCTAAAAACCTGGAGGTATCCACTCACTGACCATGCCATCATGCATGAGTTCTTTCTGGCCCACCTGGGACAAAGCAAGGTCTTCAGAGGAAGGTTGGGAGGTTAATGGAACTAGTATGTAACTTATTTGCAAAAGGGAACTCTAGATGGAGCAGTTCCCTCTTTTTTAATTTCCTGTGATGAATGGTACTGGTTTTAATAAATCCACAACTGTTGGAAAAGTGACCAAAAGGAATTGAATTATGCAAAAATAAAGCAACTATTCCCTCCACTTACACTATAGAAACTGACTCTGAGTAAAAGCCACATAAAGAAAGGAAGGCAGAGCAGAAAAAGGAGGAAGAAGGCAAAAGAGAAAGAAGGAAAAGAGCAACAACTAGAAAAAATTCAAAAGATGTTCAAAAACTTGGAGTACAAAATATGAGGGAAGGCACAAGTTCTAGGGTCCAATTGTTGGAGCTTGAATCCAGGCTCAATCAGCCCACTAGCTGTGACTTTTCAAAAACTCAGGTTTCCTATCTTCAAGTTAGAATTACAATTGTGTCTAGTTCATGAACCTTTTTGTTGTTGTTGTTGTTTTGAGGTAGGCTCTTACTCTAGTTCAGGCTGACCTGGAATTCACTATGTAGTCTCTCAGGGTGGCCTTGAACTCACAGTGATCCTCCTACCTATGCTCTCCAAACTAAAAATCTCAGAATTAATGGTTGCAGAGAAAGAGAGAGATTTTCTTCAGTGGTGTAGCTACTGGTTAATTGATTCACACACATACAAAAATACATAAAAAGTAGAAAAAATACCATTTGGGAAGAGCAAAGGGGATAAGGCTAGTGTAGGAGGAGGATAAAATAGGGAAATAGAAAGTGAATATAATCAAAGTACAGAGTATTCATGTATGAAAAGGTCATAATAAAACTCAGTAATACATATAACTAATATTAAAAACCTTAAAAGGAAAAATAAAGGAGACAATCTCAGCCAAGCATGACAGCATACACCTGTAATCCCAGAACTCAGAAAGATCATGAGCTCAAGGTCACATGGAAGTACACAGAGAGACTCTGCCATTAAAAAGAAAAAAACCTAATTTCATCTCTATTTACTGCACAGTGCCGTAGAACATAATAAATGTTCCCGTGATATTATACCTGATAACATAAGTCTGAAGTACTAACAGTATTGATTAATAGACTGATTGATATAATTCAGAATTAATAAGGAATTACCAGGAATGAAGATGGGTTGGATTTTGTTCCTCAGAAGATTGTCTCTCAACAGGGACTTTTCATCTTCCATGCTGATACTCAAGGTCAATGCCATTTTCTAGAAGGTGACTATTGTCTTCTTGTATGGCATTATTTTATTCTCGCTTAGCTTTCATTCTCTATCTGCTCTCAGTTCACATATTTTTCTATTTTACACAGTTTCTTGTCCTTTGAAACTACTGAACTTTTCCCATTTAAGAATCCTGTGAAGACAGACTAAGCAGAACTGTTTCCTCTGTGCTTTGCATGCTGTGGGCCAAAAGGGGAAAAGTGTTTCCTTTGGTTGGATGCCAAGAAACTTTGAGAAGTTGATGGAGAGTTTTTAATGACACAATAAGAAAGAAAATATTTATGTTTTATTTTAATTGAATTTTTCTTAAGCTCATTACTTTTTAGTAGATAAAAAAAAAATCATGTACAAGAACACTGGCAATAAAAACATACATAGCTCTGGCTTCAGACACAGAAGTAGAAAAAGCAAATGGGGCAAAATCTGAGGGATGAAATCCTAAGGGAAGATTGTCTCCCAAACCCAGCTCAGAGGTGTGACCTATACCACTTCATTCTAACACTGAGGTAAATCCTCCTTGAATGGCCCATAAAATTGGCAAGATAATGAGCAAGTTCATTATAATAAAAAGCTTTCTATTGAGTCTACTGTAGTGCCTATGGAATAAGTTTATTGAATGCCATACCCCAGTTAAGCCTGGCAAAGTGAGTTTGTGGAAGGACATGGATGACTACAGAAATAAGTATTTCAAATGTTGTTTATTAAGTGCTTACTGTTTTAAGAAACTGCACTGCTTTAGATATGATCTCATGTAAATCTGCTGGCAGATATTGCCATACTTATTTTGCATATGGACAGCCCCAAATCTGAGCTCCTGATTTTAGCCAAAGAATTGGATAAACCAGACTGAGAAGGATAATTATTAAATTATTACATTTTTTTATTCAGAAGTCAAGAGGGGTGAGGGAGATTCTGCATACCAAATAAGGAGAAATGGCAGTGGAGGTTAGTTGGGAAAGGAAAAGTATGAGAACTAAAGGGTGAGGAGTGGAAACATTCCATGTGTTCTAAGGGCCAATGTAAAAGTCCATGGGCCTAGGGTAAAACAAAAATATCCTTTCAGCCAGGTGTGGTGGCACATACCCGGCTGAAAGGATATTTAATCTCAGCACTCAGGAGGCAGAGGTAGGAGGATCGTCATGTATTCTGAGAATACAGAGTGAATTCCAGGTCAGCCTGGGCTCGAATGAGACCCTACCTTGAAAAACAAAAACAAAGAAATATATATATATATATATATATATATATATATATATATATATATATATATATATATATATCTTTTCCCACCCTGGCAGCAGCTAAGCTACCAGGGTTGGAAAGACAAAGCCTTACCAGTGGAGAAACTTCAGGTGCTGGGAGATGAGCAGTCCAGAAAAGAGGAAAAAGCCCCCTTTAGGGCTCCAAAGGGGCTTTTTGTTATGGGTCTGGGACTGAATAAGAAGCCAACACAACTTGGTACAGTGTCAGGAATGGGCTGGGCTTGAACTCTGCATGCATCTGAGTAATTCCAGCTGCTGCAGATAGCCAGGCAGTAAGCAGCTGACATTTTGAAAGCAGCCATATTTGTTTAGGCTCCACTAGGCAGACAGGAATTAAGAGTAATATCTCTCTTATGGGCCTTCCTGTCTAACTGCCTCTCCCTAATGCTACCTCTCTCTCTCTCTTTCTCTCAAAGCTTATTAGAACTGTGGCTGGGAAGACAACTCCATTTCTAAAGTGCTTGTCTCACAAACCTGAGGACTAGAGTTTGATCCACAGTACCCATTAGAATCCTGGACAATAAATGTCAGGCAGCAAAATGTCTAGTGTTATAGTGTAAGCCTGTAATGCCAGAACTGGAAAAGGTAGAGCTAGGAGGATCTCTTTAGCTGCTGGCCAGGTAGTTTAGCCTAATTGGTAACCTCCCAACTCTATCTCAAAGTAGGTAAGATAGGGCATTCTTGGGGATGACACTCAAGGTTATCCTCTAGCTTCCACACTCTCTCACACACAAGTACACATACACACACACACACACATACACACACACACACACACACACACACACACACAATTTTTTTCATGTACAAAAGCAGTAGCAGAAGGAATGCCACATGTGCCACATGTTCAAGGCAAGTCTAGTCTGCACAGAGAATTCCCGGCCAGCCAGAGCTACATAGATTCTATCTCAAAATAAAATCTCAATTTTATATATTTCAAGTCAATACCTAAAATTCAATACAGTCTATTTCTAGGTTATTTAGTCACTGATACTGTGAAATCTATTTTCTGCTTCTTTGGGTTTTTTGGCATATAGTATGTATCAAAGGAAATATTATAAAGTCAAAGGGTTTGCTGTACAATAGCAATGAAACAATGCAGATGTGGTGGCATATACCATTAATCCAACAACTTGGGAGGCAGAGGTAGGAAAATCAGTATGTGTTCAAGGGCAGCCTGGGGCTACATATTTAATACCAAGTCATCCTGAGATAGAGTGTGACCCTGACTAAAAAAAAAAAAGAGAGAGAGAGAGAGAGAGAGTGAGAGAGAGAGAGAGAGAGAGAGAGCTAAGCATGGTGGCTCCTGCCTTTAATCCCAGCACTTGGGAGGCAGAGGTAGGAAGATGGCTGTGAGTTTGAGACCACCCTGAGACTACATACTTAATTCCGTGTCAGCCTGAACTAGAGCGAGACCCTACCTCAAAAAAATGAAAAGAGAGAGAAAAATAGTTATTATTGTCTTCAATTGACGATATCAGCCAAAACAGTGGAAAACATGGAGAAATACTTCTCCCTACATACTCTGGCCTTGCAAGATCAGAAGAACCTGAAGCAGAGAATGGGCCCAGCTGAGCTCCATGAGAACCACCAGGAAACATCTCAAAACTTCCCCTTCCCAGCACCAGGATGACTGAGACTATATCAGAATCCAAGGCTCCACTCATCCTCCCATAAAGGATGGAGGCAACCTAAGCCAAGCTGAGATCACCAATGAGAAAAATGACTCAACATTCAGTGTAGGTGAGCTAGAAACTCACTATGAAGGAAAACTGACTGGTTTGAATTCCAATGAGGCAATACATATGTCATACCTGGTACTTCAGGTTTCAACTGGAAGTTCAAATTATACTTTCCATAGCAATGCAGTTTGCTAAATGAAATATCACAGTGAGAGAAATAATTAAAAATTCATCCTACCAGGGCAGAAATGCTGACTGATACAATATCTTTCTTTTTTTTTTTAATTTAATGTACACTTTACCTTGTTTGTTTGTATGTCATAGTTACCTTTTGTCAGTTTTAGTATCCTTTAAAAAATATTTTAGGGGGCTATCAGCCAAGATGGTATCCGCCTAACCATGCTGCAACTCCTGGGAAGGAGAGGCAAGGAATCAAGGTGTCACTGGAACTTTTAGGGGAAAGCAATCTCTAACTATCGCCAGTGGGAGGGTGCAGAGGGGCCAAAAAGGGAATCAGCTGATTCCCACACTCTCAGGTAACCCACCAATCTCCAAATCACCCCAAATGGCTGTTCTAACCAGAGTCCCGGCCTCAGGCTACTCTTGCAGTAACTGCAGGCAAGGAGTCACAGGCCAATAGTTCCACCTGCTCTCCCAGACACAGGCGATTTCCGAGATCCACAGCCCCCCCCCCCCCGCTTGGTCACAGATTCCTCCTACCCCCATCCCAAACCCCCTTGCACCCACTCCACTTGGGCCCACCCTTGCCCCAGGTACTTCAGATTCAACCCACTCAACATGGCCCCCATGTGAATTCTGATTCCCTCTGCTCTGTCCCACCCCTAGCCCACTGGACTTCAGACTTGCTCTGCTCAGCCCCCACCCCCACCCCCTGTGATTTCAGACATCCTCTGCTCCACCCCACCCGGCTCCCAAGTGAATCTTGACCCTCCAGCACTATGTCCAGACCCACCCTCACACTCTACCCCTGCCCCATGCCAGTCTCTGCCCCCCCAGGAAGCTTCACCACCTCCCCATACCACAGTCCCATTCTTCCTGTTCCCACACTGTGATGGGAAAACACAATACAAAAGAAATAACATAAAAAATCAAATGCAAGTAAATCCAATAAGATCTCCCAGTCCTACCATGGAAGTCTCTAATCAAAACCTCTAAGAGACAATAGGATCAGAAAGCCAAAATTAAGTTATGAGCAATGCAACCCTGAACAAGCTATTGGTAGAACTTGCACAAAAGCAACAAAGGACTGAATGGTGTGGATGCTGCCATCACTAGGCTAACCTAATAGATAAGAAAATAGATGGGGGCCAAACACAGTTGATGGATATAAAAGAAAGCAAATAAAAGGAGGACCTTAAAAATCACCTGGCAATGCTAAATGAAGACAAAAAGAAATGCAAGGATGAATTCCTAGAGGCATCAAGAAAATCAGAAAATGATGTGAAAAGGGAACTTGACAGAGGGAAAGAAACCATACATAGAAAAGTAGTAGAAAATGCAAACCTAATTGAACAAGCCCAAAATGCCTTAGAGGCTCTCAGGAATAGAGTAAGCCATGTGGAGGATAGAAAGTCAGATGTGGAAGAGAAAACAAAAGAAACAGTTCAAGAGTGCAAAAGTTTCAATAAGCTCAAAAATTTCTGTAAACAGAACATGAGGGAAATGTGGGATACCCTTAAAAGTCCTGAAATTTGGATCATGGGAATACCAGAAGGGGAAGAAATTCAAACCAAAGTCATGGAGAACTTATTCAACAAAATAATCAAAGAAAACTTTCCCACTCTCTCAAAAGAAAGGCCCATCAAGATACAAGAAGCTAACAGGACTCCAAACAGATTGGACTCTCTCCAAGACATACTGTCATTAAGACTCTAAACATTGACATTAAAGCAAGAGACCTAAAAGCAGCTAGGGAAAAATAAAAAAACACTTCACATTTAAATGTAACCCCATCAGAATCACTCCAGACTTCTCAATGGAAAGCCTGAAAGCCAGGAGGGCCTGGAATGGAACACTTCAAAGTCTAAGAACCTATGACTTCCAACTGAAACTACTCTACCCAGCAAAAGTAGCCCTCATAATACATGGTGAAAGAAAAACCTACCATGACAAAACTCAACTTTATAATTATATGAACACAGAACCAAACCTACAGAGAGTATTTCAGGAAATTCTCCACATAGAAGAATTAAATAATCAACCTCTCATGCCTACAAAAAGCAGATCACAATACCCAAACTCAGAGAAGGCACAAAAGACTTCAAAGTCCATGAAAACACCAAACCACATAAACCAAAATAATATGACAGGGATCAAATCAAACCTCACAGTCATTGCCATAAATATCAATGGCCTTAATTCACCCATCAAGAGACACAAGCTAGCAGGGTAGATCAGAAAATTAGACACTCAATCTGTTGTCTTCAAGAAATCCACCTCACCACTAAAGACAGACACCTCCTCAGGGTGAAAGGGTGGAAAATGATATTCAAAGCAAATGGGAATAAGAAACAAGCAGCCATAGCTGTACTAATACAAAAAATAATCAAAAAGGACAAAGAAGGCTACTTCCTACTTATTAAGGGAACAATCCATCAAGAGGATATTACAATCATAAATCTGTATGAACCAAACACAGGTATACCACAGCTGATAAAACAAAACCTACTCAACAATAAAACAGAAATCACCACCAACACCATCATAGTTAGGGACTTCAATACACCATTATCAGGAATAGATAGATCCTCCAAACAGAAACTCAACAGGGAAGTGAGAAAGCTCAACAAAACCATAGAACATTTAGACCTAACAGACATCTATAGAACATTTCACCCCAAATCCACAGACTACACATTCTTCTCACCAGCACATGGAACCTTCTCTAAAATAAAACATACACTGGGTCCAAAGCCTGCCTCCATATATCTAGGAAAATTGACATAATTCCCTGCATGATATCAGATCACAATGCTATATTTGTAGAAATTAACAACAAAACACCCAGCAAAAATCCCATCGGCTCCTAGAAGCTGAATAGCACACTTTTAAACAATAAATTGGTAGTGGGAAAAATAAAAAACAAAACTGTGAAATTTCTAGAAATGAATGACAATGAGAACACATCATACCAAAACTTATGAGGCACAATGAAGGCAATCCTCAGGGGAAAATTAATAGCACTAAGTGCCTTCATAAGAAAGACATAGAAATCCCAAATCAATAACCTAACATCCACCTAAAAGCACTAAAAAAGCAAGGAAATTCCAACCCAAAAAGCTCCAGGTGGAAAGAAATAATTAAGATCAGAATAGAAATTAATGAACTGGAGACTAAGAAAACAATTAAGAAAATTGAAACAAAAACTTGGTTCTTTGAAAAAATAAACAAGATTGACAAACCTCTGGCCAATTTGATCAAGTGAAAGAAAGATGTGCTTCAAATTAACAGAATTCAAAATGTAAAAGGAGAAATCACAACAAACATAAGTGAAATTGGGAGAATCATCAGGACTTAGTACAAAAACCTCTACTCTACAAAATTGGAAAATATAGAGGAGATGGATAAATTCCAAGACACGCATACCATCTACCAAAGCTAAACTCAGAGCAGATTAATCTGCTAAACAAACCTATCATACTCATTGAAATTGAAAAGGTGATAAAAATCTTCCCCAAAAAGAAGAGTCCAAGATCAGATGGCTTCTCAGCTGAATTCAATCAAACCTTCATGGAAGAACTGAAACCAATCTTTCTCAAAGTGTACCATACAAATGGAGATCAGGGAAAGCTCCCCAACTCCTTCTATGAAGCTACTATCACCCTAATAACAAAACCAGGCAGAGATGCCATAAAACTACAGGCCTATTTTCCTGATGAACTTAGACACAAAGATCCTGAACAAAATCCTTGCAAAATGAATTCAACAACACATCACATCCATTATGTACCTTGATCAAGTGGGCTTCATCCCAGGAACACAGGGGCACAGGGGTGGTTAAACATATGGAAATCCATCAATGTAATATACCACATAAACAAGGCCAAACACAGAAACCACATGATCATTTTGATAGGTGTGGAAAAGGCCTTTGACAAAATACAACATCACTTCATGATCAAAATATTGGAGAGAATCGGCATAGTCAGTGTATATCTTAACAAAATAAAGGCTATATACAAAGTTCATAAAGCAAAAATAATAATTAATGGAGAGAGACTGAAGGAATTCCATTGAGATTAGGAACAAGACAGGGGTGTCCACTCTCACTCTACTCTTTAATATAGTACTGGAAGTCCTAGCTCTAGCAGTATGACAGGAGAAAGAAATAAAAGGGATACAATTTGGAAAGGAAGAAGTCAAGTTATGGCTATTCACAAATGAGATGATTCTATATGTAAGAGACCCAAGAACTTCCATTCCAAAACTCTTAAAGGTGATAAACTCCTTCAGCAAAATAGAATACAAAATCAATACACAAAAATCAGTAGTATTCCTATATACAAATAACAAAGATGCAGAGAAAGAAATAAGTGACATTATCCCACTTCAATAGCAACAAAAAAAAAAAAATAATAAAGTTCCTTGGAATAACGTTCACAAAGAAAGTGAAAGATCTATACAATTAAAGCATAAAAACATTCAAAAAAGAAATTGAGGAGGACTTAAGAAAATGGGAAGACCTCCCATGCTCCTGAATAGGCAGAATTAACATTGTGAAAGTGGCAATCCTTCCAAAGGCAAGCTACAGATTTAATGGAAGTCCCATCAAAATCCCAAGTTCTTTCTTCACAGAGATAGAAAAATTGATCTCAAAATTCATATGGAAAAGCAGAAGGCCTCGGATATCCAAGCATATCCTCAGCAAAACAAACACCTCTGGAGGCATCACCATACCTGATCTAAAGCTATATTACAAAGCCATACTAATAAAAAAAAAAAAAAACAGCATGGTACTGGCATAAAAACATGAGTATAGAACAATGGAATAGAATTAAGGACCTGGACTTTGGGTCAAGTAACTACAACTGCTTGATGTTTGACAAAGGCCCTAACAATATAGGCTGGTAAAAAGATAGCATCTTCAACAAATGGTACTGGATAAAGTGGATAATCATATGCAAAAAAATTGAAACTTGATCCATACATTTCCCCATGTACAACAATCAAGTCCAAATGGATCAAAAAACTCAATATAACACCAGAAACTCAGCTACTATTGGAAGAAAAGTTAGGAGGAACACTCCATGATTGAGGAATGGGAAAAGTCTTCCTGAACAAAACCCCAGCAGCACAAGGTCTTATACAATCACTCAACCAATGGGATCTTATGAAGCTGAAAAGTTTCTTCACAGGCAAATATATAATAAGCAGAGCCAATAGACTACCCACAGAATTAGAAAAAATATTTGCTGGATATCCAACTGAGAGAAGCCTAATTTCTAGAATTTACAAGGAACCCAAAAACCTAAACAAACAAACAAAAAAAATCAAACAACCCACTAAGAAAATGGGGCAAGGAACTGGATAGGCAGTACTCAGAGGAAGGAATACAAATTGCAAACATATACTTAAGAAATGTTCATCATCCCTAATCATTAGAGAAATGCAAATTAAAACTACTATGAGATTCTACTTTACCCCAGTAAGGATAGCAAACATCAAATGCAAATAAATTCTGGCAAGGATGTGGAGAAATAGGAACCCTCATCCACTGTTGGTGGGAATGTAAGATCGTGCACCCACTTTGGAAACAATATGGAGCCTCCTAAAAAAACTGACTATAGAATTACCAACAGACCCAGTTATTTCCTTACTGGGCATGTACCCTAAAAACTCTATGCCTCAGCTCAAAGTGATTTTCTCATCCATGTTTATAACTGCTCAATTCATAATAGCCAAGAGCTAGAATCAACCCAGATGTCCATAATTAGACAAATGGATAACTATGATGTGATATATCTGCACAATGGAATTCTACACAGCACTAAGGAAAAATGATACAATGAAATTTGGAAAAAAATGGTCAAACCTGGAACAGATCATTCTCAGTGAACTCACTCCATCACAGAAATATAATCACCACATAATCTCACTCATCTACAGCTCCTAACCTGAATCTACCCAAGTTGCCAACATACCTACGAAGCATCTTGAGGACTGGACAATAGTGAGGGTGGGGAGTGTAGGGAGGGTAAGGGACAGAGGGGGGACACAAAACTGAACCCAAAAGGCAATGGTACCATTAAACTCTACATCCAAAAAGACAGACCAAGTGGTTGAACCTCCACCAGTCCTTAGAGGGAACACCGGATTCACAAGGCCCTGGAGAGGGTACAACGAAAATTGTCCATTATCTCCTATTTCTGCCTCCCTCTCTCTCTCTCACACTTATTTCTCATCTATCTCTTTTATATTACTTATCCTGTTCTTTCTTCTCTTCTTGGGCGCTGACTGGTAGCAGCATGTGGTTATCATCCACAATGACCTTTTGATCACAGAGACCTACAAGGTCTCTCAAAAGAAGACAGATTTATGTCAGAGCATTTGAGGACCCACCATAGGTTAGTTGTAAGACCCTACTGCTAAAGACACCATACACTATTGGTATGTATGATGGAGCAACATGGCTGGAAGCAAGTCAGTCCCCAGACAATTAGCACTTCTCGTGCCAGAAGATGCTACATGAGCAACTGGGGGGTAATGACCAATACCTGCCTAAGCAACACATGGTCTAACCTACGTAGCAGCAAACAACCTGAAGTGATGCTCATACAAGTGCAATAATGACACATGGCCATGGTGGGAAACCAACTGATCTCAATTTGGCTGACTGATCTGTTCAGTGAAACAGAACCCATAGTTGGAGCTGGAAACAAGTCGGAACCATATCCAAAAATGAACCCACTCTCCATTAAGCTCTCTCTAAAAACAGTGATTATCACATTTACTTGTTGATAACTTTACTCTCCATTGGAGAATCTGCTTCTCTTTTTCAGGTAGATCCTAAGGACAGAACCATCCCATCATACCTGAAAAGGTCCCCAGCTGAAACTAAGAATAATTGGGTAAACATGCAAGAATGCTGTTTTCTTGGCAAACTGAGAACCAGCACAATGGTGAAGGAGCTAGACACAGAAAACAATCAACCCCTAGCAAACCAGAGATACAAAGGCACCCAAGATCTTAACACTGAAGATCTTAACATGAACCCATCATGGCTCAGGGAAATTTGCAGAAGAGGGGGCAGAAAGAATGTTAGAGTCACACGTGGGGTCATGACAGGCAAAGATACTTCCTCCTACCCCAAACTAAAGCCTAACCCCTAAATTCACGACCCATATGCCCAACAAGGAGGGTCCCTGTGGAGGGGAGAGGACAGGGAGGAGGCTAACAATGGTACAAACTTAACTGTATTCACTAACTACAAAAATAAAAAAATAAATGTTTTTATTCTACCCTTTTAAAAAAAATTTTGTTTTATTTGAGTGACAGACAGAGAGAAAAAGAGGGAGAGAGAGAGAGAGAGAGAATGGGCATGCCAGGGCCTCTAGCCACTGCAAACGAACTCCAGATGCATACACCCCCTTGTGCATCTGGCTAACGTGGGTTCTAGGGAATCGAGCCTCGAACCAGGGTCCTTTGGCTTCACAGGCAAGTGCTTAACTGCTAAGCCATCTCTCCAGCCCCTATTCTACACTTTTGCATACATATCTCATAATGTTTTGTTTTTATTTTTACATTGCACAACTGTTTTAGTTTTCAGGATTTAGTACTGTTCTGTATTTTGCTACCGAGTCTATGGTTGGGAACTCTCTATGACTTTTCCCATGAACAACACATATTTTCTTGATCATTCCAATCTCTTTTCCACATTCCCTCAATGTATCCCCTCTTCTTTATACACCTTTGATACAACATTCCATAGCTTTAACAACATCTAAAATCTGTGGACCCTAACAGTATTCCAACTTTCTGCTTAGATGCTTTTCCCACCTTAGTCTAAAACTAGTCTTTATCCTAATTTGCCACTATAGTATCCCCACTTTTGATGATGCTAACCAAAATCTGACTTTATCTTATATCATCATTATTATTTTATCTGCTGTGGCAGTTTGAATGATAATATATCTCCCATAGCCTAAGGTATTTTTTTAAATGTATTTTATTTACTTATTTATCTGAGAGAAAGAGCCAGAGAGAAAGAGAGAGAGAAAACGAGCATTCCAGGGCCTTCAGCCAATGCAGACAAACTAAAGATGCATGCACCCCCTTGTTCATCTGGCTTACGTGGGTCCTGGAGAGTAGAACCTGGATCCTTTGGCTTTGCAGGCAAATGCATTAACTGTTAAGCCATTTCTCCAGCCCCTAAGGTTTTGTTTTGTTTTGTTTTGTTTTGTTTTTGTTTTTTTTGTTTTTAATTAAGCTTTACCATTAGTCTTCAGGAGCCTGGTGGAGGGGTGTCACTGGGTGGTGGATTTCAGTCCAGCCCTTAGGTGTGTTCAGAGCAGGTGGAGCTCTGGCTATTCATGCTTACTAACTGTTTTGATGGTGTCTCTCTTCTGTGAATCTATAGAAGTGAGCCAGCCTCTGCCAGTATTGATGGTGTTCTTCCTGGATTCTGTAAACCTGAATAAACTGTTTCCTCCCAGCTTAGGTAACTGAAACAATAAAATTGGTACCAAAAAGTGAAGCCATTTCTGAGGTCAATCTGACCATGTGGGTTTTGGACTTTTAGAACTTGTGGGTGGGAGGAATGTGGAATGATTTGGTACTTTGGACGGGAGAAGATTTACACTTGATGGGCTTTTCTGGTGAGAGTTTTAAAATACTAAATGCAGAGATAATTGTAGACTATGAAGGCTTGGCTTATGGACTTTTAAAAGGGAAAGAGTGAACTTTGTTGGAATTGGGCTATTGGTGTAAAGGCTGGTTGTGTTCTTCCTCCATACCTGTAAAGTTTGTTCAAGACTGAATTTAAAAGCAATAGACTAGTGTTTGGGGCAGAAGTAATAGAACAGAAAGATGAAAGACATATGGTTTATCACAGGAAAAGTTCAAGCAACTTTGAAGTTACTGGCACAGAGACTGGTTTTAGGTTAATGAAACTGCAACTGTTATGCAGATTACCACCATTAAAAGTGGGTGAACTGTTTTGCACTGAAAGAATGAAAATGATATCCTGAGGGTAAGCCATGGAAGGTGCAAATGAGTAAGAATACAAATTCTTTAAAAGGAGGAGGGTTGAAAGTAGACTGGTTAAGACTGTTGTGAATCTATGTAAGTGAGTCAGCTTTTTCTGCCATTAATGGTGTTTCCCCTGGATTCTGTGAACCTGAAATAAATCCTTTCCTCACATAAGCTGCTTCTGGTTATATGTTTGTCCAGCAATATGAACACAACTACAACATTCACCAACTGTTATTGGAATCAAAGGGGGCATTGATGTTAATTGATTTGTTTGAGTTTTATAGTGGGCATAGCCAGAATTGGCTGTCCCTCCTGCCATTACTATTTGATACTTGGATTAATATAAAGGCTGCAGCAAGAACCTTGAACTCTTTAACTGAAGATAATTTCTGAACTATACCACCTAAGAAAAGAGTTGATAAAAACAAACCCAGCCAACATTACTGTGAATATCCCTGCTACTGACACCATGTGCACCATTGGCTTGTGAAGAACAGGCAAGGTGAAGATGCCGAGACCCACCCAGCTCCTGCTGCAATAGCTTCCAATGTGGGATCTGCATGCACCCTGGGTTTTTGAAGGTCAGTCAGGTTGCCCACACCACTGAGATCCCTTTCCCCAGCTCATTATACACCTAAGGCCGAGGAAGGGTTCAGAGGGGTTGCAGGTACCCTCCTAACAGATGCCATGTTGACCTTCACCATTGGCATCCAAGCATACCCCAGCCTTGTGAACCTTGGAGTACATACAGAACCCTATTCCCAGACCCCGTCACTAAGGCCTCATTGCCGTACTGTAATTCAACTTAGCTTATGTGTTCCGAAGGTGAATTGAACTCTGTGATGGCCCAGCCAACACTGCTTCAACTCCCTACCACAGGATCTTCCATATACCCCAGGTTTTCAAGGCCAGCAAATACATAGGACCCCTAAGATGGCAGAACCCTCATTGCCAAAATCCTAACTGCTGGCTCTCATATGCATCTTGGGATGGTGAGAATCAGAGGCACATGAGTTCCTGTTGAGCTCTTGCTACTGTGACCACCAGCACCTAAGAGCACTCTGGACTTGTGAAGATATGTGGGTACACAGATGCTTGCACCCAGTACTCACAGCCTCAAAAATGCAGCAGTATACATTTTGGTATGTGAAATCAGAAGGTAAGTGAACTCTCATACCCACTTTTCCCCAGGTGAGTATAAGACACAAGAGGTATATCCTACCGATGAGTCAGAATTGATTGCATACAACTGGATTTCAAGCAGCACCTAGCTGAGCCAAGACAAGTTGGTGACTCAAATTATAATCTTAATCTTAATAAAAAGGGACTGAGTCTGTGGGACCATACATTCAAACTATCACAGGGCTTGACTAGATAATTCTAGTTCAAGGTCACTCATATGACTGTCAATCTTGAGTTATCCTAGAACTGTGGTCATTTCAAGACTCCAGTATTGAGGCTTTATGGAGAAACTCAGTTAAATATACTTCCTACAGGACTGTTCCACATGACGTTTTTGGCAGGATAGCCAGGGCTGGTTTGCCTGGTAGCTGAGCTGAACATGATGGGGAGAGAGGGTGGGAGAGAAGTTAAAAGGAAAGACAAGCAAGACAACATGTATCAGAGACAGAAGAGAGAGAACAAGATGGGATTCAGATCTATAAGACAACATTGAATAAATAGTACGGATTTGATAATACAACAAAACCCCATAGGAAAAAAAAAATCCCATGAAGCCGGGCATGGTGGTGCACGCCTTTAATCCCAGCACTTGGGATGCAGAGGTAGGAGGATCACTGAGAGTTCGAGGCCACCCTGAGACTACACAGTTAATTCCAGGTCACCCTGGACTAAAGTGAGACCCTACCTTGAAAAACCAAAAAAAAAAAAGAAAAGAAAAGAAAATCCCATGAGATCTTATTAAAATACAGATGGTACACTTAGAATTTCTAGTTGTTAGTGTGGTGGAGGGGTGTATTTCAGGTGATACTAATTACTTGGGTCAAAGACTGCACTTTGAGACATATAAGCTTGAGTAAAGCTTAGAGGCAGAGCATATTTGGGAACAAAGTACATTCTGTTATTTGTCCATTTGGACTGATTCAGTGGAAATTAATATGTGCTTTATGAATTCAAAAATTCTATACATTTCTGGTCCTAGGAGTGATTCAGATAATGTAAACTTATTATTTATTTTACAAATGGAGAATGCGAAAACAGAGAATGGGTTCAGATACTAGAACTTCCCTCAAACCCAGGTGGGTATGCCATTCTGAACACTCAAAATAAAGCCAAAATTAAAGTCCACCAGAGCTCTCCTCCTTTGACAACTAGTGCTTTTGTGTGAAGTGTGCTAAGAGATTGGTGATGACCTTCCCAGTAGAATACTTCCCTTTAGGGGTTACATGTTTATATTTGGGGCATGGAAGGGAGGCAGCACTCTCTGAGAACGCAAGCCCATTACAGATGTTTCCTTGTGTAAATGGAGCTCTGCAACTCCTGCCATGCAGAGAGAAGCCCAGCAAACATGACTGCCATTTCTCAGCCTCCATTGCCCTTCCATCTTTACAATGGCTTATGAGACAAATTTAGCTCTTTACCTCAAAATGTGGACTTGTGATACTATCCCTTCTTAAATCCAAATAATTAGTAAAATTAAATGTAAGTGCAAATTGGGATGATCCTGTCTTGTCTCTTTAAGTATGATCTTTTTTAGAAGAGTATTCAGAACTCTGTAATTTGTTCTTTGTGTGCACAAAACCAGCTCAGTGCCTTTTTTCTACGATTTCAGCTTTAACCACCTTGTATTTGAATGAAGATAAGGAAAGCATATGAAGAAAAATTAAAAAGTCCAAGACAGGGCTGGAGAGATGGCTTAGCACTTGCCTGCAACAAAAGGACCCAGGTTTAATTCCCCAGGATCCATGTAAGCCAGATACACAAGGTGGTGCATGCAACTGGAGTTTGTTTACAGGGGCTAGAGGCCCTGGCTTGCCCATTCTCTCACTCATTCTCTCTATCTCTCTCAATCTCTCTATCTGCCTCTTTCTCTCTCTCTCTCTCTCTCTCTCAAATAGATTTTTAAAAGTCCAAGAGAATCTCATATTTACTTTCAAGTATAAGTGTTTGTATTGTTTGTGCAACATAATTTCTCTGCAGCTTGGGCTGGCCTCAAATTCATAGTAATCTTCCTGCATCAGGTTCTCAAGTGTTGAGACTACAGAAATGAGCATCTGATGTCAGACCTAAGTGCACGTATTGTCAGCATTATTTCCATACCCCTGACTTCCTTTCCCCTCAGTCTACCATGAATTTACCACCTTTGGCCCTGTTCTGACATGCATTGCCATTCCTACGAATATGGACAGATTTTTATATAGAGGCAAAGATTCTGAAGGAAGTTGACCTGTAATCTGCTTTCTACTTGTGGTTTCTGCATAAACTTACTTAAGCACAGGTGTCTTTCTTGATGCCTTGCTGAAAGTCCTAGAGTTCACAGCCACCATGGGTAGAATTTATACCATGCTTCTGCTTTAGAAAAGACAGCAAACTACAGGCTGAGACAAGCTCTTCAGACCCTCCCTGCAGCCTCCTTTGACTCAAACCCACATTCTGAACTTATATCTGTTAACTTGTAGGAGAGGGAGCTGCATAGCTAATGTCTTCCTTAGAAAACCTGAGAGGGGGCTGGAGAGCTGGCTTAGTGGTTAAGCACTTGCCTGTGAAGCCTAAGGACCCCGATTCGAGGCCTGATTCCCCAGGACCCATGTTAGCCAGATGCACAAGGGGGCACACGCGTCTGGAGTTCGTTTGCAGTGGCTGGAGGCCCTGGCATGCCCATTCTCTCTCTCTCCTCTCTCTCTCTCTCTCTCTCTCTCTCTCTCTCTCTCTCTCTCTCTCTCTCTCTGTCACTCTCAAATAAATAAATAAAAATGAACAAAAAAAATTTAAAAGAAAGAAAACCCGAGAGGCAGAAGTGGCAAAGTGTAAATCTATTTTATCCTACTGTCATCAACTCAATCACAAATTGTTTTCTCTTCTTGTGCTGAACACCATTTTAAAACAAGCTATAGTCATATCAGAATTCCAGTGGAACCAGTGATCACAGATCAAAAGCACATCTCATCACATCCTAAAGCAGAGGCTTAGGTCAGACACTGCTGGAACTTCCTAGCTCTATGTGACTGGCCAGTTTCCATCTCCAGCTTCTCATTCGGGCCTTGCTTTCCTTGCTTGCCCATTGGAATTGTGATGGTCAAGGATTCTGAGAATCCTTAAGTCACCTAGTACTTACTTACTATCCCTGAATGGCAACAGTTGCCTAATAAATGGTAGTCATGATGGCTCAGGCAGTAAATTAAAATATATAACTTATTTTCCCCCAAAAAGCTCACACGGTCTTCAGCCATTTTGTTACCAAGTTAAACTTGTTTTTCACTGGCTTTGAACCACTTTTGTGCTCAGTCCAGCAAGAATAAAAAATTCACAGTTGCCCAACACTCACTCGCCTAGGATCAACCTCTGACAGAAGCCTGTGAAATGTCACTGTCGCTGAAATCACTAAGAATGCATTATTTTCTGACTCATTAGTAAGGAAACTCCTGCATCTTCTGGGGTTTGATAAGAAGAAACCAACAAAAGTTTTATAACAATTAATGTATATTCTTCTGAAACAAAGATGACTTTTTAAAAAAAGGTATGTGGTACACACAGACATGGCAAGGAAGACACTTTGGCTGCAAACCTTCCCCCCATCTTCTCAGGGGAGGCTTACGCCTCTGCCTGCTGTTCATCAGCCTTGATTTTGATGCGGCAATTTTTAGTCAGCTGTCTCGATCATTCTGGCACAGACAAAAATCCTTTAAAAAAAAATGTTACACTTCATCAAAGTGTATCATGAGACTTCACGGTCATTATCTCAATGGCCGCTGTGATGTGCGACAATTGGCAGAGACACAAACAGTAGGGGGTGTATGAGAAGAAAGCCAGCATTTCATGTGGGAAGCTGGCAAGCCTCGCCAAGCTTCTGTCAACAACTCTGCGGTCTGATCCGATGCACTGAGCCTGCTGATGATGCTCTTGTTTCTGGAGGAAGTAAACAAGAAAATGAATTCCACCACGCAACAACACAGCCTCTTTGTATCTCAAAAATGGTGTGACTGGACCTGGGCCAGCCGCATTGAAAGTTTGGCCATTTATGTCATCAGGGCCTCAGTACTGATGGAGGCTTTGATTACAACTTGGACCCAGCTATAAGACCCTTCAGGGGCAGCCACTCAGCAAATAAAGGCATTGAATGGTTGTTGGGTCAATTTAACCATAAGAGTACAGAGTATGGCTCTTTTGAAAAGCCTAATGGATTAGCTACACAACCAGTCTCAGTGTAGGCCTTATTTTTCAAGTAACTTCATGATGGTTTTCTAGCTTGGCAGGGAGCTCTTCCTCCAGAGTGAGCTTCAGAGCTCTTCTTATTGTCAATAGTGGGCTCAAAGGATTAGACACAGTGGGCTTTACAATTTAATGAAAACAGCTGTTGAAACAACAATTAAGGCAAACAATAGTTTGCATGGAAAACCATTAATTATGCAAAGTTATGCAGAAAGTGAAATAATCTTTTCTTCAGAGCCCTTTAAAGCTAACTGAGGAAAATTGGGAGCTACCTTCCCTCCCATGGCTCTCAAGTGTCCGGAAGTGAGACTGCTTATAGGTAGGGCTACAGGGCATGTGACCAGATATACCCAGAGCTCCAGGCTGAGTTGGAGATAAATATGCAAGGGAAGAATTAAAGTTAATTTACCTTAGCCACTTTGAACCTTTCCAATCAGCTCAGAGCTGCCTTTTCATAAGTATATGAAATTGGATTTGAACCTTAGTGTTTGGAATACCCAACTTGTGTTATTTTATAAAACAAACAAACAGGACTGGTGATGTAGCTAAGTTGGTAGAATACTTGGCTAACATGCACAAAGCCCTCAATTCAATTTCCAGCACTAAATAAACTAGATACAGAAGTGCATACCTGTAATCCTATAATTACAGCACTCAGGAGGTACAGAGACAGGAGGATCAGAAGTTCATGGTCATCCTTGGCTTCATAGGAAATTCAAAGCCAGTCTGGGACAAAGAGACCCTGTATCAAAGATCCAACAAACATTTCCATAATGTGCCCTCTTTCAGACCTCACTCATTCTGAAAAAGTGATTCTTGGGAGATAATAATCCCTTGGTTTTTGGACTGAGTCCATTTCAAATTACATCATGGAGGTCTCACTTGAATCACCACCATTCCCTTTCCTCCTCTGTTCCCTCCTTCCTAAATGCCCATCACCTCCCTCCCTCCCTCCCTCCCTCCCTCCCTCCCTCCCTCCCTCCCTCCCTCCCTCCCCCTCTCTCTCCCCTCTCTCTCTCTCTCTCTCTCTCTCTCTCTCTCTCTCTCTCTCTCTCTCTCTCCTTGCTGAGCTATTAGATTCATTGCTTCTCTCTATGCAATTTCTATCCTTGATTAGCAGTGCTGGGAATTGACTTATGGCCCTTTGCCTACCCTGTGTTCCACATCTCACTTTCCATCCCACACTGGAATCACCAAGCCAAGAAGTCGAATTAAGGTTATTAACTGTATACATAAACATTTCCTCCTGCTTACAATTAAATTTATTTCTTCTCACTTCCAAGTAACTAGTTTTAACATCCTATCCAACAGGCCCTAGTACCTGTTATTTGCCTATATTGTTTTAGAAAGTCTTTTGGGAATTTATCTAATTTTATGCTGGAACTTAATAAGTGGGATTCGACACTCTTTGATAGTTCCAATAAACCATTAGTCAAGTCTCACTCCCTTCAGGGAAGGAATGAAAGCTTTATTAGTCATAGGATCTCTATTTTAAACATGTCACCTGAATTTAGTAGTGCATCTATGATGAGCTATAATTGCAATGGATTGACTAGAAGTTGCCAAGAAATTCCAAGAAAGCTGTCTGTCATTGGCTATCAACAGTGAGAGAACATTTGTTTGTTTGGTTTTTTTTCTAAAAAGTATTATTTGGTCCACATTTCCTATTTAAGTAATAAAGAGAATTAACTTATTGGTCTTTGAAGGTTAATAAAATGAACAACATACACCCATGAGCACACTAACACACAAATTCTGAAAGAACCAGATTCTGTCCTTCCTTTATTCAGGATACCAGAATGAAAAATAAAAGCTTCCTTTCCTCTGAGAGTTGAATAACATCTTGAGAGATCATATCTCTAGAAGGTCCTAGAACATAATTGAGTGTACAAATGAAATTCATTACTACAGTCAAAAACAATAATCCAATGAACATGTATTTGTGTAATGTTTTGAAAATCACTCTAAACTCAAAACCACATTCATCTTTGAAGCATAACGCCAACTCAGCGCCATGTCCCAGCATATACTAGCTCGCATTTTGCTTTGGAGATTACAAAACAGCATCTAGATTGCAAAAGCAATTATTCCAGTTATCCAGATGTGATTTTTCAATCATTCTAGGATTTTTTTTTTAGCAATTCTTACTCTGCAACCCCGCTCACAGCTCTCATGCTGGCATAGTGCTTACATCTCCTCATTATTAATTCAGCTCATGGAGCTTAATTGGACAAGGCTAGAGCGAATTTGACAAACATCACAGCAGCAGAAAAAGCAATCACTCTTTCAAGATGAAAATTTGTTTGATGTCTTACTGTGTAACTCATTTACTCTCCTTGGGAATCATGTGATCTGAATGTTAATCAGCCTTTGATTGGTTTCCTTCCTTGGACAGTCACGTGACTTGAATATTAATAGACCTGTGCTCAGTAGCTGTACTGTTAGACAACCTTGTCATTGGCTGCCAGGTTAAGATACAGAGATAAGTGGGTGCTTGATGAGCACTTGACAGAAATTCACAGAAAATTAAGGCCCTAAAATAGCATGAGAAAGTCTTGTCAAATCAAGCATGATTATCATTGAATGCTTAAGGAATTCATCATCTGCATGAAATTGATATACTTCAGCACCAGCAGGCCTGTACTCAGCAGGGACTCATCAGACTTTTATTTATATGTGTTCACCAAATCACATTAATTCTGAGAGCTAAAACATGCTAGGGATGAAGGTTATTTTCTGTTCAATCTAATTTATCTATGACAATAATCATCACTAATAATGTGTCAAATTGGATTGCAGTCATTTTATGCACGCATGCTGATTTGGAAAATAGTGTTAAACCATCCTGCAGTAATTAACAACCAGTAAAGGTATGCCAGCCAGGAGTAATCAGCATATCTAGATGGAAAATTAAGTTTTATAGAATGGATTTATAGATACATATCCTTATTTAATTCAGAATATAAATTATTCCTGGTAAAAGCTGACATCATTTTTATATAGCACCATTAAGGCCAATAACCATTGTGAGACTTGCATTCTTAATTTGTGCTATTCCTCATTTTTCCCCTGATTTTCCACTGTTAACTTTCTAATAGGAGTTACCATCACTTCCTTTCTGGCAAATCTTCATAGTAGAGGTGTATAGGGCTAAGAGATGAATGAATATGCCTTGGTTTAAGTGTCAATTGTAGATAAAGAAAGTCACATCATAACTCCTAAAGCACAATGCTCTATAATTATTTGTGGAAATTAAAAGGTAGCTAATGGGGAGATTATAACTGGAGTGGGGGTGGGAGTCCAGGAATTTTTTGGTACTTCTTTAGTACTTCTCATAAAGGGGCCATAGGAGACATTTTGAAGACTAACTCCTATAGGATCAGTGTTTCTTGGAGAATTATGTCAGACAAATTTGCTATTGTTGAAATGCCTTTTATACAATGCCATGTTTTTCTTCTTGCTTTTTTTTTAAATAACCTCCAGGCTTAAAATGGCATTATTGGAGTAATAGTGTATTGGAGTAATAATATCTTAAGGAAATGTCTTTACCTTTAGTGAGCTACAATATTTGAATAGAGAATTACACTTCACCAGAAGGAGAAATTTTATATGTCTAAATTTCTGATTCTTTCCAATAACTCTCCCCATACTCAATCTTAATCCCTTGGCAGCCAGCACAGCCTGGATTCCTCCTCCCTGTCAAGAGGTCTCTTTATTGATTAAATGAATCTGCTCCAAAGGCTGGCTCCCAGGCTCTCAGATCTAATCCGATCTGATTTTATCCTATCGCTTCAGCAGGACATCAAGGAATTAACAATAAGCGGCTTTACCACAAGTGTTTAATAACTCAACACAATCTCCTTATGGCTCAGAGCTGCTCAAGTTCCCATCCAGTCCACCGCAAACAGTGGAACAGATTGGCCATCCCCTCAAACCTGAGGAATTTTCATGCACTGTGAAACTAATCGCTTCAAGTTCCTTCATAAATCATACAAAGCAGATTTTAGCATCTTAACAAATTGGGAAAAAAAGGAAAACAATGGTAGAGAGGAGGGAATGAGAGAGGATAATGGAATATATATGTTATGAAAGCAGAAAGGGGAACTACTTGGAGGGAGAAATAGTACCAGCAAGAGAGAAAAGGGGGAGATGGAAAGGGTAGTGGGGGAAACAAGTAAGAACAAAGTATGATGATATATATGTGTAAAAATATCATAATGAAGCCAATTCTTGTATGCTAACCAAAAACTTAATTTTAAAAATAGTGCAAAAGGGAAAAAAAAAAATGTAGAAGGGTGGAACTCAGCAGGAGAGATGAGACCTTCTAGCTAGGAGGGCATGAGAGAGGAGTAGGAGTTTAAGTATTACAAAACAGGAGCAGGAGATGCCAATTAACTTCTGTCTTCTAGTTCCCCTAGTTCAATATGTTTCTCATCTCCTTAAGTTTTAACATGAATAAATAATTTAAGTAGAATCAAACCAAATAGTGCTCAAAACCCACAAAGATCTTTCTTTTTCCTCTGTGAAGAAAGCAATGTGATTTCAACAACAGGTCACTTACTGTTTTGTGACAACCTTTGAAGTATGTAGGAAGCACACAATACAAGAATTGTCCACTCTTGTCTGATGCAGACATGTGTGGTTGAATTATCACATCTTTAGGTTTCAAACTAGCCTATACACATGAAGGGATACTTTAAATGATCCTTCAATTTCTAAAAGCTGATCTTGAAAGTTTGTGTTTTTACCCAGGGCTGCTCCTGTGTACATATCCCTATCTATAAGTAGCAGCAGCTCCAGTTTCTCAAATATCACATGCACAGTTTATAAGGTGATCACTTTCTAAACCACCAATTACAGTGCAACAGTTGGGAGTCTTTGAGACACTGGGAAATGAAATGGGCCTTTGGAAGGCTATGTGATTACTAGTGATGTGGGGAAAATATTGTTCTAGCACAAATCTAAAATAAAGCATTTTCCAGTTATATAATACTTACCATACATCAGAATTTGAAGACACATGTCCTAATATGAAGCAGCCTTCACTTTCAATGCCATACACTGCTTTCGCTGTTGCCCTGGTGGTTCTGTGATTTCTCCACATATTAGCAAAGTAAGGAAGTGCCCCTCTACAGAAAATCTTGAGGGCAAAGGAAACTTTATATCCCAGGTTTTGTCTAGTACTAATGCTATGGTAGGAACTTTTTCCATATCCCTGAATGAGATGAACACTTGCAAATAAATTCACTTCGCTACAGATGAATGCTTTATTTAGTGCTTCCTAAGTGAAAACATTTACTTTCACATTTTTTCCACTGTTCCGCTGACATCCATTCACTAATACTGACCTAGATTTTTCACCATAGTATGGGCCCAAATGTTTGAGAAACCAGTCCCCCTCCCCACAAAAATGTCTCTGATTTTGTGATCTGCTTGGTGTAGGCTGGAATTGAATACTAACATCATGACTTATGTGATTATTTCCTCTTTGGAAATGTCTTTTGCCTTGCTTTGGTTTTTTTTTTTTTTTTTTTTTTTTTTTTTCCATTCCCAGATAAACTATGTCATAACAGAAAATTCTCTCTGAACTTCTCCAAATGCACTCTGTTGTTTCCAGACTGTAGGATTATAATTAAGCCTGTGTAATTAAAGTGGAGGAGCATCCCAGGCCTATTGTGTATGCCCCTGTTTATATTACAAAGAGATAGCAAAAGGTACTCAGTAAGGTTCCAGCCAAAGTCCTTGAAAGGGCTACCAACTCTGCTGTCTAAACATTGTCCCTGGGTTGGAAACAGCAAGGGGAGAGTAGGAGGAGGGCTGGGCCAGGAACCAGAGGCCTGTTGATTTTTCCATTCTGGGCATGATGTCATGAGTTTAGAGACCTAGAGAAAGGTATTGACTCAAGTCTTTTCCCTGTGGTTCTGAGGGTTGAACCCAAAGCTTCCAGCATGCTAGGGCAAGTGCTTTACCACTGAGCCATATCCCTAGCCCTTGACTGAAGTCTTACACACTTAATCTGCTTTAGCCCTTTCATGGATCATCCTGTGGCTTGATGGCCTTCAGTGGTCCTATAGCCCTGAGCTTACATGAAAACATTCAGACCATTTAGGCCAGAGTGTAAACACATTCTTGACCTCAAAGCAGCACAAATATATCCTTCTAATTGAACTTCAGTCAACTCACAACCTCGTCTTTGGTGCTTTTTTGTAGGCTGATGCAAATAGAACATTAATTAATTAATTCCAGGTCAGCCTAGGCTACAGCGAGACCCTACCTTGAAGCCCCCCTGCCTCCCCAAAACCTACTGACTTTGTTCTCTAAAACAGCAAATCAGAAGCACTGACTACAAAGAAAAAACAAAACACCACAACCACAGTTTAAAAAAATCTATGAGATAAAATGTTATTATATTTTTGTATATTTGCAAAATGTTGCCAACCTAAACCATTAGATGGGGATTTTATTTCACAAAGTCTGCAAACTATTCAACAACTAACCCACTGCACCAAGAATGTGGTGCCAAACAAAATATGTCAGGATTAGTAGTACTCAATAAAATCTAAAAACCAAATGACATGCAAGCTATATTTCATCATTAGAGTACTTCCTTAAGTCAAGGAACATACATATTAACTTGTTTAAACACAGTGCTGAGCTGTCAGTCACTCTATTTGTCAAAACCAGAAAAAAGAGAACCCAGTGCTTACCAGTCCATCCAGATGATGACTTCACACTTCTCCCTTCCTGGCAGGCACCATCTGGTTAATCCTCACATCATCAGAGAAAAGAACTGCTGGGTGGAAGAGAAAAGGGGACACACTTCTGCATTGCAAAGCAGCATAGAAAAAGCAGGTAGGTAAACACCTTGTCAGGCCTGAAGGAAAGTACAGTTCTGGGATGAGAATCAAAACTACTGCCAGACGTAGTGGTACACACCTTTAATCCCAGCACTCAAGAAGTTGAGATACAAGGATCACTGTGAGTTAAAGGCCAGCCTGTGACTACATTGTGAATTCCAGGTCAACCTGGGCTACAGCAAGACCCTACCTTGAAGCCCCCCTTCTCCCCCCCAGAAAAAACCTACTGACTTTGTTCTCTAAAACAGCAAATCAGCAAATCCAATAGGAAGAGAATTAAAGAGGAGAGGAGGTGAGGGAAATCAACAATTGGAACTTTGTCTCCACCTCCACTGGCCCAAAGAAAGGCTCACATGAACCAGTAAAGGGCAAACACTTTGTCTCCTTCTGATAAGATGGTTATTTTAGTCTTAAGAATTAACACTTGTGTAGCATTTAAACAACTTCAGAGGATTCTTTAGATATGTTTTCTTATGACATCCTCATCATTTGCTGGTGACTTATACAGCATTATCACCAATTTATAAAGCAGAAGTCCAAGTCTCAGAGACATGAAGTGACTTTCCTAGTGGCTGTGTCAGAAACAGAGAGTGGGTTAGGGGACTTGGTCTTAAGCTTACACCCAAAACAAAAAACAGTGTGACTCCTCATAAGGTAATGTTTCTTTGGAGCAAAGTGCTACAGTTTGAGAAGAAATAATAAAATGGAGAGGGTTAAGTGTCTCATTCTCTGTCAATAGCAGTGAGCTCTCGTGCTTCTTCTACCTTGCAGGACAGGAGGAAGGGCATCTCTGGTTTGCAAAACCTAGTGGTGGGATATGTGATTGTGTGGGGCCTTCTGGGAGCAAAGGGAAAAGTGAAACCTGTTCAGGTGTGATCCAGCATCGGCAACTATGACCTGCTGCACTCTGAGAAGCCACCTGCTGATACTGATGGAGCAAATGTGTGGCCTCACCTCCCACTTTCCACCAGGTTTCTCCACCTCACCTCTACACACCTTGGGTCTCATGGATCCGAAATCTGGAAGCCCCTAACCCTTAGCCTTATATGAAGTCACACCTTCCATTATCAGAGGCGGCCTGGCATTTTGGCTTCATCACAAAATGTTCATATATACACACATCTGACCCCTAGTAGACACTTTGTTATGGACACCCTAGATTCACATATTAAAGTACTGACCTCCAGGGCTAAAGAATATAGCTGTGATCTTGGAGATGGTGCCATTAAGGAAGTAATCAAGGTAAATGAGGTTCTGTTGTGGCCTTAATTCAGTTGGAATGGTGGCATCATAAGAAGAGATCAGGGGTATGTGCCCTCAGGAAAGAGCATGTAAGGACACATATGGAGAAGCCAGCCATTGAAAGCTGAGGATCGAAGCTTCTAAATAAACCAAACAATCTTTGAACTAGCTTCCAGAGCCCAAGAACATTATTTTCCCTTGTTTGATGCCTCCTGGCCTCCCTATAACCATAGAATGTAATAGTGTTAACTTGAAATCAAGCATCTGGCCTCAGAGTCTACATTCTTAAGAAAATGTCTTTTGAGGAAAAATAAAAGTTCAGAAAGCCAAAAGGAAGAGAACTAAAGAGGGGAAGGGAACTGGCAATTGAAATGGTCTGCTCTTCCACTGGATCGAGGAAAGGCTCACATGAGTCACTAAAGATGTGATAGCTGCAGAGCACTCTAAGCCACAGGGCTCTATTCCGGGGGTCAAAAAGCAACCTGCTAACCACAGGCCTGGCACAGGAAGGTTGGGTTTGCAGGTGGAGACATGTTGCACAGTGGGTAATCCCAAGGAAATAGATTTCAAGATAAAGAAGACTGACGTAGGCCGGGAAGCATTGGAATGAAATGCTCTGTGTCTCCCATCATGTACTGGAAGTAGGGATGCCACCTTGCCAGAGTCTGGTGACACTGTCTCCTTGGAGCCTTTGTGCATGCTGCTCATGAGATGGCATATAACTGCCTCCCTGTCGAGGGTGGGGGGGTCTGTGAAGATACCTTTGAATGGTGCTGTATTTTTTGTTCAGATTGACAACAGCCTTGATCATCTGACAAATCAATATTGTATTCAAATTTCAGTTTATTAATCCAGTATATTGGACCTAACATGGAGAGTTGAGGTCCATGTTACCTATGATGTGCAAAGATTTCCTTCTCTGTTCTTTGCCTGGTGGTTTGTATTGCTTACTTAGTTTGGGTTTTGTTTTAAACCTCTCTACGATGGACCACCATCATATTTGTCTTTCTTTTACTCAGAAATTCATCAAGCATGCAACAATGGCTCAATTGGGCCAGGTAACAAGACATGACTGACTTTTCTACACCTGCACATTCCTTCTTTAATGAAGGTTTGTGGATGACTTACTTACCTAAACTGGGAGTCAAATGTTTAAAGAAAACATCTGTGGCATTATGTCTCACCACATCACTGATAAACTGATGAGCTGTCAAACAAGATTACAGTTTTAGATAATAAAAGCATGTTTATTAAGAAAGAAAATGCTTACTAGCCCTATCTGGCTGGATAAACTTTCCAGGGTCCCTGCCCTTCCAAATCTGACCACAGACACAGACACACACACTTTAAGTGATCCATATGAGAGACTGAGAACAAAAGATAGTAATGTCAGAGGGGTGAATCATCAACCAAAAAAACCATACAGAAAATATTTGAATCCAGTCATAGTGGGATATGCCTTTAATTCCAGCACTCCAGAAACAGAGATAGGATAATAATTGTGAGTTCAAGCCCAGCCTGGGACTACAGAGTGAGTTCCACGTCAGCCTGGGCTAGAGTGAGACCATACCTCAAAAACAAAAACCACATTCCATGCTTTTAACACTCCCACTCCTGGAAGATTAGTACTTCCAGAAACATAGAACTAAATCAATTCAAAGCCTCAGGTGCCAGAAAGATCTATGGGTACATGTGACAAAAAAGAAAAGACTCAGTCAACTATGGTAACAGAAAGTCAAATGCTTGCCATTAAATTTTCTTTATTTATTTATTTGCAAGCAGAGAAAGAGTATGGACACTCCAAGGCCTCTATCCACTGCAAACAATTTCCAGGTGCAAGTGCCTTTAACTGCTGAGCCATCTCCCCAGCCACCATGCTGGCCTTTGAAGAAAATACAGATGAAAAATCACAGAAGCCTATTAGCATGCATGTAGCTGGGGTGTGGGTGTGTAAGAAAGGATGGAGGGCTTGTGTAAAGTTGCATGCCAATCTGTCTCCTCATGCTTTCCGAAGTTTCTTCTCCTTCATCACTTGAACCCATTCCTCCCCAACCTTCTCCATTTTACACCTGCCAAGATAGAAAAGGGAAGCCATATTCTTCAACTCTAGTGGAACCCTCTCTTAAGAGTCATCTCTGTCCTATAACTCAGAAATGCATGACCAAATTACTAAAGAGGAGTAGCAGAGGGTGTTTTCTGCGTTAAAATTTAACTTCTTTATTTGCACACAATTATATGCATGTGTGCATGTGGACATGCATTCATATGTGCATGTGTATGTGTACGGGCTCAGCAGGATCTCTTTTGATTTCACAGGAACACTAGACACATGTACCACTTTTTGTGTCTGGCTTTACATGGGTGCTAAGGAGTTGAGTGCAGGCCAGAAGGCTTTGCAAGCAAGTGCCTTTAACTGCTGAACCATCTTCCCAGCCACCAGCTAGTTTCTTTTTTATTTTTTTGTTTGTTTTTATTTTTATTTTATTTTATTTTATTTTTTCAGAATTTTTATTGACATTTTCCATGATTATAAAAAATATCCCATGGTAATACGCTCCCCCACCCAGCACTTTCCCCTTTGAAATTCCATTCTCCATCATATTACCTCCCCATCTCAATCATTGTACTAACATATATACAATATCAACCTATTAAGTACCCTCCTCCCTTCCTTTCTCGTCCCATTATATCTCCTTTTTTTATATATTTTTTTGTTCATTTTTTATTTATTTATTTGAGAGCGATAGACACAGGGAGAAAGACAGATAGAGGGAGAGAGATAGAATGGGCGTGCCAGGGCTTCCAGCCTCAGCAAATGAACTCCAGATGCATGCGCCCCCTTGTGCATCTGGCTAACGTGGGACCTGGGGAACCGAGCCTTGAATCGGGGTCCTTAGGCTTCACAGGCAAGCGCTTAACTGCTAAGCAATCTCTCCAGCCCTATGTCTCCTTTTTAAGTTATTGACCTCTGCTACTAAGTATTTTCCTTCTCACACAGAAGCCCAATCATCTGTAGCTAGGGTCCACATATGAGGGAGAACATGTGGCACTTGGCTTTCTGGGTCTGGGTTACCTCACTTAGTATAATCCTTTCCAGATCCAAACATTTTTCTGCAAATTTCATAACTTCATTTTTCGTTGCTGCTAAGTAGAACTCCATTGTATAAATGTGCCACATCTTCAATATCCACTCAACAGTTGAGGGACATCTAGGCTGGTTCCATTCCCAGCTATTATAAATTGAGCAGCAATAAACATGATTGAGCACATACTTCTAAGGAAATGAGATGAGTCCTTAGGATATATGCCTGGGAGTGCTATAGCTGGGTCATATGGTAGATCAATCTTTAGCTGTTTTAGGTACGTCCACACTGATTTCTACAATGGCTGAACCAGACTGCATTCCCACCAGCAGTGTAGAAGGGTTCCTCTTTCTCCACATCCCCACCAACATTTATGATCATTTGTTTTCATGATGGTAGCCAATCTGACAGGAGTGAGATGGAATCTCAATGTAGTTTTAATCTGCATTTCCCTGATGACTAGTGACATAGAACATTTTTTTAGATGCTTATATGCCATTCGTATTTCTTCCTTTGAGAATACTCTATTTAGCTCCATAGCCCATTTTTTAATTGGCTTGTTTGATTCCTTATTATATTCATCCTCTATCAGATATATAGCTGGAGAAGATTTCTTCCCATTCTGTAGGTTGCCTCTTTGCTTTTTTCACTGTTTCCTTTGCAGTGCAAAACTGTTGTAATTTCATGAGGTCCCAGTGATTAATCTGTGGTTTTATTGCCTGAGCAATTGGGATTGTATTCAGAAAGTCTTTGCCAAGACCAATATTTTGAAAGGCTTCCCCTCCTTTTTCCTCTAGCAGTTTCAGAGTTTCAGGTCTGATGTTAAAATCTTTAATCTATTTGGACTTAATTCTTGTGCATGGAGAGAGAGAAGAATCTATTTTCATCCTTCTACAGATATATAACCAGTTTTCCCAACAGCATTTGTTGAAGAGGCAGTCTTTTCTCCAATGAGTATTTTGGGCATTTTTAATAGAATATCAGGTGGCTATAGCTACCTGGACTTATATCTGGGTCCTCTATTTTGTTCCACTGATCGACATGTCTGTTTTTGTGCCAGTACCATGCTGTTTTTGTTACTATGGCTCTGTATTATAGGTTAAAATCAGGTACAGTGATACCACCAGCCTTATTTTTATTGCTCAGTATTATTTTAGATATTTAAGGTTTTTGTGATTCCAAATGAATTTTTGGATTGTTTTATCTATTTCCATGAAGAATGCCTTTGGAATTTTGATAGAGATTACATTAAATGTGTAGATTGCTTTAGGTAAGATTGCCATTTTCACAATATTGATTCTTCCAATCCAGGAACAAGGGATGTTTCTCCACTTTCTAGTGTCTTCTGCAATTTCTTGCTTGAGTATTTTAAAGTTCTCATTGTAGAGATTCTTTATTCCCTTGGTTAGGTTTATTCCAAGGTACTTTATTTTTTTGGATGCAATTGTGAATGGAAGTGATTCTCTGCTTTCATCCTCTGTGTGTTTGTTGTTAGCATATATGAAGGCTACTGATTTCTGTGTATTTATTTTGTATCCTGCTACATGGCTGTAGGTTTTTATCAGCTCTAACAGTTTGCGAGTAGTCTTTAGGGTCCTTTATATATAGAATCTTGTCATCTGAAAATAATGATAACTTGATCTCTTCCTTTCCAATTTGTATACCTTTTATGTGTGTCTCTTGCCTTATTGCTATGGCTAAGACTTCCAGTACTATATTAAATAAAAGTGGGGACAGTGGACACCCTTGTCTTGTTCCTGATTTTAGTGGAAAAGCTTCCAGTTTTTCCCCATTTAGTAATATGTTTGCTGTAGGCTTGTCATAAATAGCTTTTATTATATTGAGATATGTTCTTTGTATTCCCAGTCTCTGTAGGACTTTTATCATGAAGGGATGTTGGATTTTGTCAAATGCTTTCTCTGCATCTAATGAGATGATTATGTGATTTTTGTCCTTCAACCGGTTTATGTAATGTATTACATTTATAGATTTGTGTATGTTGAACCATCCCTGCATCTCTGGGATAAAGCCTACTTGGTCAGGGTGAATGATCTTTTTGATATACTCTTGTATTCTGTTTACCAATATTTTGTTGAGAATTTTTGCATCTATGTTCATGAGGGAGATTGGTCTATAATTAATTTTCTTTTTTTGTTCTGTCTTTGCCTGGTTTTGGTATCAGGGTGATGCTGGCTTCATAGAAGGAATTTGTAGAATTCCTTCTTTTTCTATTTCCTGGAAAAGCTTAAGAAGCAATGGTGTTAGCTCTTCCTTGAAGGTCTGGTAAAATTCAGCAGTGAATCCATCTGGGCCTGGGCTTTTCTTAGTTGAGAGATTATTGATAACTGTTCAGATCTCCATGCTTGTTATAGGTCTATTTAAGTGACTAATCTCATCTTTATTTAATTTAGATATATCATATAAATCAAGGAAATCATCCATTTCTTTCACTTTCAAACTTTGTGGATCATATGCTTTTATAGTATGTCCCTATGATCTTTTTAATTTCTCTGGAATCTGTTGTGATGTTACCTTGTTCATCTCTGATTTTATTAGTTTGTGTCTCTTCTCTCTTTCTTTTGGTCAGATTTGCTAAGGGTTTATCAATCTTGTTTATCCTTTCAAAGAACCAACTCTTTGTTTCATTAATTCTTTGGATTGCTTTTATTGTTTCTATTTCATTAATTTCTGCCCTAATATTTATTATTTCTTCCTGTCTACTGATTTTTGGTTTGCCTTGTTGTTCTTTTTCCAAGGCTTTAAGGTGAAGCATTAGGTCGTTTACTTGCGACCTTTCTAATTTCTTAATATACGCAGTTAAGGCTATAAATTTATCTCTTAGAACTGCCTTCATTGTGTCCCAGAGATTTTGGTATGTTGTTTTTTTATTATCATTTGTCTCTATAAATTTTTTGATTTTCTTCTTGATTTCTTCATTGACCCATTCATCATTTACTAGTGTATTGTTTAGTTTTCATGATTTTGTGTATGCTCTATAGCCTTTCTTGCTACTGATTTGTAGTTTGATTCCATTGTGGTCAGATAGAATATAAGGAATTATTTCAATTTTCCTGAATTTGTTAAGATTTGCTTTGTGTCCTAATATATGGTCTATTTTAGAGAATGTTCCATGCATGTGCTGCTGAAAAGAATGTATATTCTGCAACATTTGGATGAAATGTCCTGTATCTATTTGTTAGGTCCATTCCTTCTATGACCTCATTTAGTCCAGATGCCTCTCTGTTTATTTTTTCCCACCTGTCAATTGATGAGAGTGGGGTGTTAAAGTCACCCACCACCAATGTGTTTGGTGTTTTCTGTGACCTTAGTTCCAATAGTGTTTGTTTGATGAATTTGGGAGCCCCCATGATAGGTGCATATATATTTAGGATTGTAATATCCTCCTTTTGGAGTGTGCCCTTAATCAATACAAAGTGACCTTCCTTGTCTTTCTTGACCACCGTTGGACTGAAGTCTACCTTGTCAGATATTAGGATAGCAACCCCTGCTTGTTTTCTAGGCCCATTTGCTTGAAACACTGTTTTCCAACTTTTCACCCTAAGATAATGTCTGTCCTTTGTAGAAAGGTGAGTTTCTTGGAGACAACAAATTGTAGGATCATGCTTTTTAACCCAGTCTGCAAACCTATGTCTTTTGGTTGGGCCATTGAGGCCATTGATATTAAGTGATATTATTGAAAGGTGTGTATTTATGTTTGCCATATTTGTGTGTGTATGTGTATGGTTCTGGTTCTGCCTTTGCTCTCTTGTGTTAACTAGTATTTGAGTATTGCTTGTTTTTTCCAGGGTCCTTATATGTGTGCTTTTCCTTTTCTTCAGCATGGAGGATTCTATCAAATATTTTCTGTAGAGCTGGTTTTGTCTTCAAATACTACTTTAACCTGCTTTTGTCATGGAATATACTTATTTTCTGTCTATTTCAATGGATAGCTTTGCAGGATAAAGTAACCTTGGTTGACAGTTGTTATCTTCAGAACTTGGAATACATCACTCCAAGCCCTTCTGGCTTTTAAAGTTTGTGTTGCATAATGTGCTGTAATCCTAATGGGCTTGCTTTTGTAGGTAACTTGATTTTTCTCTCTAACTGCTTTCAATAGTTTTTCTTTGGTTTGTGTGTTTGGTAGTTTGATTATAATATGGCGAGGAGAGGTTCTTTCCAAGTTTTGTCTGGCTTGGGTTCTAAAGGCTTCCTGTATCTGCATTGGCACCTCTTGCCCAATTTGGTTTCTATTTCCCTAATTTCTGCCCTAATCTTTATTATTTCCCCCTATACTGATTTTTTTTTTGCCTTGTTCTTAATTTTCTAAGGCCTTAAGGTGAAAATTTAAATTGTTTACTAATGAACTCTCTAATTTATTTATATAGGCACATAGAGCTATAAATTTCCCTCTTAGCACTGCCTTCATTATGTCCCAAAGGTTTTGGTACATTGTATTCTCATCACCATTTGATTCTATGAAATTTTTTTATTTCTTTTTATATATCTTCAATGACCCATTCTGCTTTCAATAGTGTACTGTTTAGTCTCCATGAATTTCTGTATGCTCTGTAGTTTTTCTTATTGCTGATTTTCAGATTAATCCCATTGTGTTCAGATGGAGTAGCAGGGATTATTTCAGTTTTTCTGTATTTGTTGAGATTTGTTTTGTGTCATAATATATGGTCTATTTTAGATTATGTTCCATGTGCTGCTGAAAAAATGTATATTCTGCAGCATTTGGATGGAGTGTTCTGTAGATATCTGTTAGGTCTATTTGTTCCATGACGCCATTTAATTCAGATGTCTTTCTATTTATTTTTTGCCGGGATGATCTGTCAATTGATGAGAGTGGGGTATTGAAGTTACCCAGTACAATTGTGTTTGGTGTTATCTGTGATCTTAAGTCTAACAGTGTTTGTTTTTTTTCCCTTGGATGAAACTGGGAGCCCCCATGTTAGGTGCATATATGTTTAGTATTGTAATGTTCTCCTGTTGGAATGTTCCTTTAATCAGTATAAAATGACCTCATTTAACTTTCCTCACTAATGTTGGTTTTAAGTCTATCTTGTCAGATATTAGGATTGTAACCCCTGCTTGTTTTCTAGGTCCATTTGCTTGAAATACTGTTTTCCTTCCTTTCACCCTAAGACAGTCTCTTCCTTTTATTGAGGATGAGTTTCCTGGATGCAATAAATGGCAGGATCCTGCCTTTTAATCCAGTCTGCAAGCCTGTGTCTTTTGGTTGGGGCATAAAGGCCATTGATATGAAGAGTTATTATTGAAAGGTATTTATTTATTTTCACCATAAGTGTTTCCTGTTTTTCATTATGCTCTTATTTAAGTATGTTTTATTTTTTATTTTCTCCTGTGTGTGTTTTGCTTTCTCTTCAGCATGAAGGATTCCTCCAAGTGTTTTCTGTAGAGCTGGTTTAGTTGTCATAAATTCCTTTACCCTGTTTTTGTTGTGGAATGTCTTATTTCTCCATCAATTTGAATATATAGCTTCGCACAATAAAGTAATCTTGGTTGACAGTTGTTATCTTTGGAATATATCATTTTAACCCCTTCTGGCTTTTAAAGTTTGTGTTGAGTAATCTGCTGTTATTCTGATGGGCTTGCCTTTGTAGGTGACTTGATTTTAACTGCTTTCAATATATTTTCTTTGGTTTGCGTGTTTAATAGTTTAAGTATAATGTGGCGAGGACAGCTTCTTTCCAGGTTTTGTCTATTTGGTGTTCTAAATGTTTCTTGTATCTGCATTGCATTTCTTTCCCAATTTGGGGAAAGTTTTCTTTTAGGATTTTGTTGAACATGCCTACTAAGCCTCTGGATTGAAATTCGTCTCTTTCTACTAGACCCTGAATTCTTATGTTTGATCTTTTCATAGTGTCCCTGATACCTTGAAATTCCCATTCATGCCTTCCTATGAACTTGTCTTTCTCTTTGTTGGACTATAATTAGGTCTGCCACCTGGTCTTCTACTTTAGATATTCTGTTCTCTCCTTCATCCACTCTACTGGTGAGACTTTCTGACTGTGTTCTTCAGAGCTAGAATTTTAGCATGGTTTTTCTTCAGTTTTTCTATTTCCTTACTCATGTCTTGTAATGACCTCCTTATTTCATTAAGCTGGTTTCCTGTATTCACTTCCAGAAGTTTGTTTTCTTCTTTGATTCCTTTCATTTCTTCTTTTATTTCTTTGAGTATAGATACAATCATTTTTTTTAAATCTTTGTCAGGAATTTCATCTAAAACAGTCTGATTGGTGATCATTTCTGATGGATTTATAATTTTTGGTGGAAATGTATTGTCTTGATTCTTTGTGTTTCTTGTATTATAATGTAATGACTTTTGCATCCTGAATCAACTTGATGCTTGATACTTGGTAATTATCTACACTGTTCTTGGATGTGGCAATCCACCTTTATATACTTTCTGGACATGAGTTTAAGGTGCCAGATGTAGCTCTTGCACCCCAACCCAACTACAGAAGTAACCCTAAGTGTTGAATTTGCTTGCTTAGCAAGTATTCTAGTGGGTTGGGTAGAACAGTTTACTGGCAAATTCTAAACTTCAACTAAGAAATATACACGTTCAATAAAAACCAGCACAGAATATGCAATTGTGGGGATTAAAACAAACAAATAGTCTTATAAAACCAAAATCCCTAAGGGTGTGTGTTGCTCTACACTCTTAATATTGTCAGCTGGGAGGTAGAGATTTCTGTTCCTAATAGGTTTCCAGGTCAGCATGAATCTGAATCAGACCCTGCCCCCAAAAATGATAGAAACAAAAGACAAAGGTTCTATAAATCTCAAAGCATCAAAGGCAACAACATTCAATCCCCAAATATAGCTTATTTGAAAATGGTAAGGCCAACCAAGAATACGTAACCCATAACCTGCTCTGACATGAGAAAAGAGATTAGCTCTTTCAGTGCAGGCCTATGTACCTATTTCTTTTGTCAGTCTGCCTTGTTACCTTTTGTGGTGGTTTCCAATCTCACTAATGCTGAGTAGGCACCTCGATCCCTCTGTGTTGTGCTGTGGAACTGGAGTTTTGATCAGCTGTGCTGGATGAGCTGCCACTGGGGGATGAATGCCAGAGGTTCACAGTGCTGATGGTTGAGGGAAGAGAGAAAGCCTGGAGTTGCTTACACAGTCCTGCCTATATCCCTTTCAGAAGCTCCTTAGCTGACCTCAGCTGTCTTTCTTTCACATTTCTTGAATTTGCAAGGAGGTTGATGAGGTTGGAAAATCCCCTTGTGTGGTCTCTGCTGCTACCACTATTTGGCATGCCTAGTGGTGCGATGCCAGGCAAGTTCATGGATCACATAGATCAGCAGGCCACAAGTGCCTCAGTGGGATTCTGGCCATTTTTCTCCTTTCTGGTGGATACTGGTCTCTCCTACTCCTCCGCTGGTTTCAAAATAACCTATACTCCTTCACTTTTCAGAAGGGTGTATTTTCTGTGGTTTTGCTTAAATCTTTCCCTAAGCTTATTGGGTGTGGCTCCTATGCTGCCATCTTACCTAGAAGTCTGAAGAAAGTGTTATGTGATACTGAGAAGGATATATATTCCTTACCATGGAATATATGGTAAATGTCTATTAAGTCCATTTAATCTATTGTTATTTAAGTCCAGTGTTTCTCTGTTTATTTTTTGTCCATCTGAGATATCAATTGGTGAATGTGGGCTAGTTAGTTCACCCACTATTTCAGTGTTAGGCATTATCTCTAACTTCATAGCTAGTAAATTTTGTTTTATACAATAAGGTACATCCGTGTTTGATGTATATGTGTTTAGAAATGCAATGTTTTCTTGATGATTTGTTCCCTGAATTAATCTAAAGTGGCCTTGTTTATCTCTTCTGAATAATTTTGGTTTGAAATCTCTTTTGCCAGAAATTAAAATAGTAATGCTTGCCTGTTTCCTGGTTCTAATTGCTTGAAATGTCTTTTTATATTCTTTTACCCTAACAAATAAGCTAGTAAACAATAAGGAAACACCAAACACCATAAATCACAACAGGGATTAATTTACACTTTTCAATAATAATTTAGGGTGAAAGTGCTAGGATTACAGGCATGTGTCACCAAGCCTGTTTGGAAATTTTCTTTCTGATTATTACTATCTTTATATTTTCTATTCCATTTGGAAATAATATTGATAATTTATAGTTTCCTAGGTAAAATCCATTTTCAAGTATGAACTTTTTAATTTAAGGTTAAAGATGCTATACTTTTACTTTGTTCTTCTAATTTTTCCTGTGCCTATATTGAAGTCTTCCTGATTTCCAAAGGGCATTTGTATCTTCCTTGTATCTGATCACATATACCAAAGGCTTCTCATACTTCATTCATGACCTCAAGGAAGTAGCTTTTAGTTTTATAAACAAATTTCATTGTTTGGGCTTTTTTCTATTTTTATGTCACTAATTCAGTTTATTGTCTCCATTGCTGTGCACTTTTTTTACTGTTTCATTTCATGATTGCTGAGATATTTATCCCTTTTCTTATTTTCAAATAAGTGACAATAGTCATAAACCTTCCTCTGTGAACAACTTCACCTATAACCAACCAGTATCATCTAGTAGAACTCTCATCTTTCATGTTTATAAGTGGTTACCACTTCATGTCTTTATTTCATCTTTAATCCATGGAAAACCCTGTCTTATTTTTCACAAATGAAAAGCTTAGAATAGGATATTCTTATTTTGTTGCTATTAAATAATTTTATAGTACCATATTCAGAAATATAGGCTATGATTTCTGCATTTGGACTTTATGATGGTGATGATCAATAATTTTGTATTCTAGAGACTGAAGAATGTAAATTATTCACTTTATATAAAATTATATATATTAGCCGGGCGTGGTGGCGCACGCCTTTAATCCCAGCACTCGGGAGGCAGAGGTAGGAGGATCACCGTGAGTTCGAGGCCACCCTGAGACTACAGAGTTAATTCCAGGTCAGCCTGAACCAGAGTGAGACCCTACCTCGAAAAACCAAAAAAAAAAAAAAAATTATATATATATATATATATATATGACTTATGGAACATTATCAAATGTATTATAAAATCTGCCACCTGAGGAGATGATTCAGTAAGAAAGAGCACTTGCAGGAAGATCACTGGGAGTTCAAGGAAAGCCAGGGATGACAGAGCAAGTTCCAGATCAGCCTGGGCTGGAGATTGAGACCCTACCTTGAGAAAACAAAACAAACACACAGTGTGTGTGTGTGTGTGTGTGTGTGTGTGTGTGTGTGTGTGTAGCTTATACATCATTCTAAAATGTGGTAATTTCCCATAGCCTCAGGTATTTTTTGACAAAGCTCCCTATTGAGTGTGCAGAAGACTGCTGGGGCAGGTATGTCACTAGGGGTAGATCTTGAGTCCAACCCTAAGGTATGTGTGTATAGAGAGCCAGCCTGAGCTCTAGTTGTTGGTTCTGTTTCCCTGCAATGGGTATATGATGACTGACCCAGCTACTTTTACTATGATGAAGCTTCCCATAAAATCTGTAAGCCTAAAGTAAACCATTTCCTTCCATAAACAGCTTCTGCTCCACTGTTTGTTCCAGCAATTATTAGGTAGCTGAAATATACAGTACCACATAAAAGTTGGGAATGGCCACACATGTCTGAATCCCAGCACTCTAGAGACAGGAGGATAGCTGCTCATCCAGTCTGACTTGCAAATGGAGGGTCCCAAGTTCAGTAAGAGACTGTATTTCAGGGAAATAAGGTGGAAAAGTGATTGAAAGGACACCTGATGCCCTCCTCTGGCTTCAACATACATACACACAGGATATGTGCATCTGTATGCATACATGCATATACCACAAACATGCACACAGATGCACTTGCTCTACAACTACACACACGCACGCACACACACACACACACACACACACACATTCAAACACATCAAAAATAAATAAATAGGGCTGGAGAGATGGCTTAGCGGTTGGGCGCTTGCCTATGAAGCCTGGGGACCCCGGTTCGAGGCTCGGTTCCCCAGGTCCCACGTTAGCCAGATGCACAAGGGGGCGCATGCGTCTGGAGTTCGTTTGCAGTGGCTGGAAGCCCTGGCTCGCCCATTCTCTCTCTCTCCCTCTATCTGTCTTTCTCTGTCTGTCACTCTCAAATAAATAAATAAACAATGAACAAAAAATATTTATAAATAAATAAATAAAATAGAATAAGATCTTGTCATCTGAGTTTGCTAGTTTTTGCAAAATATTCACTAGGTTCTCAATCATGTCTGAGTTAATTTCTGAAATATTTGTGGCTTTTATATTTGGAGAGAATATTATTTTTGCCATATATTCCATAATTTGCCTTATATTCAAGTTCAATAGTATTGCATGTTCTTGTAAGTCTTTTTGTATTATTTTGTTTTGTCTCACATTTTAATAGCATAAGGTTGAAGTTTTTTCTAAACTAGCCTGAAAGTCTTTTTTTTTTATTTTTGTGTGAAGTCTAAGCAATTCCTTGCGTGTTTAATTCACTTCTGAGCATAGTATTTTATTAATTACCATTGCTTTGTGTTGAGTTTCTTTTGTTCTCTGCTTTTTGTTGAACAAATTTAGTTTCTTTTTTTATTTTTTCTTTATTCAGTGTTAAGTGATATGTATCATTTCCTACTCTTAAGAGATTACTTTTCAGGCTTACCTTTTTAAACGTGTATTTGTGTGTGTGTGTGTGCAGTATTGTGGTGTGGTATATGATGTGTGGTGTACAGATGTACATATGCTGTACGTATATGTTGAGAAGGTCAGAGGAGAACTTTGGATACACTTCTCTATTGCTCATCCCTGTACTTCCTTGACACAGGGTTTCTCCCTCAACACAGAGCTTCCCATTTTATTCAATGAGCCCCAGTGATTGTCTGGTCTCTGCCCTGACAGATTTGGATTACAGAGATGTGTGGCAACACCCAGAGTTTCTTTAACTTTAAAAAATATTTAGGCAGAGGGAAGCAGCTGTGGGCTGTGTAGGTAGGCTGGTGGGACGGCGTGGGAGGCTTCGGGGGTAGGGGGGCAAAAAAAGAAAGAAAAATATTTAACATTTTTACAACTTCCACAAATATAGACAATATATTATAATCATAATCCCCTCCCACCACCACCACTCCTCTTCCCACCCTCCACTGAATCCCTTGTTCATGCTCTTTCCAACTAGTCTCTCCTATTTTGATATCATCACTTTTTCTTCTTCCTATCATGCAGGTCTTGTGTAGGTAACATCAACCATAGTGAGGTCATGAGCATCAAGGTCACCTTATGTCTGGAGGAAAGTATTTTAAGCACTCTTCCCCTTCCTTGGACTCTTACATTCTTTATGCCATCTCTTTTGCCATGGTTGCTTAGCCTTGGATGATGTGATAGAGGTGTCTCAGCACTGAATCCTCCGCTGACATTTCTGCTCAGCATTTCAGTGAGTTTGGGTGACCTTAGTGTTTACCATCATTTGAAGAGAAGTTTCTCTAATTAAAAGTAAGAGTAATAATGTATGGGCATAAACATAATTAGAGAGTAGTTTGGTGAACATAATATATCGATTCAGCCAGACAGGTGTTGTAGCTACCTCCCAAAGGCTTAATATTTCCCAGCCATGCGTTTTTGGTTAGATTTTCGGTACCAGCAAGGAATTCGTCCGCTGGAGAAGGTCTCAAGTCCGGTTAGAGATCATTTGTTTTCTACCATAACAGATATGTCACCATTGTACCAGTTGTTACATTTGCCTGGTTGACCAGCCATAAAGCTTTTAGGGTTGACTGCTAAATACCTAGGTTTTTAATTTTTTTTTGGTTTTGGGGTTTTTTGTTTGGTTGGTTGTTTGGTTGGTTGCGTTTGTTTGTTTGTTTGTTTGTTTGTTTGTTTGTTTGTTTGAGATAGGGTCTCACTCTTGCCCAGGCTGACCTGGAATTCACTATGTAGTCTCAGAGTGGCCTCAAACTCATAGTGATCACCTTGCTCTGCCTCTCAAGTGCTGGGAGTAAAGGTGTGTGCCACCATGCCCAACTAACACCCCAACTTTTTTTTTTTAATTTTTATTTATTTATTTATTTGAGAGTGACAGACAAAGAGAGAAAAACAGATCGAGAGAGAGAGAGAGAATGGGCGCGCCAGGGCCTCCAGCCTCTGCAAACAAACTCCAGACACGTGCGCCCCCTTGTGCATCTGGCTAACGTGGGACCTGGGGAACCAAGCCTCGAACTGGGGTCCTTAGGCTTCACAGGCAAGCGCTTAACCACTAAGCCATCTCTCCAGCCCACACCCCAACTTTTCATATGGGCTCAGAAGAGTCAAACAGGCAGCTTCTGGCTCTCCCAGGTCCTCCTGTTTAAGCAGCAAGCACTAAACCACAGGAACCATCTTCCTAGCTTTATCTTTATAATTTAATGTTCTTATTTAAGTCAACATATTTTATCAATGTCTAGAAATATCTGTATTTCTATCATCCTCTTGATCAAAGTAAAAGTCTTTAAGACTCCATCAACTGGAGTTCTACCTGTGTTTCTGACTCTCTAACCTCTGAATTCCCACACCTGCTTCCTTACAGCTTGGAAATTTTAAGCCAACTTGTTTCTTTCTCTATTATGAGTCAATACTTTCCTATTCTCAGTTATGACTTTAGTAGTTTTTAGCCTACATCGTTTTAGTAACTATTTATTTATATGTGTATATTTGCAGCTGTAAATGAACTCCGGATACTTATAACACTTTGTATGGCTTTGCATGTGCACTGGAAATTGAAAATGGGCCAGTAGGTTTTATAAGTACCTTTAAGCACTGAGCAAACTCCCCAGCCCCTTAGCACATATTTTAATCATGGCTGTATTCATTGATTTTCTTGTTTTTATTCCCAGCAATGTATTTTGATGAATACTTTTTAAAAGATTAGTTATAATTCTCTGAAATATTTTTATCTTCTCACTAAAACACAAATTTGATTAGTACATAATATGAAGTACAAAATTATTTGATTTTAATATTCTGGTCTTCTGAAGTAATAACTGATTACAAAGAAGTTAAACAGAATGAGCAAGTTTTTTTTAGACAAATAATAACTGAGGCCTAGGTTTGATACATATAAGAATTGCCTTTCTTCCTTATTACAGTTTTGCATGGAACAAAGAAAACCAAACTTTATGGAGAAAAGATATATCTTGGCTCATGGTTTAAGGGGACTGAACCAATCATAGTACGAAAGGCATGACAGCTGGAAGCTTGCTGACATCTGAAAGGATCAGAAAGCAAGCAAAGTCAAATTCTTGTTCTAGGCTGGCCACATCCAAGAATTAGCTGGGATGGTGGCACCCTCATTTAGACTGAATCTTCTGTCCTCAATTGAGCCTTTTTAGAAATGCCCTTACAGACATACCCAAAGGTATGCCTCATTAAAGCCCAAGGTATTAAGTCATCCAATCCAGTTTACAATTAAAATTAACCATCACAAATCTACCTCTTGTTAACCTGACACCTAAGCATACACATTAAACCCTAACATTCCCCCATAGGCTCAGAGATATATAATAATGTAAACGCCATTTATTAAAACTGCAAGTCCCAAAAGTTTTGCCATTTTAAACAATGTTATAAAGTCCAGAGTCTCTTCTGAGACTCAAGGCAATTTCTCAACTATGTGCCCTTGATTATATATATATGTATGTATTTCAGTATACAATGGCACAGACTAAATATCACTATTACAAAATGAGAGAATGGGGTCATAGCAAGGCAAGACTGCACTAAAACAATACCAAAACCTAGCAAAGCAAACACCAAAACCCACAACTTCATGTTCAGTATCTTGGATTCTTGCTGTCCTCATGTGGACTCTAATAGACTTGGAGAGCCCTCCCTCTCCAGTTCTGTAACCTCCAGCACACATAATCTCTTTCTTGGGCTAGTTACACTCCATATCTTCAGTTTGCCTGGGTATATGTCCCATGGTGTTGGAATGTCTAACACCTGGAGATCTCCATTGCAACATGGGCTTCACCCTCACAGATTCATGTAATGGCTTCTCAAGCCCTTGCAATGGCCACACACTGCTTGGCCTCAGTGGCTTTCTACAACTTTGGTACAAACCTCCATGGCCTGGAACTCTCATAGTTTTCATACTTGTGAATGATGTTACCAATTTCTGCTACCAACTAGAGATATAGTCTTCCCCCTTCAAGCACAGCTATATATTCTGTGTACCTTGATGGATAAACCTGGGAGAAAAGACTCCTTAGGTGTTTGTTAGTAGAAAATCCTTCTACTGGCATTTGCTGTAGTGTCTTTCCTTACAAATTAATATATCTTCACAAGCTGGAGTCTTTGATGGGTAGGTCTTCTCATAAAGGAATCTTTCCTATTTGTCTCGTAACAAAGTGTGAGGTTGCTATTTATGACAACAATTTCTCTAATAATTGCTGCCTCCTTGGCATTCATTTTGTTTGCTTTGATGCCCTGTCCACAATTTTCACCATATTCATGTTGCTTTCCTTGTTATTTTTTCATATCTTCCGTCCTTGAATTCCCATTATAAACCTCAATTAATCAAATGAGCAATAACCATGCCCTAGCCTGAATTCTGTGCTGTTGTGAAATTTCCTCCAGCAAACAATTTAGTCCATTATTTTTAAATTTAGCTTCACTTAAATCTTTAGTTTCCAGTTTTCCACTGCTATGATGCTATCCACTTTTAGAATGTGTCTTTCCTCCTCAACCAAACCTCTTTGGAAAGACTCATAAAAGTATGACTCATTAATTTCTTTATCCAACCAATCTGTCAGTCAAAATTAACCTCATAAGGATATAGGAACAAATGAAGATGCCAACATCAAACTGAACCAAGTGGTTCCCTTTCACAACTAAAGACTATGTCTTTCCTCTGTGAGATCATTTAGCTAATCACCTTGTTGTAAATAGGGAGATGTAGTGACAGCCAATGGACCACAGCTGGCTAGAATATAAATGCCATAAGTTCAAGTTTAATCTAAGGACTTTGCACTACTTCATCATGTGGCAATAAACAGTAGTAAGAATTTCTTATGCCTCATGAGAGATGCAACTGTAGATATAAAAAGTGACAGATCCATAGGAAACAAAGCTAAAATCCTCCAAGTAGAACAATCAGTAAGGGCACATGTGCTTAGATATTTTTTTCCTTTTTTTCTCTTTTTTTTTAACATGTTCTTATATTACTCTAACCTAGTAATATGATTTTCATGTAACTTCAAAAAGATACAAAAACAGGAATGATTTAAAAAATTGAACTCAAGAGGTTTTGGAAAACCAAAATGAATTTTAGTCATGAATCTGTATTCTCCTGAGGTAGAGAAACAAAATGATATCTTATATGACAATAACATCATAGACTTATAAAGCAAAGAAAACTAGTCCAGATTGTTTCACATTTGCAGAAAGTCTAAACAAACTTTTTGATAATTAATTTCTAAAATATATCCCTTCCCTCCATCCCTTCCCTGCAGACATGTGCACATAAATTATAATAAGGAATGTTGGTATGCAATTTGATTCAAAGTGCTTTTTGTAAAGTGCATAATGATGCATGCTGAGAAGATGCAGGCATGTCTAATTGGATATAATTAAAATAATGATGTGTGTTTAAAATAATGATACATTTAAAATGTTAAATGTAAGTGGCTGAAGAACCTGTAATAAAAAGTCAAAGCAGTAACTAGTTTTTGATTACCTGATTATTCACGGAGCTAATACCCTTCATTTAACAAGTAATGCAGGTAATGTAATAATGTCACAGTGGAGGGTTTTGGGAGTCCCGCTGATATCATAGGCCTTTATTTCCTTGATTAGGACACATCAGATATTTTTCCTTCATAACAATTTCTTCCTCAAAAAGAAAGGATTGTGTGTGTGTGTGTATGTGTGTGTGTGCATGTACATATGCATGTGCACACATGTATGTATACATACATGCATGTTTAAAGGTATATGTGTATGTGTACAAGTTCCCTCACAGATAGGTAAAATATTGACAATTAGGTGGCTCTACAATGACAACACAAGATTCAGTGAATTTTTCCTTTCTATTTTGTATAGATTTGATACAACTTTGAATAGCATAAAGTATCTGTATTTGAATAAAAGGTCTATATTTGATCATTGTGCTTACTCCATGCAAAGGATAGAACTTATCAACAGGAGAACATGTCCTAACCTTAGCATATGTAGTCTCAAAAATTCTCTTTAAATAAGTGGGCAAAGATCAGATAAAAGGATATTTTTCACATTCAGCTCTGGGTAGGTAAGATTCACTGTAAAGACTATTCTTTGATTCAGTTGTCTCCCACCATCTGGAGTTGTTTTGGTCCTGTCCTTGTCTTTCCTCACACCGCTCATTCAAGTTAAATCAGTGGCTTCTATATGTCTCATTATTTTTCAGTCTGGTCCTCATCCATGCACCCGGACTTCTCAGATGTGTGCAGTCAATGAGCCAGTGCTCCACAGCACAGATAACTCATTACCTTCTGTCCTCTGCTGCCCAGCTGTGACCTCCAACAGAGGCCAGTTCAACTCCCTGCAGGGCTGTGTAGGCAATTAGTGTCCTTGAATCCCAGGACTATAATTCATGATCAGTAGTTAGGTAAGACAAATGGCTTGGTTTGTTTTATTCTTAATTTTTGTGCATTGCTCATACCACTAAGTTTTTGTACTCAAAAGGACAAATAGGTCTATGATACATTTGAAATATTTCCTAATATTGTACATGTTATTTATTTTCCTTATTTGTTTATTATTGTATATGTGTATAGAGTACTTGTGTATTGTGTTGTATGTAGTGTGTATGGTGTGTAGTATATGTAAATGTGTGTGCAGATGCACATGTGTGCAGAGGACAGAGGAAAACATCAGGTTTCCTCACCACTTGTCTGTTTCTTTTCTTAAAACAAAGTGTCTCCCTCTATTTGGAGCTGTTGTCCATCAGTAAGCCTCAGCAACTCCTAGGTCTCTGCCCTCTAAGAACTGAGGTTAGATGGGAATGGCTATGCTCAACTTTTTATGAGGGTTCTGGCAAGTTGAACTTGGCAGTAGCAAGCCCAAAATGCCCTCATGCTTAAGCAGTAAGTGCTCTTAATTTCTGAGCCATTTCTCCAAACCTTGTCCTTTAATTTTATGTTTAATAATGTTGCATGAATTCTTTCTGAGGAGATGCTGTTGAATGTTTGCTCCCTCAAACAGGGTACCCCAGACACTCTAAAGGCCAATTTCACCAAAGTTTACCTTGGCAAACCAATGAATTTATTGGGATTTCTAGAAAATGGGTGAATGGTTAATAACAGAGATGTGGAGACCCCAAAGAAACCTCATTGAAAAGTCTCATTCCAACATATTTCATCCCAACATGGGTAACCTTTCCATGGCTGCATGTTGTGCTCAGAGTCCCCTGATCTTTTACCCTCTCTATACTCTGATTGCCCCCTGAGGCCAATAGACCTTATGCACATAGACCTTATGCACATAGCTAGCACAGGGTTTACCTGACATCTCAGGTGACAGTTCATCTGCCCCTGGCCCTCTCCATTTATAAGGGAATAGGCCCAATCTGAAGAGTCTCTCATCTGAACTTGTAGCTACTTTTAATAAAGATGCCAATGCTTCTTTCTTGGAAAACTGCATCACGCAACAATCATTTTGATGAATAAATTCTATTGTCAATTTGTCCAGATTAGGAATCAAGTAAGAGACATGCCTCTTAAGCAGGTCTGACATTTCCAGGAAGGATCGATGATGGGGGAAAGGCTTTGCCCCATACTATATATGAAAAAAGTCTGAGAGAACAGAGGACCTTTTGCCTGGATGCCTCTAATACTTACTGTTTGTACACCTACCGTTTCATGAACATCAGAAACTAGCTTCATCAGCCTTTCAAAGTTGACTAAAGACCAGAGACTCCACAAATCCTCCAAACCTTTATTGCCATGTTTGGACTGCTGAAGCATCCAGCCTAGTGGACTGAAGAACTACCAGATTCTCCAACTTTCTAGCCTACAGATAGCTCTTGTTGGACTGTACAGCCTGTATCCTGTAAGCTAATATAATAAATTTTCTTTAATATATATATTTTTTCATTCTGTCAATTCTGTTCCTCTAGAGAACTTTAATATGGTAAGTCATAAAGTATAAACATGATTTCTAAGAGTTTGAAACAGCTAATGTGGACTTTTTTTTTTAAAGGTTTTATTTTTTGTGTATTTTTATTTATTTGAAAGCGACAGACAGACAGAAAGAAGCAGATAGAGAGAGAGACAGAATGGGCGTGCCAGGGCCTCCGGCCACTGCAAACCAACTCCAGACGCGTGCGCCCCCTTGTGCATCTGGCTAACGTGGGACCTGGGGAACCGAGCCTCGAACCGGGGTCCTTAGGCTTCACAGGCGAGCGCTTAACCGCTACGCCATCTCTCCAGCCCTAATGTGGACTTTTAAGGGATGATTCTGAAGAATGTGTTAATTCCTCCAGTAATTAAGAGTAGCAGATTAGCAGCTTCATCCTAAAACTGATACTCAAGTAGAAATATCTAATTTGCATAAACATACACAGGGCGCCTAGGAAACTGCATATATTGGATAGAAAGAGCAAGAAACATTCTGGCATCATTTTCTTTCTTTATGGACATTTAATTTCAGTTGATATGAGCTATGATACCAAGTGTTTTACTATCCAGTATTCATGATGTGGTTTATAAATTATGCTTATTTTTCTTATTCTTTTCATAATTTTATTGCTCAAAATCAGCTTTAGTAGCAACAAAACAAAGAAATACAGCACAAACTTTACCCAGGTTAATATATGGTACACATTTTAGCATCTCTCTAATGAAATTGGAAAAATTTTGAAACCATTGACCCAATTAAACTCTCTGGAGTTCAAAAACTAAACAATGACTTTTCTGTCAATATGAAAGCAATGAGGGAGTCATTTTTATATCACATTAGCTATAGATTTACAAAATCCAATTCTCAAATACTACAACTAAATTTACTGAATTCTTATACATTTCTCATCAACTAACACATCCTAATGACTATCCAGGATCCTACCTAGATATATGAAAAAGTCATTATACACATATACACATGAGAATGTCTATATTTTAGTTCTTACATATTATGTATGGCTCAAAGGCAGTTGAAGAATTAGTTTTATAAAATTTAAATAACATTTTATATAAATAAATTCTTCTTTCACCAACTTTTAACACTGCCTAGTTAGTTTTCCAGGTGTTTCTAATTGTGCTTTCTCATTTTCATCTCAACCATCTATCTCTGACTCCGATCACTACCAGATTTGTGGGTGGTAAGGAAATGGGAATCACACAGAGTAAAAGTAAGGATGAGGAGGAGGGAAAAGAGCCAATGGAAACTTTTGCTGAAGGCCTGGAGATATGGCTAAGATGGTAGCATGCTTGCCATGATGGGTTCAATCCCCAGCAAACATAAACTATGTGTAGTGGCAAATACCTTTAATTCCAGCACCTAGGAGTTGGCAGCAGGACAATGAGTAGCACATAAAAGAAACTTTTTCTGGAGCCAAAGTTTGAAAATTATGCTAAAGCTAAACAAAATGGAGCTAAATTGTTTATTTTGCAAGTTAGTGGAATTTTCTTCCATAATTAGGTGCTAGAGAAAAAATTTTAGAAAGTCACAATTTTCCCCAAGACATAAAAGAAAGTTAATTTTGATCAAACACATAGTTCTGGAATGCTCACAGGTTAGAACTGATATCCTTCCATTAGGTAGATTTATAGGCCAAAATGCAATCAAGTTTAGGATCCCCAGGCTCCAGATAAATGAACAGTTCCAAACCACATCATTAACCTGTTTACTCATTCTCTTCTGCTCAACTCCTGTATCTTTGAGATTCAAATGCTGACTCCATAGTCTAAGGAACATATTTTCTAAACCAATGTTAGGCAAGGGACATAATATGTAGGATTTCACTTCCACAATATTAATTTAGCCTATGCTAGAGCATGAGAGGGCTTTCCATCTTTGTTAGTCCTCCTCAATTTCTTTCTTGAGTGTTTTTATGTTTTTATTATATAAGTCTTTCACATCCTTGGTCGGTGTTATTCCAAGGTATTTTTTGTCGTTGTTTTTATTGAAAATAGAACAATATCACTAATTTTTTTCTCTGTATCTTTGTCCTTTGCATATAGAAAGACTATTGATTTTTGCACATTGATTTTGTATCTTCCAACTTTGCTGAATGAATTAATCACCTTTAAGAGTTTTGAGATGGAGCTTCTTGGGTCACTTATATATAGAATCATGTCATCTGTGAATAGGGCTAACTTCTTCCTTTCCAATTTGTATCACTTTTACTTCTTTCTTCCATCTTATTTGTTGGGGTAGCACATCTAGTGCTATGTTGAAGAGCAGAGGTGAGAGTGGGCACCCCTGACTTGTTGCTGATCTCAATGGGAATTCCTTAAGTTTTTCTCCATTAAGTGTTATTTAGGCTTTAGGTGCTTTATATATACCCTTTATTATGTAGAGATATAACCCATCCATGCATATTCTCCCCAACTTTTTGATCATGAAGTGATATTATATTTTGTCAAAGGCCTTTTCTGCATCTATTGAAATAATCATATGTTTTGTGATTAAGTTTATTTATGTGGTGTATTATATTGATGGATTTATGTATTTTTAATCATCTCTGCATTCCTAGGAAAAAAGGCCTACTTGATCAAGGTGGATAATGCCTTTGATGTGTTGTTGAATTCAATTTGGAAGGATTTTTGTTCAGGATCTTTGTCTCTAACTTCATCAGGGATATAGACCTATAGTTTTCTTTTCTTGTTATATCTCTGTCTGGTTTTGGTATTAGGGTGATACTAGCTTTGTAAAAGTAGTTGAAGAGTTTTCCCAGTACTCTGAATTAACATTGTAAAAAATGGCAATCTTATCAAAAGCAATATACAGATTTAATGCAATACCAATAAAAATCTCAGCATTATTCTTCACAGAGATAGAAAAAAATCTCAAAATTCATATAAAATGACAGCAAGCCTTGGATACCCAAGAATATCCTCAGCAAAAGAAACACCTCTGGAGGAATCACTATACCTGACCTAAAGCTATATTTTAAAAGACATAGCAAAAAAAACAAAAAAAAAAAAAAAAAAAAAAAAAAAAAAAAAAAAAAACAGCATGGTACTAGCATAAAAACAGGAATATAGACCAATGGAACAGAATTCAGGATCCAGACTTTAGGTCAAGTAACTACAGCTACTTAATCTTTGACAAAGTCCCTAAAAATTTAGACTGGAGAAAAGACAGCATCTTCAACAAATGGTGCTGTATAAACTGGATAACCATAAGCAAGAAAATGAAACTAGACCCACACATCTCGCCATGCACAAAAGTCAAGTCCAAAGGGATCAAAGACCTCAATATAGGACTGAAAACTCTGGTACTACTGGAAGAAAAAATAGGAGAAACTTTCCATGATATAGGAATTGGAAAAGACTTCCTTAACAAAATACCAGTAACTCAAGAACTTAAGCAATCACTCAACCATTGGGATATCAAGAAGCTGAGAAATATTTTCACAGACAAACATACAATAAGCAGAGCCAATAGACTACTCACAGAATAGGAGAAAAATTTTGCCAGCTATACAACTGACAGATATCTAGTTTCCAGACTTTATAAAGAACTCAAAAACCTAAACAATAAAAAACAAAACAACCCACTCACAAAGTGGGGCAGGGAACTGAACAGGGAGTTCTCAGAGGAAGAAATACAATGGCAAACACTCATTTAAGAAAATTTTCAATATCCCTAACCATCAGGAAAACACAAATTAGAACAACTATAAGATTCCACCTTACCCCTGTAAGGATAGCAAACATTAAAAAAAAAAAATCAAATGAGAACAAATGTTGGAGAGAATGAGGAGAAATGGGAACCCTCACTCACTGTTGGTGGGAATGTAAAATGATACAACCACTATGGAAAGCAATATAGAGACGTCTAAAAAGGTTGACTATAGAGTTACCAACAGACCCAGTTATTCCCTCACTGGGCATTTACCCTAAAAGCTCCACACCTCAGTTCAAAGATATTTGCTTAACCATGTTTATAGCTTTTCAATTCATAATAGCTAAGAACTGGAATCAACACAGGTGCCCATTATTGAACAAATGGATAACCAAGATGTGGTATATCTACATGATAGAATTCTACTCAGCAGTTAGAAAAAAAATGAACACAATTAAATTTGTAGAAAAGTGGTCAAACTTGGAACAAATCATACTAAGCAAACACACAATCACAGAAAGACAATCGTCGCAAGGTCTCACTCATCTGTGGCTCCTAACTTGGACCAGCCCAAGATGTTGCATACCTAATAGGCATCTGAAGGACCAGAAATTTGTGGTGTTAGGACTGGAGGGAAGGGTAAGGGTGGGTAGAACACAAAATTGGACCCAAATTGAACTGGTACCATAAAATCCTATATCCTAGAAGACAGCCTTAGAGGGAACACCTGAATTAAATGACCCTGTACAGGGTGAAATGAAGCCTAACCTTAATTTTCTCTTTCTTTCTTTCTTTCTTTCTTTCTTTCTTTCTTTCTTTCTTTCTTTCCCCCCCCCCTCTCTTATATTGTCTTTCTTTTTCTTCTTTCTTTTCCCTTGATGCTGGCCTGTAATCCCCAGTACCAAAATGCAGTTAATACCCACAATGAGCTGTTGATCAAAGAGACCTACAGGGTTTCCCAAAAGAAAACAGACTTCTGTCAGAGTACTTGATTACCAACCAGAAGTTCATGGTAAAACCCTACTGCCAAGATACCATATACTGTTGATATGGAACATGGAGAGACCTGGCTGGAATTTGGAAGAGATCTAGTCCTGAAACAGCCTGTTTAGTGCCAAAATGGGCTACATGAACTATGGGGGGAAAATGGTCAACATCTGTCTGAGCAACTTTAGGTCTATGCTACTCAGGAGCAAACAACCTGCTGTGATGCTCACCCTAGTGTGATAGTGGCACACAGCCATGGTGGGTAACTGACTGCTCTTGGATTGGTTAACAGATCCACTCAGTGGAAAGGAACCCATATTTAGAACTGGGAACAAGTCAGAATCATATCCAGATAACAAGGTCACTCTCAAATATCAAGCTTCCACCAATCTTGGGCTACAAGAGAGCCTACACCTATTAAATTCTCTCTAAACTAACAGTGATTGTTGTTGGAGGATCTGCTTCTTTTTTCCAGATGGATGCCAGACCTAAGGAGAGAATCATCCCATAACACTTTCTTCAACAAAGCCCCAGCTTAAATCATAGAGGAATTGGGAAAATGAACAAGAATGCTGCTTTCTTGGTGGACCCAGTATCAGCACAAGGGTGGAGATAGACACAGAGGACACTCAATTTCTACCAAACCAGAGATCCAGAGATAAAAGGCTCCCAAGAGCCCATCACTGAGGAAGACCTAAAACAAACCCAGCATGGCTCAGGGAAATTTGCAGAAGCAGGGGAGGAAAGATTGTTAGAGCCACAAGTTGGAACATTATGCACAGAGACATTGCCTCTTCCCCATAACTGATGTCTACCCCCATAATGAATGACCCACAATCCCCATGGGGTAACAGGCATCCCAACAAGGAGGGTCCCTTCAGAGGGTGGAAGTGCAGGTAAGGGTAAGGATGGTACCAACATGTGCTGTTTACATACTAACTATATCCATAACTATTAAAAACTAAACTTAAAACTGTAGGTATTAAATACCATGACAAGAATTATAACTTGCTCTTTAGAAAGAGGTTCTTTTGTTTTGCTTTTAACTTTTCTTTTGTGGTGATAATGGGGATGGAGACTGGGGTATTGCATGTACTAAATCTTTGTGCTTTATCTCTTAGCTACACCTTTACTCTAAAAACAAGAAAATTTTGACTAGACTATAACTGAGGTTAGCTGTATTTTAGCCTTACTTTCTCTAAATTAATGTATAAAGTTAATATAATCCAAACAAAAATTTCAGTAAGTTCCTGGCTGTGGCCCTGAGATCTCCTCCAAAGAAAATGATGGGTCCACAATGCTCAGCACCAACACCCTGCTTCAAGTGTGGCCACACCACCCACTGGGAAAAACCTGCCACAGCCCACACCCACTGCCAGAGACCTGTCCTCATTGCAGACTTGCCAGACACTGGAAGGTCCATTTTCCTTCTTTGCCTCAACAAAGTAGGCCAGCCCCTTCTCCTCATCCCCCATGAGGGCAAATTGCCAATCTTCTGGGCCTGGCAGATGAAGATTGATGGTGGCCTGGGACCTCAGCCCCCAACAACACTCTTCATATCACAATGGAGGAGCCCAGCGTCACAGTCCAACTGTAGGTAGGAAGGCCTATCTCATTTGTGATCAAGGCAGGGGCCAGTTGGTCAGTCCTACCATCCTACTCTGGTAAGACTTATCCCTCGCAGATCTCTGTGTTGGGTATTGATGGCCTATCCCACTCCCCATGCATCACTTCCCCCTTACCCTGTGTAGTCTGGACATTCATAATACCCTCTTGTCCTATTCCTCTACTGGGTCGAGATCTTATGCAAAAAATCTCCCTCTATGATTTACCACCCACACTCTACCTTCCTCCTCTGGCCAACACTCTCCCTTACAAAGGAGCCGGGTTTTCCCCTCCCTGTCTCCGAAGTTAATCCCAGGGTGTGGGACATTTCCTCACCAGCATTAGCCTCTCATCACATGCCTATCATCATCAGACTCAAAGACCCCACATCCTTTCCCTGCTGCCCTCAATACCCAAACTCACTTAAACATTGACAAGGTCTCAAACCTATTATTTCTTACCTGCTCCAAGGTGGCCTCCTTCGCTCCACTCATTCCACTTGCTATACTCCGATCTTGCCTGTTATCAAACCTGACCGGACCTACTGCGTAGCCCAAGACTTGCTCCTAGTCAATGCTGCCATTATGCCCATCTATACAGTAGTCCACAACCTCTATACTCTCCTCTCTCACACCCCCTCCTCCACTACTCATTCTTCAGTTCCTGATCTCAAAGATGCCTTCTTCTCCATCCCCCTCCACCCTGATTCCTACAATCTCTTTGCTTTCACCTCGGAGAACCATATACTCATACTGCCTCCCAACTCACCTGGACTGTCCTTCTCCAGGGTTTTAGAAACAGCCCCCACCTATTTGGTCAAGCTCTCTCCACTGGCCTTTTATCCCTGGTTCTGTTACCAAACACACTTTTACAACATGTAGACAGTGTTGATCCTCTCTTTATCTAAACTACATACTAACAAACATCTTAACTTTCTCAGATCTAAGGGATATCGAGTCCCCCCACAACCCAAAAAATGTTCAACTTTCTTTAACCCAAGTGAAGTACCTGGGCTTTCTCCTTACCCCCACCTCATAATAACTCACCCTAAACTGCAAGCAACATCTTCACTCTGTTTCTCTGCCTACCTCTAAGAAAGAAATTCTCTCTTTTCTTGGTTTTGCTGGGTTCCTCAGAATGTGGAATTCAAACTTTGCCCTCCAGGCAAAGCCTTTTTACAACAAGGCTAAGGGAAGCCCTCATGAACCCCTAGACCCTAAGTCAGAGACAGATACTGCCTTCTCCCACCTGCACAATGCCCTTTTGAAAGCTCCAGTCCTTGCACTTCCAGACCTTCAGGCTTTTCTTCTTTATTCAACAGAAAAAAAGGGGTATGGCATTGGGAGTTCTAGGTCAAATGAAGGGCCCATCCTTTGCCCTGATAGCCTATCTTGCTAAACAACTAGAAACCTGTCTGGGGTTGCCAATCATGCCTATGCACTCCTGCTACAGCTGCTCCTCTGGCCCAAGAGGCTCAAAAATTCACTTTTGGACAACTCACTGTCCTCTCCTTATACAGACTTAAAGATTTACTCTCCAACTCTTGCCTGTGTACTCTGATCCCATCTAAAATTCAGCTCTTTTATATCAATTTCCTTGATAACCCCAACATCAAACTTGATTCTTGTCCTCCACTTAACCCCACTATCCTCCTGCCTCTACCCAAACATCTTACACACTCCAGCTTAGAAACCATAGAGGAACTCACCTATCATAATCCTAGAATCTCTATGTCTCCTCTCCCCAACCCCGATCATACACAGTATATAGAGAGCAGCCCTTCTTCTAACTCACAGGGCTCCCGTTGTCTCAGATGACCAAATAATAGAGACTGGCCCATTGCCTAAAGGGAGTAATCCCAAAAGGTTGAGCTGATAGCTCTCACTAGAGCCCCAAGGCTGGCACAAGTTAACATCTGTACTGACTGCAAATATGCTTTCCATATTCTATAACACCATGCTGCTCTCAGAAAGGAGAGAAGCTTCCTCTCAGCTAAAAGAACCCCCATTACTTACGGGCCCCTTATCTTTAAACTGCTACATGCCTCCTATCTTGCTACAAAGGTGGCTGTCATTCACCATGGGGGACACCAGGCTGTAACTTCTCCTGTGGCCAAGGGAAACTCTTTTGCAGACAGAGTTGCCAGGGGATCCAGCCTCCACAGCACATATTCAGCTTCAGCCTTTTCCCTTGTCCCTACCTCCTTCATGCCTTCATATACCCCAGGACAGTACCAAACTCTAACAAAACTTGGCAATATCCTGGGACCACAAGACTGGCTACTCCTGGGGGACCTCTACTGCTTGCCTGATCTCCAAGCTACTACCATCCTGACCCACCTACATAATCTATTTCATTGGGAGCCTGCCCTCTACAAAGATCCCTGACTCCTCTCCTTTTCCATCCTTGCTCCTCCTCTGTAATCTCTCTCCTCCATGACACAGGCTTGCTCACTCTGCACCAAGGGCTCTCCACAAGGGGGAGTTTGCCCCCTCCTTCCAAACCCCACCAACACAGGGGCTTACTTACAGGAGTGGACTGGCAGATTTTACTCACATGCCTCCTCACAAAAAAAACCTAATACCTTCTAACTATAGTGGATACTTTCTTGGAGTGGGTTGAAATTTTCCTATGACAGGAGAAACTGCAAACATAGTCACCTCTTACATTCTTGAATCCATTGTCCCCCACTCTGGCCTTCCCCTTACCACTCAATAAGACAATGGGCCAGCCTTCATTTCTAAGGTAACCCAGAAAGGATCTAGTGCCCTGGGGATATACTGGAAACTTAATATTCCATATAGGCCTCAGTCCTCAGACAAAGTAGAAAGAGCAAATGCCATTCTCAAAACTCACCTGTCTAAGCTGACTTCTGAACACCTTATCTTGGCTCCAGCCCCTTCAACTTGCCTTAGTCTGAATCAGAGCTACTCCTCAGGACCCCTCCTTCCTTAGCCCTTTTGAACTCATGTATGGATGCCCCTTCCTGTTACACAACCTTCCCTCCAAGGGTACTTACCAACTTTCACCTTTATCCGGAACCTTCTCTGGGAACATGCTGACTGCTTTCTTTCCCAACCACCAGAGGGAGCCACAACCCTCTTACTTAACCCTGGTGATCAAGTCTACCTTAAGCAGTCTTACCCACAGGGTCTCAAGCCACTCTGGACTGGTCCTCTTCTGGTGATCTTACCATCCCCACTGCCAGCAGCAAAGCTTCAGGGCATTCCCAGTTGGATCCACTTACCGCAGCTTAAGAGAGTCAATCCACCTCCATCCAACCCTACCTCACCCAAGGATAAGTGTACTGCCACCCCAACGGGCTCTCTTAAACTCTCTTGGGTTCCCATTCTTCCCCCATTCCCAGAATGTTCCTCTTGGCACTGATGCCCCCATTGCCTCCTTTCTCTTTCCCCAACCCCTCTATCCCTCTCCTCTCTGCTCAATCCCTACTTGTGCCTGGTGTTTGGATGTCATAGCTATTGACCAGGATAACAAATTGCTTAATTCTTCCTTCTTTCCTCTAATAGGGTGCATGGAGCCCATCTCTCCCACCTTCTCTATATGTTGCCGACGACTGCCCTGAAACCAGCTCAATACAGGGATGATATAAAAGAAGTCTCTGCTTCACTCAGGACCAAGTCATAACAGCATGCTACACTGACTGTGTTGGAGGGTGCTCACTATGGATCTCCCATCCTGTTGGCACCACTACTTGTACCCAACTAAATCCTATGTCATCCAACCACCACAACTCAAATCTCAGGGGTGCTCACAATTTTTTCCATCACAGACCCATGGGACCAAACGTGGGAAGATGTGATGGTAGGGGTAACAACCCAAAACAATCTGGGCTCTTGCTGTGGGGGCCAAATAGTAGTATTTAGATCCATTCAAAATGCTCCTAAGACTGCCCAAAATGCCCATATTTAAGCAGTTGTGGACATAAAACAGGCTAATGGAACACTCCAGGAAGATCTACATGATCTAACCTTCTCCACCACCCCTGGATGTTTCTGATCCTTAATTATTCTCTCTTCAACCTCAATCCAACTGAGTCTTACCAATAACACTGCCTGCTTCCTGTGTGCTTCCCTTGAGTGACTCTTCATTACTGCAGTCCACCTGTTCAATGTCACCTCTGTCTCAGACATTCCCTGCTTCTGGCATCCTCTCTCCAAGTTCCCTACCCCACTTTCTCTTCCAAACCACCTTGATTGCTGGCATAAAGACATCACTCAATGCTGGTCTGGAGCTTTCAGGAATAACTCTATTGTTCCTTTCCCCATATCTTGTAAGTCACAAGGTCATTATACTGGTGTAACACCCTGGCTATCTTAAATATTCCCTAAAGAAATCTTTTTTTTTTTTTAATTCAACTTTTCCCATCCTCACCTTTCCCCAACTGAAGAGCCCTATAAAGCCCACTATCTGGAATCTCAGGTTGGCTGTGCACCACTCTTGAGAGTCAGTCCTGGAAGCCTGTGCTTTTCCGAATAAAAGCTTTCATGTTTGCCTCAGAGTGGTTTTTGTGGTCTTGGTCACTCTCAAACCTTACACAGGGAAGGGAGAGAGAAGAAAAAAGTTTTAAGCCACACATGGTGAGGCAAACTTTTAATCTTAGCACTAGAGGGGATGAGGTTGGAGGATTGCTATGAGTGTGAGCCCAACCTGGGCTACAGAGTGGGTTCCAGGTCAGCCTTGGTGAGACACTGCCTCAAAAAGAAAAACAAAAGGGAGTAGCTAGAGATATAGGTCAGCATTTAAGGCACTTGCCTGCAAAGCCTAACAAGCCTGAAGTTTGTAGCACCTAGAGGTCTTAGCACACCCATTGTGCTTGCAAATGAATTAATTTATAATTAATTTTTTAGAAGGAAAAGCCAGTGCCCAGATCCAGAAATCAGGAAAGCAGCCCAACGATACAGGCAGCAACTTGACTGAGACCAAAATCATCCAAGGTAACTGGGATTGCACCAGGGAAGGGTCTCACTTGGTCACAAGCTGAGTTGGATCCCTCAACAGATCAGAAATCGTAATCACTTTGTTGATAGAGGATCTGGTTGTTATAATAAGTACTCTTGCATATATACTTGGGGCTGATTTTGATTGAATGTGTACAGTGTTTAGTTAACTTTTAGAATCTACGTGTATTTTATTCCACTCAGCCTACTTGAATACTCCCATAGCAGGGAAACTCAACCCCTACAAACACCTTTGTAGATACTCTGAGAGTCTTAAGGGCCACACCTAACACCTTAAGCTCCTACCCTGCAAATATAAAATATCAAAACAATTGATACAGCTAAGAATACCCAGCTAGCTAGAAAATCCAAGCATTAACTTAATCCAAGATGCAAAAATATATACATTATAACACAAGAAACACTAAAAAGCAAGACGATATAAATCCACCTAAAAGTATTAATGCATCAGAAGTGACCTCCAGTGAGAACGAGTTAGAGGAAATGCCTGAGAAAAATTTCAAAAGAATGATTGTAAATATGTTCAAAGAGGTCAAAGAACAAATCAAAGGAATCAAAGAAGATATCAAAGAGGAAATCAAAGGAATCAAAGAGGAAATCAAAGAAGAAACAGGACACCAATTTAAAGAAATAAAGAAGGAAATACCATACATAAATAAGGAAATAGAAATAATAAAGAAAAACCAGTCAGAATTACTAGCAATAGAGAACACAGTTAATGAAATAAAAAACAAAACAAACAAACAAAAAATAAAACTCTGTAGAAAATCTCACCAGTAGAATGGATGAAGGAGAAGACAGAATATCTAAACTAGAAGACCAGGTGGCAAAATTAATACAGTCCAACAAAGAGAAAGACAAACTTATAGAAAAGTATGAGTGGGAATTTCAAGATATTCCAGACACTATGAAAAGATCAAATATCAGAATTCAGGCATGGTAGAAGGAGAAGAATTCCACTCCAAAGGAATAGTAGTTCTCTAAAACAAAATCATAGAAGAAAATTTCCCCCAAATTTGGAAAGAGGTGCAAATGCAGATACAGGAAGCCTTGAGAACCCAAGCCAGACAAAACCTGGAAAGAACATCTCCTCACCATATTATAATCAAACTTCCAAACACAGAAACCAAAGAAAAAAATATTGAAAGCAGTTAGAGAGAAAAATCAAGTTACCTACAAAAGCAAGCCCATCAGGATTACAGGAGATTATTCAACACAAACTTTAAAAGCCAGAAGGGCTTGGAGTGATATATTCCAAGTTCTGGAAGATAGCAACTGTCAACCAAGGTTACTTTATCCTGCAAAGCTATCCATTCAAATAGACAGAGAAAAAGGACATTCCATGACAAAAGCAGGTTAAAGGAGTATTTGAAGACAAAACCAGCTCTACAGAAAATACTTGATAGAATCCTCCATGCTGAAGAAAAGGAAAAGCACACATATAAGGACCCTGGAAAAAACATGCAATACTCAAATACTAGTTAACACAAGAGAGTACAGGTAGAACCGGAACCACACACAAAAGAAATGGCAAACATAAATACATACCTTTGTATAATATCTCTGAATATCAATGGCCTCAATAACCCAACCAAAAGACATAGGTTTGCAGACTGGGTTAAAAAGCAGGATCTTACAATTTGTTGTCTCCAAGAAACTCACCTTTCTACAAAGGATAGACATTATCTTAGGGTGAAAAATTGGAAAACGGTGTTTCAAGCAAATGGGCCTAGAAAACAAGCAGGGCTAGCTATCCTAATATCTAACAAGGTAGACTTTAGTCCAACGTTAGTCAAGAAAGATAAGGAAGGTCACTTTACATTGATTAAGGGCACACTCCAACAGGAGGACATTACAATCCTAAACATATATGCACCTAACATGGGGGCTCCCAAATTCATCAAACAAACACTATGGGAACTAAGGTCACAGAAAACACCAAACACAGTGGTGGTGGGTGACTTTAACACCCCACTCTCATCAATTGACAAGTCATCCCAGGAAAAAATAAACAGAGAGGCATCTGGACTAAATGAGGTCATAGAAGTAATGGACCTAACAAATAGATACAGGACATTTCATCCAACAGCTGCAGAATATATATTCTTTTCAGCAGCACATGGAATATTCTCTAAAATAGACAATATATTAGGACACAAAGCAAATCTTAACAAATTCAGGAACATTGAAATAATTGCTTGCATTCTATCTGACCACAATGGAATCAAACTACAAATCAGTAGCAAGAAAGGCTATAGAGCATACACAAAATCATGGAAACTAAACAATACACTACTAAATGATGAAGGAGTCAATGAAGAAATCAAAAAGAAAATCAAAAAATTTATAGAGACAAATGATAATAAAAAAAAAAAAAACACAACATACCAAAATCTCTGGGACACAATGAAAGCAGTTCTAAGAGATAAATTTATAGCCTCAACTGCGTATATTAAGAAATTAGAAAGGTTCCAAGTAAATGACCTAATGCTTCACCTTAAAGCCTTGGAAAAAGAAGAACAAGGCAAACCAAAAATCAGTAGATGGGAAGAAATAATAAATATTAGGGCAGAAATTAATGAAACAGAAACAAAAAAAAAATCCAAAGAATTAATAAAACAAAGAGTTGGTTCATTGAAAGGATAAACAAGATTGATAAACCCTTAGCAAATCTGACCAAAATAAAGAGAGAAGAGACACAAATTAATAAAAGCAGAGATGAAAAAAGTAACATCATAACAGATGCCAGAGAAATTCAAAAAATCATAGGGACATACTATAAAAGCATATACTCAGCTGGGCATGGTGGCGCATGCCTTTAATCTCAGCACTCAGGAGGCAGAGGTAGGAGGATTGCCATGAGTTCAAGGCCACCCTGAGACTCCATAGTGAATTCCAGGTCAGCCTGGGCTACAGTGAGACCCTACCTCAAATACCCCCCCCAAAAAAAAGCATATACTCCACAAAGTATGAAAATCTGAAAGAAATGGATGCTTTCCTTGATTTACATGACCTACCTAAATTAAAAAAGATGAGATTAATCAGTTACATAGACCTATAACAACCATGGAGATCCAAACAGTTATCAATAATATCCCAACTAAAAAGGCCCAGGCCCAGATGGATTCACTGCTGAATTTTACCAGACCTTCAAGGAAGAGCTAACACCATTGTTTCTTAAGCTTTTCCAGGAAATAGAAAAAGAAGGAATTCTACCAAACTCCTTCTATGAGGCCAGCATCACCCTGATACCAAAACCAGGCAAAGATAGAACAAAAAAAGAAAATTACAGACCAATCTCCCTCATGAACATAGATGCAAAAATTCTCAACAAAATATTGGCAAACAGAATACAAGAGTATATCAAAAAGATCATTCATCCTGACCAAGTAGGCTTTATCCTAGAGATGCAGGGATGGTTCAATATACACAAATCTATAAATGTAATACATTATATAAATGGGTTGAAGGACAAAAATCACATGATCATCTCATTGGACGCAGAGAAAGTATTTGACAAAATCCAACATCCCTTCATGATAAAAGTCCTACAGAGATTGGGAATAGAAAGAACATATCTCAATGTAATAAAAGCTATTTATGACAAGCCTACAGCAACATATTACTAAATGGGGAAAAAATGGAAGCTTTTCCACTAAAATCAGGAACAAGACAAGGGTATCCATTGCCCCCACTTTTATTTAATATAGTTTTGGAAGTGTTAGGCATAGCAATAAGGCAAGAGACACACATAAATGGGATACAAATTGGAAAGGAAGAGATCAAGTTATCAATAGTTGCAGATGACATGATTCTATACATAAAGGACCCTAAAGACTCTACTAGCAAACTGTTAGAGCTGATCAAAACCTACAGCAATGTAGCAGGATACAAAATAAATACACAGAAATCAATAGCCTTCATAAATGCTAACAACAAACACATAGGATGAAACCAGAGAATCACTCCCACTCACAATTGCATCCAAAAAAATTAAGTACCTTGGAATAAACCTAACCAAGGGAGTAAAGAATCTCTAAATGAGAACTTTAAAACACTCAAGCGAGAAATTGCAGAAGACACTAGAAAGTGGAGAAACATCCCATGTTCCTGGATTGGAAGAATCAATATTGTGAAAATGGCAATCTTACTAAAAGCAATCTACACATTTAATGCAATCCCTATCAAACTTCCAAAGGCATTCTTCATGGAAATAGAAAAAAACAATCCAAGAATTCATTTGGAATCATAAAAAACCTCGAATATCTAAAATAATACCGAGCAACAAAAATAAGGCTGGTGTTATCACCATACCTGATTTTAATCTATACTACATAGCCATAGTAACAAAATCAACGTGGTACTGGCACAAAAACAGACATGTAGATCAGTGGAACAGAATAGAGGACCCAAATGTAAGCCTAAGTAACCATTCCCACCTGATATTCAATAAAAATGCCCAAAATACTCATTGGAGAAAAGACAGCCTCTTCAACAAATACTGTTGGGAAAACTGGTTATATACCTGAAGAAGGATGAAAATAGATTCTTCTCACACGAATTAAGTCCAAATGGATTAAAGACCTTAACATCAGACCTGAAACTCTGAAAGTGCTAGAGGAAATAGTAGGGGAAACCCTTCAACATATAGGTCTTGGCAAAGACTTTCTGAATACAATCCCATTTGCTCAGGCAATAAAACCACAGATTAATCACTGGGACCTCATGAAATAACAAAGATTTTGCACTGCAAAGGACACAGTGAATAAAGCAAAGAGGCAACCTAGAGAATGGGAAAAAAATCTTCGCCAGCTATATATCTGACAGAGGATTAATATCTAGGATATACAAAGAACTCAAAAACTTAAATAATAAGGAATCAAACAAGCCAATTAAAAAATGGGCTATGGAGCTAAATAGAGCATTCTCAAAGGAAGAAATACGAATGGCATATAAGCATCTAAAATATGTTCTACGTCATTAGTCATCAGGGAAATGCAGATTAAAACTACATTGAGATTCCATCTCTCTCCTGTCAGATTGGCCACCATCATGAAAACAAATGGTCATAAATGTTGGCAGGGATGTGGAAAAAGAGGAACCCTTCTACACTGCTGGTGGGAATGCAATCTGGTCCAGCCATTGTGGAAAACAGTGTGGAGGTTCCTAAAACAGCTAAAGATTGATCTACCATATAACCCAGCTATAGCACTCCTAGGCATATATCCAAAGGACTCATCTCATTTCCTTAGAAGTACGTGCTCAACCATGTTTATTGTTGCTCAATTTATAATAGCTGGGAATGGAACCAGCCTAGGTGTCCCTCAACTGATGAGTGGATAATGAAGATGTGGCACATTTATACAATGGAGTTCTACTTAGCAGTAAAGAAAAATGAAGTTATGAAATTTGCAGAAAAATGGATGGACCTTGAAAGGATTATTCTAAGTGAGGTAACCCAGGCCCAGAAAGCCAAGCGCCACAAGTTCTCTCACATATGTGGAACCTAGCTACAGATGATTGGGCTTCTGTGTGAGAAGGAAAATACTTAATAGCAGAGGCCAGTAAATTAAAAAGGAGATATAAAGGGAAGAGAAAGGAAGGGAGGAGGGTACTTAATAGGTTGATATTGTATACATGTAAGTACAATGATTGAGATGGGGAGGTAATATGATGGAGAATGGAATTTCAAAGGGGAAAGTGGGGGTGGGAATTACCAGGGGTAATTTTTTTATAATCATGGAAAATGTTAATAAAATTAAAAAAAAAAAATGGTGGCTGGAAAGATGGCTTGGTGTTTCAGGTATTTGTCTCTGAAGCCTAAGGAACCAGTTTGATTGTCCAGTATTCATAAAAGCCAGATGCACAAGAGGGAACATGCAGTGGCTAGAGGCCCTATTATACCCATTTTCTCTGTCTGCCACTCTCTTTTTCTCTCTCAAAATAAATAAATAATACTTGGTGCTAGAGAGATGGCTTAGTGTTTAATAAGCATTTGCCTGTGAAGCCTGAGGACCCTGGTTCACGTCTTGATTCCCCAGGACCCACGTAAGCCATATGCACAAGGGGGCGCACACATCTGGAGTTCATTTGCAGTGCCTGGAGGCCCTAGCATGCCCATTTTCTCTCTCCCCCCCCCTTCCCCTTTTTCTCTTTTAAAAGTTAAAAATAAACAAAAAGTTAAATAATCCTTATAAAATATTCAAATAAATCATTGTATTCCATATAATGTAACAATTTGAAGCCAAAAAAAATGATTTAGTATTTATTCATTCAGTAAAGTATCTATAGTTGATTAAATTTAAAGGTAGATTAACAAGCACACCCAAATTATAATTTCATAAGAATAAAATATAACAAACTTTTCTATGTTGTTATAATTGTAAAAGAAAATTCTAGAAGGATGCATGTGGTGGTTTGAGTCAGGTGTCCCCCATAAACTTAGGTGTTCTGAATGCTAGGTTCCCAGCTGATGGATATTTGGGAATTAATGCCTCCTGCAGGGAGTGTATTGTTGGGGTGGGCTTATGGGCTTTATAGCCAGTTTCCCCATGCCAGTGTTTGGCACACCCTCCTGTTGCTGTGATCCATCTTATGTTTGCCAGGGGGTGATGTCCACCCTCTGCTCATGCCATCATTTTCCCCTGCCATCGTGGAGCTTCCCCTCGAGCCTGTAAGCCAAAATAAACCTCTTTTTCCCAGAAGCTACTATTGGTTGGGTGATTTCTATCAGCAATGCGACCCAGACTGCAACAGTAAAGTGGTACCGAGGAGTGGGATTGCTGCTAGACACCTGACTGTGTGGCTTTGGCCTTTTGGAGCTGATTTTCAAGAGGAATGTGGAAGGAGATGAAACCTTGGCCTAAGAGATGCCTTGCAGTGTTGTAAGTACAGCTTGATGGACTATTGTGGTCAGAGCTGAAAGACCTGAAGGCAGTAAGAACTATGGACTGTGAGGTTTGGCTTATGAGGGTGAGAAAGAGCTTTGCTTGGACTGGGCTAGAAGTTTGTGTGAGAAGCTTGCTCTTGTGCCCGTGTCCTGAGAAGTTGTGCAGGGTTGCTTTGCGTAGAAATGAACTGGTGTGAGCAGAGGAATATGGCACAGAAAGAAAAATCTTTGGGTGAACTACTGCCCGTTCAGCTGCAACTGAGAGATTACAACTTTTGAGACTGGGCTAGCTGACCTGTGCTGGGGCAACAGAAAGAATGTCAACTCTTTTGAAGGAGCCTGAGTGCTCAAGGAGTGTCTTGTTCTTCAAAGTCTGCTTTATTCCCCCCTGGATTAACAAATTGGCACCCTACCTGGTATCGTGGAGTATAAGAAATGCTGGAAAGAGGGTCATTGAGTTTGCAACACGGTCTTGTGTTTTGGAAATGGCCATGGGTAGTGTGAAGCGGGTTTGCTGGTTGCCTGCCTAGAGACCCCATAGGGCCATGAGGATGAACCGTGGCTTGCAGTGGAGACCCAGTGGAGATGCCGGGACCATGAGATGGCTGCCAAGGTGCTGCCAGCCCCGGTGAAGTTTTCCAGGACTGTGAGTAGCCTAGCTGGAGGGGCGGAATTGGAATGCCAGAGACTTGTTGCTGGTTAGAATTATCGGACTTGAAGATGTGTCACTGGTTTGAGTTGCTGCACTTGAAGCTACAGAGTTTGATGTTTGCCCTGGTTGTTTTAAATCTTGTATTGGTTGAATGTTTCTTTGCTATGCTCAATGCCATCTTTTGCAGTGTGAATATTTATTCTGTGCCATTATGGGGTTTTTGAGGTTATATTTTGGTATTATGGCTCAGTTAAAAGATCTTGAACTATGGGGATGTATGAACATCATTGGGATTGAGAAAAACTATGGGGACTCTTAAAGTCAGACTGAATGCATTGTATTTTACATCATGTATGGATATCAGTTTATGGGGGCCAGGGGCAGAATGTGGTGGTTTGATTCAGGTGTCCCCCATAAACTTAGGTGTTCTGAATGCTAGGTTCCCAGCTGATGGATATTTGGGAATTAATACCTCCTGCAGGGAGTGTATTGTTGGGGGTGGGCTTATGGGCTTTATAGCCAGTTTCCCCATGCCAGTGTTTGGCACACCCTCCTGTTGCTGTGATCCATCTTATGTTTGCCAGGGGGTGATGTCCACCCTCTGCTCATGCCATCATTTTCCCCTGCCATCGTGGAGCTTCCCCTCGAGCCTGTAAGCCAAAATAAACCTCTTTTTCCCAGAAGCTACTATTGGTTGGGTGATTTCTACCAGCAATGCGACCCAGACTGCAACAATGCATTTTTCACTTTTCAGTGGGTTAGCCTACTAGAGTTTTGGGTGCAACAACCACTTGTGCCAGCCACTGTAGCCCTGACTCCCAGACCAGTATCTCTGCTGTGCTACCTGAAGGTTCTACTGATCACAGCCTTCATACCTCCCCTATGTCCCAGAGACCCTGGCACTGCTTCTGTCAGTGACTCCTGTGCCTTCCCTGTCTCCTGGAGGCCCCCACCACTGTGTTTGTCAGTGGCATGTGGGCCCTCTTTGTCTCTTGGAGGACCCCCTCAAACTGTGTCTATTGGGAACCTGTGCTCACTGTGTGGCCCATGTATCTCCCTTGTTAAGTGGTGCACCCACACATCCCTGTCTCCAGAAGGCTTCTGCCCCACTGTTTCTGTAAGTGAAACGCTGTCAGTGTATCTGATGACGGTAAACCTTCCCAGTCTCCCAAGGGCCCTACCCACTGCTTCTGGCTCATTCCGGACTCCTGCAAGCTGCAACAAATGAGCCCACAGACCACTCATGCTCCCATCGCCTGCTGTGCTCCCCTGTCTTGCACCCTTGGTGGGCTTGGCTGAAGGCTGTCTTGCTACCCATGATCAGAGGTCCTCAACAACCTATGTTTCCTACAGGCACCCTTGTGTGCGCCCCTTGGTCAATGACCCTATCTGCCTCACACCAGCCAATTCCCTGATCCAGCCCATGGAACCCAGAGACCCTCACCACCTCTCCAACTTTCAGTGACTACTTAGAGCATCACATTAGCCACAGAAGGGGAACACAGGAAAATTAGGCAATCACATACCAAGGGGAACCAGTGAGTCCTCAATAATCTGCCCACCTGGGTTCAATAGGAGAGCAAGGGCAAGTGCTATGGCTCTGGAGGCACAGGCAAGACACAGCTGAGATCAGTTCAAAGGGACCACACACTTCCTGTGGTAGTTTGAAGAGATGCCCCCCCCCAATATATTCAGTGTTTTATTAGTTTGTAGTTTGCATCTGCAGCCACCTGGATGGAGGTAGTGTCACTGGGCAGATCTTAAGGTTGTGGTGGGTTTGAGATTTCAATCTAAAGATATGTAGAGTTCCTGAAGTGTGCTGTGCTGTGTGGCTTTGGGCTTTTAGGTTTGTGCTCCTCTCTCTGTGTTTGGTCCCATGAAACTAGACCAGCTTCTTCTGCCAGTAGGGAACTTCCCCTGGATCTGTAAACTTCAATAAATCCCTTCCTCCATAACTGTGCCTGGTCTGGAAGTTCATCTCAGTGAACCTGAAGCTGTCTGCTACATGGGGAGACCACAGTGAAAAATAAAATAGAACACCAAACAGAGGGAGCTCCAACAAGGTTGTTCAGTCTCACAATGGAAGTCTCCAATGAAAACATAGAGAAGACAACAGGAATAGAACCCAAATACAAACACAATATGTTACCCTGACCAAGCAAATGGCATAACTGACAACAAATCATGAAAAACCAATAATCATGTAAATGAAATCTACACAGCTGTCTTCATCAGGCTTTACCTAACTTAAATAATAATAATAATAATAATAAACAAAGAGAGAGAGGGCCATCAAAAAAAAAAGAGTTAAGTGAACTAAATGTTTGAGAAAAAAGATAGAGGATCTAAGCAACTAACATGTTAAGCTTAATGAAGACATAAGTAAATGCAAGAATGAATTTCAAGAAGAATGAAGAAAATCAAAACATGACCTGAAATGGAAACTCAAAAAAGGGATAGATACTATACATAAAAAGGCAACAAAAGTATAAACTAAATAGAACTAGTGAAAAGCTTTCTGGAAACCCTGAGGAAAAGAGTTAATCATGTGGAGGACAGAAATTCACAGATGGAAGACAAAACAGAAAAAAAAAAAAAAAAAAGAATAGTTCAGGAGTAATGAAAGCCTAACCTTGAAAATTTTTTCATTCAGATGAGACTTAGGCTTTGCCCATAACCCTGTGGACCTTTGGAAAGTTGCCCAGGAAACTCCCATCCCCCTACACTATGTAGATCACCTGATTCCCCTTATGTGCTGTACCTTACTCTTCCCCTAAGTACTGGAATGAACATCCCTAGGCATCACCTAGCAGCCTTTGAACCCACCAATCCCCTTAGGACCCACTTTTCACTCTCAACTCCTTATAAACCCAGTTCCCTATTGAATAAATAAGCTGTTCACAGAGACTGTCTCCTAGAAGTGGTTCTTTCATTACATGTAAACCTTGCTATCCCTGATTGCCTGGACGTTTTCAGGGAACCATGGCTCCAAGGATCTAAGGACCCAAAATGGTACCAACACATCATGTATCCTTACTAAGTATGTCTGTAATAAAAAAAGAAAGAATAGAAAAGAAAAAAATGAGTGACCAGAGTATAGAAATTTAGTAATAGTTTAGGAGTTTGCTGCAAACTTCTTGATGGCAGCTGATGAAAACCTGAAGAAAGTCTAACAATGAAGATGAATTTGAGACACACTTGGGTGATAGAAGCAGTGGGATTTGCTTATCAACTGTCTTTTAGGGTAAACATAAATTATGACAATGCAAGTCTGTGATCCCAGCACTGGGAAGCTTCATTAGGAAGGTCATTAGATCAGGGCCAACCTAAGTAACATAGCAGTACTCTGGCAAAAATAAAAGGCACATACCACAATACCTATAAATGTAGGATAAGTAAGGAAGGTAGTAGATCTACTTTGAGCCATGAACTTCAGGACCAGGCAATTAGAAATGGGCTTGAAATTGAGCCTTGAAATTCATTAGTACAAGAATATTGGTTACTTCCCTAGTGCTTCTAAACATTAGCATACCAGGCTAAATTAACCCAATTACTTGAGATTTTATTTCCTAAAATCCTCATCATCTATTTCTTCTGTTATCACTAGGACTCACTCTGACATACTATGGATTAAGTAACTTCTACAACTGCATTAAGTTCTGGCTAGGACAAAGTCCATACTTGTCTAGGATCTCCTAACTATATAATCCAGACTCACACTATTTCACTTTCCCCATTACTTACTGTCTTCAAATCTAGCCTTTTGATCCTTGAACACAGTCTTTTCTCATTCCAAGGCCTGTGCATGCTCTTTCCTCTACCAGCACTCTTTTTCCTTAGCTTGTTTGATGGCCATTCGAGCCTCAATCCCAAATGACATAGTCCTGAATGTTGAAATTCCAAAATACCAAAATGCTAAAAATATAATACTGTAACAGATATTAAAATTCAGTTAAAAATACTTTTAAAAGGGAAAATTGAGAAATATGTAAAAAGTGATAGAATACACCATAGGTCACTTTATACAATAAAACAGTCAACAATAACATACATATTTTTCAAGGACAAACATTCAAGTATACTAATGATAGTCACATTTATTAAGAGTTTTAAATATATGAAGCATGTTCATAAAGAAATAGGTTAAAAAATGTACATTTCTTTGGTAATTATATGCACCTAACTTTGTAACTGTAGGGATTCTTAAAGACCATAAAGGACAATATAAGTCTTGAATAGATTAATAAAAAGCTATGCTGGAGCCAGACATGGTATATGCCTCTAATCATACTACTTAGGAGACTGAGGCAGGAGGATTGTGAGTTTGAAGCCAGCTTGGTCTTCATAAGAAATACATCTCAACAAAACTAAAGAAACAACATTTATGGGTCATATCATCTTTGTAGGAATTATAGATAAAAATTTATATAAAATAATTTAAATTTTATGTAAAAATATTGAAACTTTCTCAATAAATGAATAAATTCCACTTTTGTACTTCTATATTGGTGGAAGATAAAAGTTCTCAATTTCTGCTCTTTGGGTATGATACAATAGTTATAAGCATGGAGCCCATTTTTGTTTTTGCTTTGTTTTGTTTTGCTTTTGGAGACAAGGTCGCGCTGCATAGTCCAGGCTGGCCTCAATCTCTCAGTCCTCCTTCTTTGGCTTCCTACATAATGGGATTCCAGGTGTGGGTCTCTATACCACATTTCTTACCTCATTTATTCTTTTAAATATTTATTTACTTTGTAACTTTATTTTATTAGGTATGGATATATTTAGTATGAAAACAACAACATATGTTAGTACCACCCTTTCCCTGATCCCTGTCCCTTTTCCAAAGAGGCCTACTAGTTGGCGATGCAAGGCAACTCCATGGGGATTGTGGGTCATGCACTGTTTGGGCAGCAGTCAGCTACTTATTTTTAAGAGAGAGAGAGAAAGACAGAGAGAAAATGAGAATGAGCATGACAGGGCCTCTAACCACTAAAAACAAACTACACACACATGTGCACCCTTGTGAATCTGGTTTATGTGGGTCCTGGAGAATTGAACCTGCATCTTTTGGCTTTGCAAGCAAGTGCCTTAACTGCTAAGCAATCTCTCCATTCCCCTTACTCTCATTTCCAAATAACCACTCTCTTTTATATGGCAACTCTATGTTGTATCTATGTTGTATTTCCCACACAAAATTTTCCTCTATACAAAATTAATTTTTTTGTTTTATTTTTATTTATTTATTTACTTGAGAGTGACAAACATAGAGAGAAAAAGGCAGATAGATAGAGAATAGGCATGACAGGGCTTTCAGTCACTGAAAATGAACTCCAGATGCATGTGCTCCTTGTGCATCTGGCCTACGGGGGACCTGGGGAGTCTTTAGCTTCACAGGCAAGCACTTAACTGTTAAGCCATCTCTCCAGCACAAAATTAATTTTTTTTAATTTTTTTATTTTTATTTATTTGAGAGAGACAGAGAAAGAGGCAGAGAGAGAGAGAGAGAATGGGCACGCTAGGGTCTCCAGCCACTGCAAATGAACTCCAGATGTGTGCGCCCCCTTTTGAATCTGGCTAACATGGGTCCATGGGAATCAAGCCTCTAACCAGGGTCCTTAGGCTTCACAGGCAAGTGCTTAACTGCTAAGCCATCTCTCCAGCCCACAGAATTAATTTTTTATTTGTTGGTAATCAATCTCTTTTTTAGAATGTAATCTAGTAAGTGAGATTGTATTGATCCAGCATGCAAACTGGAGGACAACACACAGCATGCTTTTAAACATTTATAGAATTCAGAACTGAGGAATTAATAGTAAGAAGCATTACTTTGCAATCAGAGGCACAATGGTTATATGTCTTTGGCTAAGTCAACTTCAGAGTCCATGTATACAAATTAGGACCTCAAATATCTACATTGCCTCTACATTAGTGTTCTCATAGAACTTCAATTTTTATTCATCTCTAAATGTTTCCAAATTACCTTTGATATAATAGGCACTATGTTATTTGATAAAAATATAGCTATGCATAAGAAGCCTATTCTACATGTTGAGACAATAGTTTAAAGAAAGTTACAAATAATGCAACTCTTATCAAAAGAACCAGGCAGAGAGTGCATAAGAGTCTATAAGGACAAACACCAAACTCATCTATATAGAATCAGGGAAGAATGAGAAGTATTAGAATTCAATGTAACAAAAGAAGGCTGTGGCAGTTAAATTCTGTTGGCATATTGATAATATTCAGCAACAAATGATGAAAACTCCCCCAACTACATCTGTGAGGGCATTTGCAGGAAGGATTAACAGAGGAAGAAAGATCTTCCCCCTAGAATAGGCAGCCCTTCTGGTGGTGGACTATATGTAAAAAGGCTATGAGGGAACACTGAGACTTTGTCTAGTTGCCTGTGTTCCTTGCTGGTATTTGCATTGATCCTGTTGCTACTATCCTTTGTGGACATTGTAACTCAGCTTCGTCAATCTCCCATTATGGACTGAAGACCAACCGCTCTCTAGGACTCCTCCAGTCCTTCAGTGAAAGATTGGGACTGCTGAGACATCCAGCCTCATGGACTGACTTTTTTTTCTTATATGTTGGCTTTCTATTTATACCTTGTATAACTATCTGACTAGAGATAAAATTCTATGCTGGAAATGGAAGGCTGTGGGAAGGAGATTAAGATGAAGTTTAGTGGGCTGGACATAAATTATGGTATATCCTCAGGACTAACACTTATAGGACACAGGATCAAGGGAGTAGATGTCAGAGGCAATCAGTCCTCTGGTGCCTTGTTTCATCTACCTAACCTCAAGGATTGTTTCAGTTCAAACATCCTGTCAGAGTGGAGCCATTGTGGATGAAAGTGGCCAAGTCATTGGGTTACATGCTGCAGTATGACAGCAGCTTTCCACAGCTGGTGTTGCTTATGTTTCTTGAATGATTTCAGGTAACAGCACTTTCAGACTCTCTGGACTAGTAAGTTTATAGTGGTCTCTTTCTCAGTGCTGGTACAAAACACCTGACCAAAGCAGCTGATGGGAGGAAAAGATGTATTTTGGCTTTATTCTCAAGGGGAATTTTCATGATGACATCAAAAGATGATACATCAGAAGCTGGGCATCACCTTCTTGCCATAGTGGGTAGAAAATATCAGCAAGAAATGAGCTTGCTATCAAATCCATAACCCCAGCACCAACAACATACCTCCTCCAGCAAGGATCCATCTCTCATCAGCAGGGGACCAAGGACTCAGAAGTGAGTTTATGGGGAAAAATCTGCTTTAAGCCCCCTAAACTACCTGTGAACCCCACAGATTCATAATAATCATAAGATATAAAATTGCATTTGCTCCAATTTATAAATTTCCCATAGTTTCTTTTTCTGTTTTTTTCTTTATTTTATTTTATTTTTTAATTTTTTTGCCAAGGTTATTTTTTTTTATTGAAAAACAGTTATTACAACAGAGGTGCCATAAAAAGAGCATGCAGTATAAAATTTGAAATTGTGGTATACAATTTTTAACAATTTAAACATATTCTTAGAAATTTTTTTTGCATGTAAACAGATAAATATACACATATTTATTGAATTGCTATGTCAGTTGAGATGGCCTAAAAGAAACAATATCTCGCTGGCCACAAGCATATCTAGCACAGAAATTTTTTTTAATTTGATTTATTAGTTTTCTTTTCATCAAATACAGGCAGTTTGGTACCATTGTTTAGGCTCATCTATGACCTACCCCCTCCCATTAGACCCTCCTTGTTGATGTAAATGGTCGTGCATTGTGGAGTTAGTCCCCAGTTATTGGTATGCTAAATGTCTCTGCAAATCATGACCCAACATGTGACTCCGACATTCTTTCCGCCCCCTCTTCCGCAAAATTTCCCTGAGCCATGTTGGGTTCATTTTTGGTCTGCTTCAGTGCTGAGGTGTTGGGGGCATCTGAGGCTCTGGCTCTCTGATTTGGTAGGAGTTGATTTTTCTCTGTTGGCCTCCTTCCCCTTTGTGCTGGTATCTGGTTCACAGGAAAACATCACCCTTGCTTCTTTCACCAGTTGTCCTTAGTTTCAGTTGGGCCCCTTTTGAGGTATGTTGGGGCAGCTCACTCCATAGGATCTGCATCTATCTGAAAAAGAGAAGCAGATTCTCCAACAGAGAGTAAGTTAGCACCCAGAAAATTGAAATAACACTTACTTTTTTGATAGACAGATTGATAGGTGTAGCCCCTCTTGTTCCCCATGATTGATGATAGCTTGATATTGTGGAGTGGGCTTGTGTTTGGGTATGGTTCTGACTTGTTTCCCAGCTCCAGCTATGGATCTAGTACCACTGAATGGATCAGTTAGTCAAATCAAGAGTAGTTGGTTCCTCACCATGGCTGAGTGCCACTATTGCACTGTGTGGGCATCACATCAGGTTATTTGTTGCTAGTTAGATTAGACAATGAGTTGCTTGGACAGATATTGGTTGTTTCCCCCAGTCGCCCATGTAACGCCTTCTGGCACTAGACACGCTGACTGTCTGGGGACTTACTCTCTCCTGGCTTCCAGCCATGCCATTCGATTTTGCGTATCAGCTGCATATGGAGTCTTCAGCAATAGGGTCTTACCACTGGCCTTTGGTGGGTCATTAAGTACTCTGACAGAAGTCTGTCATTGTTTTGGGAAACCTTGTAGGTTTCTCTCATCAAAAGCTCATTGTGGATGGTAGCCCCATGCTGGAAGTGGGGGTTACAGGCCAGTGCCCACTAATAAATTGAGGAAAAATATAACTAATATACAAGAGTTAGAGAGGAGAGAGATAGAGGGGAAAGGGGGAGAGGGAGGGAGGGAAGATGTAGAAGTGTTAGGTTAGTCTTGATCCTACCCTCTCCAGTGTCTTATGGTTCAGGTGTTTCCTGTAAAGGTCTAGTGAAGGTTCAGCCATTTGGTCTGTCTTTTAGGAAGTAGAATTTTATGGTACCAATGCCATTGGGGTCCAGATTACTGTTTTCCACCCTTCGATGCCCTCCCCACCCTCCCTTCAATCCTATTGTCTAGTCCATGAGGTGCTTGCTGAGTATGTAAGGTATCTTGGGTAGATTCAGTTTAGGTGTTGTAGATGAGTGAGGCTATGTGTCAATTTTTTTTCTGTGATTGGGTAAGTTCACTGAGAATGATCTGTTCCAGGTTCAACCATTTTTCCTCAAATTTCTTTGTGTCGTTTTTCTTACTGCTGTATAGAATTCCATTGTGTAGATATACCACATCTTTGTTATCCATTCTTCTAATGATGGACATCTGGGTTGATTCCATCTTTTAGATATTACGAATTGAGCCGCTACAAACATGGTTGAGCAAATCTCTCTGGCCTTTGGTTTGAAGGTTTTAGGGTAGATGCTCAGTAAGGGTATAACTGGGTCTGTTGGTATTTCTATAGTCAGCTTTTTTAGGAGTCTCCATATTGCTTTCCAGAGTGGTTGTACCATCCTGCATTCCCACCAACAGTGAATGAGTGTCCCTGCTTCTCTACATCCTCGCCAGCATTTATTTTCATTTGACTTTTTGATGTTGGCTATCCTTATTGGGGTAAGGTGGAATCTCATAGTTGTTTTAATTTGTATTTCTCTGATGATTAGGGATGATGAACATTTTCTCAAGTGTGTGTTTGCCATTTGTATCTCTTCGTCTGTGAATTGCCTGTTCAACTCTGCACCCCATTTTGTGAGTGTGGTATTTGTCTTATTATTGTTTAGACTTTTGAGTTCTTTGTAAATTCTAGAAATAAGGCCTCTATCAGTTGGATAAGCTGCAAATATTTTCTCCCACTCTGTGGGTATTCTATTGGCTTTGCTTATTATATGCTTGTCTGTAAAGAAACTCTTTAGTTTCATATGATCCCATTGGTTGAGTAACTATATCATGGAAAGTACTTCCTAAATTTTCTTCCAGTAGTATTCGAGTTTCTAGTCTTATACTAAGGTCTTTGATCCATTTGGATTTGAGTGTAGTGCATGGTGAAATGTGTGGATCAAGTTTTAGTTTCCTGCATGTGGTTATCCAGTTTGGCCAACACCATTTGTTGAAGATGCTATCTTTTTTCCAGCTTGTATTGTTTGGGCCTTTGTCAAATATCAAGTAGCTATAGTTGTTGGACCCAAAATCCGGGTCCTCAAGTCTACTCCATTGGTCTATACTCCTGTTTTTATGCCAGTACCGTGCTGTTTTTATTACTATGGCTTTGTAGTATAGCTTTAGATCAGGTATGGTGATGCCACCAGAGGTATTTCTTTTGCTGAGGATATGTTTGGATATGCAAGGCCTTCTGCCTTTCCATATGAAATTTGAGATCATTTTTTCTATCTCTGTGAAGAACACTGTAGGGGTTTTAATTGGAATTGTGTTAAATCCATATATTGCCTTTGGTAGGATTGCCATCTTCACAATGTTAATTCTGCTTATCCAGGAGCATGGGAGGTCTTTCCATTTTCTCAAGTCCTCCTCAATTTCTTTTTTGAGAGTTTTTATATTTTCATTGCATAGGTCTTTTACTTCCTTGGTTAATGTTATTCCAAGGTATTTTTGTTGTTGTTGTTGCTATTGAAAATGGGACTATGTCCTTTATTTCTTTTTCTGTGTCTTTGTCATTTGCATACAGAAATGCTACCGATTTTTGTGCATTGATTTTGTATACTGCTACTTTGCTATAGGAGTTAATCACCTTCAGGAGTTTTGGGATGGAGTCTCTCGGGTCTCTTACATATACAATCATGTCATCAGCGAATAGAGCTAACTTAACTTCTTCCTTTCCAAATTGTATCCCTTTTATATCCTTCTCCTGTCTTATTGCTTGGGCTAGGACTTCCAGAATTATAGTGAAAAGCAGAGGTGAGAGAGGACATCCCTGTCTTGTTCCTTATTTCAATGGGAATTCCTCCAGTCTCTCTCCATTAAGTATTATTTGGGCCTTTGGAGCTTTGTATATTGCCTTTATTAGGTTAAGATGTGGACTGGCCATGCCGATTCTCTCCAATGTTTTGATCATGAAGTGATGTTGTATCTTGTCAACGGCCTTCTCTGCATCTATCGAAATGATCATGTGGTTTTTACGTTTAAGCTTGTTTATGTGGTGAATTACATTGACAGATTTTCGTATGTTGAACCACCCTGTGTTCCTGGGATAAATCCCACTTTGTCAAGGTGGATAATGCTTTTGATGTGTTGTTGGATTCTGTTTGCGAGTATTTTGTTGAGGATCTTTGCATCTATGTTCATTAGGGAAATAGGCTGGTAGTTTTCTTTTCTTGTGGCATCTCTGCCTGGTTTTGGGATTAGGGTGATACTAGCTTCATAGAAGGAGTTGGGTAGCTTTCCCTGTTTTTCAATGGTATGGCACAGTTTTAGAAAGATTGGTTTGAGTTCTTCCATGAAGGTTTGATAAAATTCGGCTGGGAATCCATCTGGTCCCGGACTCTTCTTTTTTGTGAGGTTTTTTTTATTACTTTTTCAATCTCCATGAGTGTGATGGGTTCATTGAGGTGATTAATCTGCTGTGAGTTTAGCTTTGGTAGATGATATGCATCCAGGAATTTATCCATCTCCTCCACATTTTCCAGTTTTGTGGAATAGAGGTTTTTGAAATAAGTCCTGATGATTCTGCTGATTTCACTTACGTCTGTTGTGATCTCTCCTTTTTCATTTTGAATTTTGTTAATTTGGAGTCTCTCCTTTTTTTTTGCTTGATCAAATTGGCCAGAGGTTTGTCATTCTTGTTTATTTTTTCAAAGAACCAGCTCTTTGTTTTGTCAATTGCCTTAATTGTTTCCTTGGTTTCGAATTCATTAATTTCTGCTCTGATTTTAATTATTTCTTTCCTTCTGGAGCTCTTTGGGTTGGATTTTTCTTGTTTTTCGAATGCCTTTAGGTGGATGGTTAGGCTATTGATTTGGGATCTTTCTGTCTTTTTTATGAAGGCATTGAGTGCTATGAATTTTCCCCTGAGGACTGCCTTCATTGTGTCCCATAAGTTTTGGTATGGTGTGTCCTCATTGTCATTCAATTCCAGGAATTTTGCAATTTCCTTTTTTATTTCATCCACTATCCATTTATTGTTTAAGAGTGTGCTATTCAGTTTCCAGTTGCTGTTGGGGTTCTTGTTGGTTTTTTTGTTGTTGATTTCTAGGAATATAGCATTATGATCTGATATCATGCAGGGAATTATGTCGGTTTTCCTAAATATGTGGAGGCAGTCTTTGTGACCCAGTATATGATCTATTTTAGAGAATTTTCCATGGGCTGCTGAGAAGAATGTGTAGTCTGTGGATTTGGGGTGGAAAGTTCTGTAGATGTCTGTTAGGTCTAAATGCTCTATGGTTTTGTTGAGCTCTCTTACTTCTCTGTTGAGCTTCTGTTTGGATGATCTGTCTACTACTGATAATGGTGTGTTAAACTCCCCAGCTATGATGGTGTTGGTGGTTATTTCTGTTTTATTGTCAAGTAGGTTTTGTTTTATGAACTGTGGTGCCCCTGTGTTTGGTGCATACAGATTTATGATTGTAATATCCTCTTGATGGATTATTCCCTTTATAAGTAGGAAGTAGCCTTCTTTGTCTTTTTTGATTGTTTTTGGTTTGAATTTAATTTTATCTGATATTAATATAGCTACACCTGCTTATTTCTTATTTCCATTTGCTTGGAATATTGTTTTCCACCCTTTCACCCTGAGGAGGTTTCTGTCTTTAGTGGTAAGGTGGGTTTCTTGAAGTCAGCAGATTGAGGGGTCTAATTTTTTGATCCACCCTGTGAGCTTGTGTCTCTTGATGGGTGAATTAAGGCCATTAATATTTAGGGTTATGACTGTGAGATTTGATTTGATCCCTGCCATGTTGTGGTGGTAGAGATGTGTTGGCATTTCCATGGAATTTGAATTTTTTCTGTCTACTCTAGGTTTGGTTGCTGTGATCTGCTTCTTGTAGGCATTTGTGTTTGGTTATTTGTTTCTTCTCTGTGGAGAATTTCCTGGAATATTTTCAGTAGGTTTGGTTTTGTGTTCATATAATTGTAAAGCTGAGTTTTGTCATGGAAAGTTTTCCTTTCACCATCTATTAAAGGGAGACTTTTGCCGGGTAGAGTAGTTTGGGTTGGAAGCCATAGTTTCTTAGAGTTTGTAGATTTCATTCCAGGCCCTTCTAGGTTTCAGGGTTTCCATTGAGAAGTCTGAAGTAATTCTGATAGGGTTTCCTTTGAAAGTGATGTGCTGTTTTTCCCTAGCTGCTTTTAGGATTTTCTCTTTGGCGTCAATGTTTAACGTCTTAATGATAATATGTCTTGGTGAGTTTCTCCTTGGGTCTAGTCTGTTAGGAGTTCTGTTTGCTTCTTGTATCTTGATTGGCCTTTCTTTTAAGAGACGGGGGAAGTTTTCTTCAATTATTGTGTTAAATAAGTTCTCCATGCCTTTGGTCTGAAATTCTTCTCCTTCTGGTATTCCAATGATTCTGATATTAGGAGTTTAAATGTATCCCACAATTCTCTCATGTTCTGTTCACAGGAACTTTTGAATTTACTGAAATTTTTGGACTCTCGAACTGTTTCTTCCATCCTGTCTTCCAGATCAGAGTTTCTATCTTCCACTTCGCTGACTCTATTCTTGAGGGCCTCTAGCAAGTTTTGGACTTGTTCAATTAAGTTTGCATTTTCTACTACTTTCCTATGTATCACTTCCATCGCTCTGTCCAGCTCCCTTTTCACCTCATTTTCTGATTTTCTTGATGATTCTTGGAAATCATTCTTGCATTTCTTTATGTTTTCATTTAGTGTGGCCAGCTGATTTTTAAGGTCCTCCTTCCTCTTTTTTTTCACTTTCCCTCAACTCTCTTAGCTCTCTTTGAATCCCTTCCAGTGTCTTTCATATTGCTCTAGCTTAGTGACTGTGGCATCCACACGATTATCTGTCCTTTGTAGCTTTCCTGCCAGTTCTAGCAGTAGGTTGGTCAGGGTTGCATTGTTCATAGCTTCCACTTGATGTTCTGATCCTAAACACTCTTCTATGTTTTGGTTAGATGTAATCCTTGTTGGACTGGGTGATCTGTCTGGATTTTGTTGCATTTTATTTTTCATGTTATTTCTTTTGCGCTGTGGTCTACCCATGTCAGTGTATGGGCAGGTAGGTGGGTGGAGCAGCCTGGGATCTAGCTTAATGAGAATCCAAGGCAGCCTGGGGCAGTTACAAGTAGCCTGGGTTTTTGCTCTCTCTTTCCAAAGCCGCCTATCTAGAGCCTGACAGGGGTGCCAAAGTTGCCTAAATTCTCACCCAGTAATGCACCTAAGCTTCCTGCCTTCTAGTTTGGAAGCAGACTGAGGCAGCAAGCCCTGAAGCTGCCCAAACTCTGGCTGGGAATACTGGGACCTGCAAACTGTCTGAGCTCTCCTGCCTCAGGGGAGTCGGGGATGGGTATTAGCAGAGGCTGGCCGGCAGGCAAGCAATGGGAGTACAGCAGCAGGGCGTCTGGCAGCAGCTTAATCAAGGCAGAGGTGGCCCCCGCGGGCATGGGAACCGAGCACAGCATGGCTGGCCAACATGCACAATCAGAGCACAAATGCAGAGATCCCCGCACGTCAGCACAGCGGGCTGGCAGGTGCGCGATGGGCTGACGGTCACGTGAACAGAGCACAGCCATGTGGCTCGGGGCGCAGTGCACGGGGTGTGGGGTGTGGGGCGCGGCGGCTGAATGTGTGTGGGTAGACTACCCACTCGAGAGGGAATGCGTACTTCCCTGTTTTTCTCCACTCTGTGCCCTGCCACTGGCAAGAAGACCCTGATAACCCTTAATTTCGTGCCTTTCTTTGCCTGGGGAGAGCTGGGGGTGCAGGGCATGCGGGTGGCGCGGGGAGTGCCGGGGCTGGGGCACACATGCCAGGGAGCGCCGGGGAGCGCCGGGGGGTGCGGGGATGTGTGCTTCCCTGTCTTTCCCCACTCTGTGCCCTCCCACTGGCAAAAAGACCCTGTTAGCCCTTAATTTCTTGCCTTTTTCTCCCTGGTTTCTGGAGTGCAGCTAGGCGGTCGCCATCTTGGCCGGAAGTCCCTATTTTTTTTAATTTTTATTAACATTTTCCATGATTATAAAATATATCCCATGGTAATACCCTCCCTCCCCACCCCCACACTTTCCCATTTGAAATTCCATTCTCCATCATATTACCTTCCCATTACAATCATTGTAATTACATATATACAATATCAACCTATTAAGTATCCTTCTCCCTTCCTTTCTCTTCCCTTTATGTCTCCTTTTTAACTTACTGGCCTCTGCTACCAAGTATTTTCCTTCTCACACAGAAGCCCAGTCATCTGTAGGTAGGATCCACATATGAGAGAAAACATGTGGTGCTTGGCTTTCTGTGCCTGGGTTACCTCACTTAGTATAATCCTTTCCAGGTCCATCCATTTTTCTGCAAATTTCATAACTTCATTTTTCTTTACCGCTGAGTAGAACTCCATTGTATAAATGTGCCACATCTTCATTATCCACTCATCAGTTGAGGGACATCTAGGCTGGTTCCATTTCCCAGCTATTATAAATTGAGCAGCAATAAACATGGTTGAGCATGTACTTCTAAGGAAATGAGATGAGTCCTTTGGATATATGCCCAGGAGTGCTATAGCTGGGTTCCCATAGTTTCTTTAATCAGTCCTGTCATTCCTGGCCACCCTGGGATCACTGTACATTGGTTTCCCAGAGGCGTCCAGGCAACTGTGGAGCAGGGTTTTGAGTGGCCATGAGTACGATGGGAAGAAACACCCAGGAACATGTGTCAGAGGACAGCTTGTTTATTTGTTGGGGAAATAGGTTTATAAGTGTTCATGTAGTGACAGGAAAAGGTACAGTGTATGGGTCACAGGGGGATTGGCTGCATGAAGGCTGTTGGATAATACATTATTAACATATAGGTACCTTCTGAGTGAGTGGTAAAAGGCCACATGGCCAAGGGGAAACTGAAACCTAAGTCTTATTAGGACATCCAGGTGCCCCAGGCAAAGGGAGGGAGCGGCCTACTCCTGCCTGTCTCAAGGTGAGATTATTGGGGTATAGGCCTGCTGTAACATCCTGCATCTTGGAGCCCTTAGTCATGCCTGACAGCTCAGGCCTACTTTAGCCTCCAGTGGCCTGGGGCTCTAAATGTACCCAACACAATGCCACTACTGTTTAAAAGTACAAAGTTCAGCATCTGAGACTCAAAACAGTCTCTTTACAGTGAGCCTTTAAAATTATAACACAACACAGAGAACAATCAATTCCTACCAAATCAGATATCCAGAGACACAGAGGCTCCCAACACCTCATCACTGAAGCAGACCAAAGATGAACCCAACATGGCTCAGGGAAATTTTGCGGGAAAGGGGGCAGAAAGAATGTAAGAGCCACATGTTGGGTCATGATATGCAGACATTTATACCCATAACTGTGGGCTAACTCCACAATGTATGACCCATATACCTCAACAAGGAGGGGTCAGAGGGAAGCGGTAGGACATGGACAAGCCTAGCCATCTTGACTTTATTCACTGAATACCAAACTAATTAATAAAAATAAATAAATAAAAATTAAAAAATTTTATCACGCCGGGCGTGGTGGCTCACACCTTTAATCCCAGCACTCGGGAGGCAGAGGTAGGAGGATCGCCGTGAGTTCAAGGCCACCCTGAGACTACAGAGTTAATTCCAGGTCAGCCTGGACCAGAGTGAGACCCTACCTCGAAAAACAAAAAACAAAACAACAACAAAAAAATTTTATCACAAGGGGCTCCTGCCATGGGCCTGGGTGGCTGGGGCTCAGCCGACCTCACTATGAAAGATACAGAGTGTGTGTGGGAGAAAGAGATTATAAAGGCACTCTAGGGCTTCCAGCCACTTCAAACAAACTCCAGACGCATAGGCTACTTTGTGCATCTGGCTTATGTGGGTACTGGGAAATCAAAACTGGGTCATTAGACTTTGTAGTCTACCATGTTCAATGTCCAGAGTCTGCTGACTGTCAACTTGCTGCTTATATGTATGTGTGCTTATATCCAGTCCTTGGCACCCAGTGTCCTGGTTATAAATAAGACTGGATTGTTGGCAATATTTTAGAAATGTGCCAGAAGAGATGAATGAAAAAGCCCTGATGTCACAGTGTGCTATGTAGTGATGGCCTTCAGCATCCTTTTCATGCAGTAACTTAGAAAAACTGACATTTGAATTTCCATCAGATTTCACTATAAACAAGGACTTGCCTTCAGGAATACTGGGAAGAATGATTAGCTCATTTATCTCAGAACATTGGATGAGATAACTTTCTACATGCTGTTCTCTATCTTCATGTTATTGGACCAGTGATCTGTATAAATAATTAAGATGCAACCATTACAGAGTTTAAGAGCCTGTAACAATCAACTTCAATACTGTTACTCAATATTACATTCTGCAAATATTCTTCTGTTTTGAAATAAGGTAGCTTAAAGGCACATAGTAGAAACAAAATTGGCAAGGTACTCCATTCCTTCCACTGGGGCTAGGAAATGATACATTTTTACGGTATGGCTAGACTCTTCATAGAGAAAAGTTATTTTTCTTGTTGTGGATTGCATGTGTATTACTAATTGTGCTCTTTAACTGACTACACTTTAAGAATACCTCAACTTTTAGAAAATTCTGCAATTGATTTCAGGGTTTTATCTCTACAATGCAAATTTTAAAACACACAAGCAAGAAATTGCAGAAGACACTAGGAAATGGAAAAACATCCATTTTCCTTGAATCAGAAGAATCAATATTGTGAAAGTGACAATCTTACCAAAAGCAATCTACACATTTAATGCAATCCCCATTAAAACTCCAATGGTATTCTTTACAGAAATAGGGAAAACAATCCAAAAATTCATTTGGAAGCACAAAAAATCTTGAATATTTAAAACAATTTTGAGCAACAAAAATAAGGCTGGTGGTATCACCATTCCTGATTTTAACCTATACTACAGAGCCATAGTAACAAAAACAGCATGGTACTGGCACAGAAACAGACATGTAGATCAATAGAACAGAATAGAGGACCCAAATGTAAGCCTGGATAGCTATAGCCACCTGGTATTTGATGAAAATGCCAAAAATACTCATTGGAGAAAAGACAGCCTCTTCAGTAAATGGTGCTGGGAAAACTGGATATATATCTGCAGAAGGATGAAAATAGATCCTTATCATTCTCCAGGCACAAGAATTAAGTCCAAATGGACCAAAGACCTTACTATCAAGTCTGACTAAACTAATTAATAAAAAAAAAAAAATCAGACCTGAAACTCTGAAACTGCTAGAGGAAAAAGTAGGGGTAACCCTTCAACATATTGGTCTTGGCAAACACTTTTCTGAATATAACCCTAATTACTCAGGCAATAAAGCCACAATTTAACTGCTGGGACTTCATGAAATTACAAAGTTTTTATACAGCAAAGGACACTGTGAATAGAGCAAAGAGGGAACCTACAGAGTGGGAGAAAATCTTTGCCAGCTATACATCTGATAGAGGATTAATATCTAGGATAGACAAAGAACCCAAAAAATTAAATAATAAGAAATCAAATAACCCAATTTAAAAATGGGCTATGTAATTAAATAGAGAGTTCTCAAAAAGAAGAAATACAGATGGCATATAAACATCTAAAAGGAAGTTATACATCCCTAGTCATCAGGGAAATGCAGATTAAAATTATATTGAGATTTCATCTTACTCCTGGCAGATTGGCTACCATCATGAAAACAAATGACCATAAATGCTGGCAAGGATGCAGAAAAAGAGGAAACCTTCTTTACTGTTAATGGGAATGCAATCTGGTCCAGCCACTGTGGAAATCAGTGTGGAGGTTAATGAGACAGCTAAAAATAGATCTACCATATGACCCAGCTGTAGCACTCCTAGGCATATATCCTAAGGACTCACCTTACTACTTTTGAGACACTTGTTCTACCATGTTTATTGCCACTCTATTCACAATACTAGGAAATGGAAATAGCCTAGATGTCCCTCAATGGATGAGTGGATAATGAAGATATGGCACATTTACACAATGGAATTCTACTCAGCAGTTAAGAAAAATGAAAATATGAAATTTGCAGGAAAATAGATGGATCTGGAAAGGATTATATTAAGTGAGGTAACCCAGGCCCAGCAAGCAAATTGTCATATGCTCTCTCTCATATGTGGATACTAGCAATAGATGATTGGATTTCTGTGTGAGTAGGAAGAAAACTCAGTAGCAGAGGCTAGTAAATTAGAAAAGAGATATATAAAGGGAATAAAAAGGAAGGGAGAGGGGGCCTTAATAGGAAGGTATTGTGTATAAGTAAGTAAAAAAATATATAGATTAATGGGGGTGAAAATGCCTAAGAGAGGTCAGCAGAAGAGATTGAGTAAAGGAAAGACAAAGGGAGGCTAATAAAACCTAAGAGGATATAAATAAATCATATGAAAAGCTACAGTTTTGGACAACGGAATACAAGGCATAGATTGTTAGTAGAAATTTTTCAATGCCAAGGATGGGATACCTATCAGTGAATTGTTGGCCAGCATGGTCCCTGATGTCCCCAAAACATTACAAGCCATTGCTGGGGCCTTGGTTTCCCACTAGGAATTGATGGTAAGACCCTATTGCTGAAGACTACACATACTTGGGTTGTAAGATCACTGAGAAATCCTGCTAGAACTGAGCTGACAACCTCCTCCATGTAGACCAGCTGACAGAAAGCTGGAAAAAGCCATACTGCATGAAGCTCAAGGGGAAAGAGAGAAATCAACAGTGAAGATATTCCACACTGGACATTGTAAGCCTTATGTTTGACCAAAAAGGCCTAATGAGCCAACAGGTGCAATAGCGACACATCTGTTTCTGGGAAACCATCTGCACTCTAATGTGACTGGAGGCCTGTTCCTTGGGAGGGAATACATCCCTGATACTGAAAACCTACAACAGGGGAAGGGTAGCACTCATTAAAACATGATCTTCCAGACACAGAATGGCCTGGATGTCCATGACCTCACAGTGTCTGACACTACCTACACAAGACTATCATAATAGGAGGAAAAGATGATGACATCAAAATAAAAGAGAAACTGATTGAGAGGGTGAGGGAATATGATGGACAGTGGAGTTTCAAAGGGGAAAGTGGAGGAGGGAGGAAATTACCATGGGATATTGTTTACAATCATGGAAGTTGTTAATTATAAAAATTAATTTTTTTTTAATTTTTATTAACATTTTCCATGATTATAAAATATATCCCATGGTAATTCCCTCCCTCCCCACTCCCACACTTTCCCATTTGAAATTCCATTCTCCATCATATTACCTCCCCATTACAATCATTGTAATTACATATATACAATATCAACCTATTAAGTATCCTCCTCCCTTCCTTTCTCTACCCTTTATGTCTCCTTTAAAATTATAACACAAGTTTAATATACATAATGGCAAAGAGTAAGCATACCAACTGTAAAAATATGGCATAGCAAGGAAAGATTGAACCAATATAAGATCTAAAACAACCAAGAAAACATCAAATCCAATAGGTTCAAGTCCAAAATCTGTAACCAGTGATAAAACCTCTGGAATCCAATTCTACCCTCACAGTCAGTCTGCTCAAAGCCTGGGAAAAACTCCATCATGCACCAGCAGTTCTCCTTAGCAGTCATTTGTAGCCCTGGCATCTCCATAAATTCCTGGGGTCTCCTTTGTAACCCATGGTTTATCCTCATGGTTCCATCCAGTCTCCATATAGGGATGCCAACAATCCTGCCTCACATTGCCCTGAGACCATTTCCAGGAAACAGATCACTCTGCATATCCAATAACCCCTTTGTTGCAGTCCGGTTCGCATTGCTGGTAGAAATCACCCAACCAACAGCAGCTTCTGGGAAAAAGAGATTTATTTTGGCTTACAGGCTCAAGGGGAAGCTCCACAATGGCAGGGAAAAACAATGGCATGAGCAGAGGGTGGACATCACCCCATGGCCAACATAAGATGGACCACAGCAACAGGAGGGTGTGCCAAACACTGGCATGGGGAAATTGGCTATAAAGACCATAAGCCCGCCCCCAAAAATACACTCCCTCCAGGAGGCATTAATTCCCAAATATCCATCAGCTGGGAACCTAGCATTCAGAACACCTAAGTTTATGGGGGACACCTGAATCAAACCACCACACCCTTTTTCTCTGGATTTGATATACTCCCACAGCACTAGGTAAAATACCAAATTTATTAATCCAGGGTGAAGAAAAACTGACTTTGAAGAGTAGTACACTCCTTCAGCATTCATGATCGCTGCTTTCAAAAGAGTTAGCAATCTTCCTGCGATCACCATGCAGAACAACTGGCCCAATCTTAATGGTGGTAACAGCTTAAAAACTTACAGCTGAAGTGTGTTACAGTCTCCAGCCCAAACTTTCATTTCTTTCTGTGCATATGCCTCTGCTTACACCACTTCATTTATACTAAATGCAACCTGCTCAAGTTCTTTGGACATGGGAAGAACTCCCCTAACACTTCCCACAAAATCTCTTTTCCCTCATAAGCCAAGCCTCTATCTATAGTCCATCGTTCCTTCTTCAGTTAGCTCTTTCTATTCTGGCCAAAATGGCCGATCAAACTCTTCTTACAGCGCTGTAAAGCATTCAGTGGTAGTCTGAATTAGGTGTGCCCCATCAGTTTGTGTTATGAATGGTTGATAAACAGCTGATGCAATTTACGAATTGGTTCATTACTGGTGGAGATGTGTTGTTTGAAGAAGATTTATGGGTGTTATAGCCAGCCTCCCCCTGACAGTTTTTGACACAGTCTCTTACTGCTGCTTTCCACCTGATGTTGACCAGGAGGTGACGTCCTGCTCCTTCTATGCCATTGTTTTCCCTGTCATCATAGAGTTTCCCCTCAAGTCTATAAGCTAAAATAAACCCTTTCTTCCCACAATCTTCTTTTGTTCTGGCATTTTGTGTCAGCAGTGTGAAGGTAACTGGAGTAGTAAATTGGTACTGACAGTGTGGCTGTTGCTGCAAGAAATCTAACCTTTTGGATTTTGATGTTTTGGAATTTGTATGCTGGGAGAATGTGGAAGGCTAGAGAAGCCTCACATTGCAGTACGCCAATTTTAGTGTGATTTTCTGATGAGAGTTTGAAAATGCTAAAGGCCAAGATAATTGGGTCTATGAAAGCTTGGCTTTTGAGCTTCCAAAGGGGAAGGAGAGTCATCAGAGAACTGAGCTACTGGTATAAAGGCTGGCTACATAAGTAATGGTCTGGTGTGCTTGGTGGAAGGTATAGAACAGAAAGTATGAAAGATATATGGTTAATCACAGAAAAAAATTAAGCAAATTTAAAGTCACTGGCACAAAGACTAGATTTAGGTTACCGAAGGTGCAATTGTTAAACAGATTACCATCATTAAGGGTGGGTCAACTGCCTTGCATTGGAACAATAGAAAAGATGCCTGAGGGTAAAATCCTCCCAGGAAAGGCTCAATGAGTAGGCAAGCAAACTTTCTTACAAAGAACAGACTTAAAGGAAGAATTTAAAAGTTGTATGTTGCTCTTCAAAGTCAAGATTTATTTCATTCCTGAATTTACAAATTTGTAGAGCCACTTCTCACCTGGTACTGGTTTTGGAAGCATAAAATGCTGGGGAGCTGGTCATAGAGAACACATGGTTCTAGAAGCCACTGATAGGTATGGGGTGTGAAGCAGGGATAGCTCCCTGTATGGAGGGCAAATAAGGCCATTGTATGGAACTGTAAAGATAGACTGTGGTTTTCAGTGTAAACCCATAGATGTTTTGGAAATACCAGGATTATGTATGGAGTGCTGCAGGTCTAGGAAGTGTTTTTCCCCAGAATATGAGCAGCCCATCTGAATGGATAGGATTTGAACTCTAGAGACTCATCACTGGTTAGAATTATCACACCTGGAGACTTTCACTGGTTAGATTTGCTTGCTAGACTTGGAGTTACAGAATTTGATATTTCCCCTCTTAGTTTTAAATCTTGTGTTGGTTCAATCTTTCTTTGTTGTACCCAATACCATCTTTAGCAGTATGAATCCATATTCCTTGCCATTATGTTTTTTTTGTTTTTGTTTTTGTCTACTGGCCTAGTGTAAAGATCTTGAACTATAGGGATGTTTGAACACTATTAAGATAAAATCTATAGGGACTTTTAAAGTTGGACTGAATGTTTTGCATTTTGCATCATGTATGGATACCAGTTTATGGGGGCGAGTGGCAGAATATAGTGAATTAGGTGTGCCCTATAAATTCATGCGTTCCTAATGTGTAATTTACAACTAATGGCAATTTGGGAATTGGATCCTTATTAGAGGAGGTATGCTGTCAGGGGTGGGCTTTTTGTTGTTGTGGTAATACGAGTGTATGTCCCCCAATAGGCTCAGATGTTTTATTGGAGCCTGTAATGGCTTTCTAGCTGCCTAATTGGAAGAGGTGTTACTATGGGTGGATCCTGGAACACAAAACTAAAGTGTGTTTGGGGGCAGATCTGATTTATAGCCCAAAAGTATACAGAAAATGTCTGAGCACTGTCTGGCTCCCTGATGTTTTGCTACCAGGTTTGTGCTTGTAGGTTGTGCTGGCTGTTTAGTAGTATCTCTCTGCTTGGATTTATGCATGGGAGAAAACTTATTCCACCATTGATAGAATTTTCTCTTGGATATTTAAGCTGAAATAAACCCTTTTTTCTGTAAACTGTGTATGCTTTAGATGTTCATCCCAGCAACATGGAGAAATTGGAACCAAGAAGTAGGGTCATTGCTGGGATGAGTCTGACCATGTTGGTTTTGGTCTTTTGAAATTTCTGTGCTGGATAAATGGGACAGAATGTGGTACCTAAAACTGAAGATACCTTCCTAAACAGTAAGCCATATATACTATTCTGGTGAGAGTTTGAAAATGCTTAATGAAGAGAGAATTGCATTTGAAGGCATTGCTTATTAACTTTCAAAGAGGAAGAAAAAAGCAGAGAATTTTGTTGGAATTGGGCTACTGGTATAAGAGCTGGCTGCATTCTTCTGCCCAAGCAAAAAGAGTTAAAGCAAAGTTAAAGTTAAGCAAGGATTGTTGTGGTTGTTGGAAGATATAAAACTGAGAAATATAAGATTTTTGTTTGGAAACATTTGAGCAAGTTTAAAATTACTGGCACTGAGACTTGTTATTGAAGGTGCTATTGTTAAGGAAATATTATTATGGTTAAGAATAGCCTTAACTACTTTACATTGAAACAATGTGAAGAATGCCTGAAGTGGTTCCAAACAGGACATACTGAATGGTAAAAATTCAACCTCTTTTGTAAGAAACAAACCTGCCCCTGGATTAACATGGTTGTGTCCTGCACAACTGATATTGATCCTGGAAGCATGAAATGCATGGGAATAGGCTCATGAAGTGCACATGAGTCCAAAAGCCTCTGCTGAGATGAGGCATGAAAAACATGGCATTCCTGATGTAAAGGCTAGAAAGACCAATGTGTAGAGCTGAAGATGAACTGTGGTTTACAATGGCAACCTGAAGATATTTTGGATATACAGGACCATGTAAGAGCTACCATGGAGTACTGTTGGCTTTGGGTAAAAATTTTCTCCGACTAGTCAGCCCAGCAAGGGAGGGAGCAGAATTGTAAAAGCAAGAGGCTGTCAGTCACTGATTATGAATGTCAAAATTGAACTGCAGATATTTATTTTACTTGATGGTTGATTCTGCATTGGTTCAGTCTCTCCTAGTTATGCCTTATGCCAATAAAAAGTGTTTAGTCTGTGCCATTATATGTTGGAAATATGGAACTTGTTTTGATTTTATAGGACTCACAGTTAAGAGAAAGTCTTGAATCTCCAATGAAACTTGGGACTTTAGAAGAAAATTAGGTTGGTAAAGACTATGGGAACATTTGAAGTTGACCTGAATTCAATTTACAATGTAGGATGATCATGGGTCTATTTTAGAGCAGGGGTAGAATATGGTTATTTGAATGTATGTCTCCCAATAGACTCAGATATTCTATTAAAGTATATAACTTGGATTTCTAGATCCCTGGTTGGGAGAGCTGGCACTGTAGTCTGGGTCTACCAGCTATAGGTGTGTTTGGGAGCATATCTGAGTTATAGCTCAAAAGTATACAGAAAGATCTGAGTCCTGCCTGGTTCCTGATGTTCTGCTGCCAGGTTTGTGATGGCTTCTGGTACTGGCTATTGTGTGGTATCTTTCTCTACTTGGATTTATGAATGGGAGCCAATTTCTTCCACCACTGGTAGAACTTCACCTCAGATATGTAAGCTGAAACAAGCCTTTTCTCCTATAAACAGTGTCTGGTTTGGATGTTCATGCCAGCAATGTGGAGCTCAATACAATAGGTGTTAAAGACAGCTTCCCTTTGCCAGTGCTTTGCACACTTTTCAGATGTTGTCCATCTGATGTTGGCCAGGAGGATATGTCCACCTTCTGGTCATGGCATTGTTTCCCCTACCATCATGAAGTTTCTCCTCAGGTTTGTAAGCCAAAATAAACCCTTTCCTTCCACAAGATATTTTTCATTGGGTGCTTTGAGCCAGAAACATTAAACTAACTGCAACACACTAGTCTAAAGTATTAAATCCTTCTATATTTCTCCCACAAATCAGTTCCAAAAGATCAAAAGCCACACCATTATGTTTCTAGCAATAATGACCCTACTCCTCTGGTACCATTTTTCTGTTGCAATTACCTTTGTGTTGCTGAAAGGAAACACCTGAATAAAAGATGTCTTATTTTGGCTTAGAGTCTTGAAGGGAAAGCTTCATGATGCCAAGAAAAAAATTGTATAAAGAGATGGCTGAACTTCATCTCCGTCACAATAGAAAGAAAATAGCAGCAGGATAGTGAGCCAAACTCTAGCAAAGGGGAGCTAGAAACACCCCTAGGCTCACTTCCTCTAGCAAGGGTCTACCTCCTAAATTGCCATTAGTGGGGGACCAAACTTTCAAAACCTCAAGTTTAAGGGGGGAAATTGATTCAAACACCACAGTGTCTTTCAGCAGAAGAATCGAAGTGTACCTCAATGTCACAAAATAATTATGTCATCTGTTATTCCAATACTTGAAGGCCCTTGGAAGACACTCTGACAACCAGAAAATAGGCCATGATGAGCAAGTGTTAGGCCCTGGGATAATGATGATAAGTATAAAAACAGCCTTCATGGATATTTTAATGTTAAAGAAAAGACAGTTTTCTAAAAAGAAAAGTAATGGTATGAATAAACAAAGGCCTTCTCCATAAAGATACATAAAATATGTGTTGCAAAGAAAGTGAACATGTGAGTAACTGGAAGGCATCTTATTGCACAGAATGCTAGGAAAGCCACTGAATTCCTTGGTTAACTCTCCTTCATCTTTAAAGCTAGCAAGCAAGTAACAGCTTCTCTCCCTTCTGTCCTCATGTATCTCCTCCAGCTCTGATTTGTGAGCTCTTTATGAAAGGACCTGTAATTATATCACACACATAAGAACAATCCAGTATAATCTTCTGTCTCAGAATCTTTAATTTATACACAATTTATACCAATGCCTCTTTTGCCATGTAAAGTAACATGCCTACAACTCTCTGAAGTCTCAGGTGGGGACAGCCTTAAGGGAGGCAATATTCAGCTTACCACAGTTAATTGTCTTATCTTTAATACAGGTGAAACAATAGGACCTCTCCTATGGTTGTAAAGAAATTTTACATCAGGTACTAAGAAGGTTACCTGGCAGAAAGAAAACCCTGAACACATGTGATCAGCTATTTTTAGAACAGATTTCTTTACCCGCCTTTTTCTTTCTTTCTTTTTTTTTTTAATTATTTATTTATTTATTTATTTATTTGAGAGCGACAGACACAGAGAGTAAGACAGATAGAGGGAGAGAGAGAGAATGGGCACGCCAGGGCTTCCAGCCACTGCAAACTAACTCCAGACGCGTGCGCCCCCTTGTGCATCTGGCTAACGTGGGACCTGGGGAACCGAGCCTTGAACTGGAGTCCTTAGGCTTCACAGGCAAGCGCTTAAGTGCTAAGCAATCTCTCCAGCCCTTTACCCACCTTTTTCATGCCTCATTCCTACCCATATCTTAGCTCAGCTCCTAACTACTTTATTTTTTTTTTTTACAATCACCTTTGTCTATAGGTTTACCCTCTAATGCATACTATCTGCCCTCCACACCACCACAAGGGAGAGCCTAGTAAGGACTCCCTTCAGCCTAGGCTGTCCTGGAATTCACTATTGTCTCAAGGTGGACTTGGACTCATGGCAATCCTCCTACCTCTGCCTCCTGAGTGCTAGAATTAAAGGCATGCACCACCATGCCAGGCCATTAACTCAATAAATACATAGCATGTGTCTACTTTAAGCAAAATGTCTGCTATTAGCTTGGATCCAGGTCCTATGCCAGCTAAACATCTCGACCCAGGTATTGAACATTTTTACCTCTATACCTTAGTACCTCACAGGTGCCTGCACAACAGTAGATGCTCACTAATGCCTAATGGGTGAGTTAATGAGTGGATGTATCTAGTTATAACCATCCTATGCTTGTACAAGGGAAGGAGCCTTATTAAATTCTTTTTAGAAGAACATGTTATGGTTATTGGTAAAGCAGTTGAGATGCAATAAAAAATTACAACTTTAACTCAATGCCTCCATGAGAAACATGTCTGAGCCTCTATACCTCTTCTGTCCCTGAAGTCAGAGCTGCATATAGACAATACAAAACTCCAAAGAAGGATTCTAAGGGAAACAACAGTAGAATGCCATATAACACACATTTCCATCTAACTTTTATAAAAGAGAAGCATTTACCTTGTGACGTAGCTCCCATTAGAGTTAATACATATTTTCTGTCTTTCAATGTAATCTCACTTGCTCTTCACCACCAAAAATAAAAAATAAATAAATAAACAAGGAAATAAATGCAAGATACTTCTGAGAAGGGCTATTTTCTCTGCTCTCTATTCAAGCAAGTGCCTGCCAAACCAATTAATACCTCCTGAATGTAATCTCCCTACTATGTTAATGTTATGTTAATAAATGCAATTAAGATAACATTCAGGAGGTGTTAATTGGTTTGGCAGTTGTACATGAACAAGAAGCACAGATATTTTGCTTTTCCTATTTATGGAGGCAGGAAGTGACACAAAGTTGGACAAAAGGAAACTTAATTTGTCTCCATCTCTTTTGATACCACTTAGGCCTTTTCTGTTAAATCATACATGGGATATTTTAATGATAATTTAGATAGCATTACAAACAAAGAGATTGTCAAATGTTACAAAAACACTAAAAGTACATTTTGCCACAAAAATTAAGTACATGATTACTCTCTTTAAAATGGTATGTATGTCACATGTCTTATATATACACATGCTGTCCCTTTTTATAAATGTGCTTATAGAATTTATGCACATAAATTCTTATACTAATCAAGGAAGGATACTATTTAAGGGAATCAAATTCTATACTATTCTTGGTATATTTGTTTTTTTTAATGTACACAGTGTTTAAGGGTTAATGGTAAGGACTCCTAAGTGTCCAACAACAAACAAATGAATAAATCAAATGTGGTGTATATTCATAATGAAAATGTTTCACCCACAAAAAGAGTGAAGTTACATTCTTTGCCAGCAAATGGATGCAATGTAGATAATCATATTAAATGAATTAAGTGTTGTGTGTGTGTGTGTCATACACATGTAGTATGTGTGAAATGAAAGTGGAAGTCAAACTGGGGTGGGGAGAAGACTCATGGGAAGGGTGGTGGGGTGATGCAAGGGAAGGCATAGAGTATGGGGAGAATAAGTCAGCATACAATGTATATTTGTATAAAAACAACAATAAATATTTTTATTTAAAAGAAAAAGATAGCAGAAAAGGACTTTAAAAAGTTAATGGCCCTTTAATCTAAACTTACAATAAAATTATGGTTTTTATTTTGTGTTAGAAATTATACAGATACTCAAAACATCGTACCTTACTTTGTAAAAGAGAAACAAGCCTAAATAAATAGGTGTTACATTGTCTTGTCATCAAAGACACTGTGTATTTCTAGAAGGTGGCTTTTGTTGGTCTTTTCCAGGCTTACTCTTCTTAAGACTTTATTAGGAATCCAGAGGATGAAATCAGAGAATTGCTCCCATTCACAATTGCATCAAGAAAATAAATAAATAAATAAAGTACATTAGAATAAACCTAACCAAGGAGGAAAGAATCTCTACAATGAGAACTTTAAAATACTCAAGCGAGAAATTGCAGAAGACACTAGAAAGTGGCGAAACATCCCCTGTTCCTGGATTGGAAGAATCAATATTGTGAAAATGGCAATCTTACCAAAAACAATCTACACATTTAATGCAATCCCTATCAAAATTCCAAAAGCATTCCTCATGGAAATAGAAAAACAATTCAAAAATTCATTTGGAATCACAAAAAAAGCTCGAATATGTAAAATAATACTGAGCAACAAAAATAAGGCTGGTGGTATCACCATACCTGATTTTAACCTATACTGCAGAGCCATAGTAACAAAATCAGCATGGTACTGGTACAAAAACAGACATGTAGATCAGTGGAACAGAATAGAGGACCCAGATGTAAGCCCAAGTAGCTATGGCCACCTGATATACAATAAAAATGCCAAAAATACTCATTGGAGAAAAGACAGCCTCTTTAGCAAATGGTGTTGGGAAAACTGGATATATATCTGCAGAAGGATGAAAATAGATTCTTCTCTCTCGCCATGCACAAGACTTAAGTCCAAATGGATTAAAGACCTTAACATCAGACCTGAAACTGCTAGAGGAAAAAGTAGGGGAAACCCTCCAACATATTGGTCTTGGCAAAGTCTTTCTGAATACAACCCCAATTGCTCAAGCAATAAAACCACAGATTAATCACTGGGACCTCATGAAATTACAAAGATTTTGCACTGCAAAGGGCACAGTGAATAAAGCAAAGGGGCAACCTACAGAATGGGAAAAAATCTTCGCCAGCTATATATCTGATAGAGGATTAATATCTAGGATATACAAAGAACTCAAAAAGTTAAATAATAAGGAATCAAACAAGCCAATCAAAAAATGGATTATGGAGCTAAATAGAGCATCCTCAAAGGAAGAAATACAAATGGCATATAAGCATCTAAAAAAAAGTTCTACGTCACTAGTTATCAGGGAAATGCAGATTAAAACTACATTGAGATTCCATCTCACTCCTGTCAGATTGGCCACCATCATGAAAACAAATGGTCATAAATGTTGGCAGGGATGTGGAAAAAGAGGAACCCTTCTACACTGCTGGTGGGAATGCAATCTGGTTCAGCCATTGTGGAAATCAATGTGGAGGTTCCTAAAACAGCTAAAGATTGATATACCATATGACCCAGCTATAGCACTCCTAGGCATATATCCTAAGGACTCATCTCATTTCCTTAGAAGTACATGCTCAACCATGTTTATTGTTGCTCAATTTATAATAGCTGGGAAATGGAACCAGCCTAGATGTCCCTCAACTGATGAGTGGATAATGAAGATGTGGCACATTTATACAATTTAGTTCTACTCAGTGGTAAAGAAAAATGAAGTTATGAAATTTGCAGAAAAATGGATGGACCTGGAAAGGATTATACTAAGTGAGGTAACCCAGGCCCAGAAAGCCAAATGCCACACGTTCTCTCTCATATGTGGATCCTAGCTACAGATAACTGGGCTTATGCGTGTGAATGAAAATACTTAGTAGCAGAGGCCAGTAAGTGAAAAAGGAGACATAAAGGGAAGAGAAAGGAAGGGAGGAGGGTACTTAATAGGTTGATATTGTATATATGTAAGTACAATGATTGTTATGGGGAGGTAATATGATGGAGAATGGAATTTCAAAGGAGAAAGTGTGGGGGGGAGGGAATTAACACGGGATTTTTTTTTATAATCATGGAAAATGCTAATAAAAATTTAAAAAAATAAAAATAAAAAATAAAAAAAGACTTTATTAGGAATCACCATTAATAATTGTCCCCTACAATGTGATATGTGAGAGCATATCAGTACATATTTGCAGAAGTCCTAGGCCAATAGGTGGTTATAGGAAATTCCCAGTGTCAGAGGTAGGAAGCTGTCCAGGAAATTATTGGCCACGAAGGCCTTTCAGGCTCCAAAACAATATAGTTGTTGCCAGTACTCTTTTTTCAAATTTATTTTTATTAGCTATATACATATTTAGTATATAAACAACACATGTTGGTACCATTCTTTCCCTCCTCCCTGCCCCTTTGGTGAAGAATCCTTCCTCATTGGGTCAACCCCATAGGGAGTGTGGGTCATACAGTATGGCTGTGGAGGAGAGGCAATGTCTCTGTGCAAAATGTCCCAACTTCTGGCTCTAACAGTCTTTCTGTCTCCTCTTCTACAAAATTCCCTGAGCTGTGTGGGTAAATTTTAAGTCTACTTCAGTGTTGGGCACTTAGCAGGCCCTGACATCTCTGGCTTGGTAGGTGGTGTGTGTCTTCAGTGTCTATGTCCTTCACCCATGTGCTGATATCAGATTCAGATTCAGTTAAAAAAAAAAAAAAAAAAAAAAGCAGCACTCTTGCAAATGGAGTCTTCAGCAGTAGGGTCTTACCACTAACCTCTGGTGGGAAATCAAATGCTATGACATAAGTCTGTCCTGTTTGTTTTGAGAGACTTACTAGGTCACTCTGATCAACAGCTCATTGTGGATGTATACCACATCCTGGTACAGGGAGTTACAGGCCAGTGCCAAAGGGAAAAAAATAAAAAATAAAGAAACAGGAAAAATTTAAGGTTAGGCTTCTTCTTACCCTCTTCAGGGCCCTTAGATTCCAATGCTCCCCCTGAGGTCCTTTTTACGGTTCCAGCTTTTAGTCTAACTTCTAGGATATAGAATGATATGATGCCAGTTCAATTTGGGTTCAGTATTAAGACCCCCTCCATACCCTTCCCCTTCCCCAAGCCCTACCCAACTTGGGTTGATCCAATTAAGGAACTGCAGATGGGTGAGACCATGTGACAGTTGTCTTTCTGTGATTGTTTGAATTTGCTTAGAATGGTCTGTTGCAAGTTCAACCTTTTCTCTACAGATTTCATTGTGTCATTTTTTTGTACTGCTGAGCAGAATTCCCTTGTGTAGATGTGCCACATCTTGGTTATCCATTTGTCCAATGCTGGGCACCTGGGTTGATTCCACTTCTTGGCTATTATGAATTAAGAGGCAATAAACATGATTGAGAAAATATCTATGAACTTAGATGTGGAGGTTTTAGGATAAATGCCCAGTAAGAGAAAAACAAGGTCTGTTATTAGCTCTATATTCATCCTTTTCAGGAGTCTCCATATTGATTTCCATAGTAGTTATATGAGCTTACATTCCCACCAACAGTGAATGAGTTAGGAGATTAATCTGCTCTGTGTCTAGGGATGTGTCTAGGAATTCATTCATTTTTCCAGATTATTCAATTTTGTGGAGTAGAGGATCTCTTCTTCATTTCTGATCTTGTTAATTTGACACCTCTCTCTAATTTTTTTGTTTTTGCTTGATCAAATTGGCCAGGTGTTTGTCAATCTTCTTTATTTTTTCAAAGAACCAGTTCTTCATTTCATTGATTTTTAAAATTGTTTTCTGGGCTGGAGAGATGGCTTAGTGGTTAAGTGCTTGCCTGTGAAGCCTAAGGACCTCGGTTCAAGGCTTGATTCCCCAGGATCCACGTTAGCCAGATGTACAAGGGGGCACATGCGTCTGGAGTTCGTTTGATGTGGCTGGAGGCCCTGGCGTGCCCTTTCTCTCCCTCTTTCTCTCTCTCTCTCTCTCTCTCTCTCTCACTGCCTCTTTCTCTGTCTATCACTTTCAAATAAATAAATAAACATAAAAATTTAAAAAATAAAATAAAATTGTTTTCTTAGTTTCCAATATGTTAATTTATGCTTGAATCTTGATAACTTCTTTCTGTCTGAAGCTCTTTGGGTGGGGTTCTTATTTTTCCAATGCCTTTAGGTGGACAGTCAGGATATTAATTTGGGATCTCTCTGTCTTTCTAATGAAGGCATTTAGGGCTATGAATTTTCCCCTTGGGACTGCCTTCATTGTGTCCCATAAGTTTTGGTTGGTTGTGTTTTATTATCATTCAGTTCTAGAAATTTTACAATTTCTTTTTTGGTTTCTTCCACAATCCATACATTGATTTACTTATTTATTTTTAATTATTCATTCATTTATTTAAGAGACAGTGGGGAGCATTAATGGGTATGCCAGGGCATCTTGCCACTACAAATGAACTCCAGAATCCTGCACCACTTTGTGAATCTGGCTTTACATGGGGACTGAGAATTAAATCCAGGCCAGCACACTTTGCAAAGAAGTGCCTTTAACTGCTGAGCCACTTCACAGCACAAAATTTAATCACCAGTGTGAGATTTGTGAATGGGGAAAACTCAATCTGATCACAGTGTTTGGGGGGGGGTGAAGAACGTTAAGAAGTGATTACAAATGGATAAATCCATCAGAAGGAAGCCTCTATGATTGAAAACTTACTGATCACTTTATAAAAAGAGTCAATGGAGTACTAAGGGCAAATCTGAAGTTATTGAGCACAGGTGTGCCAGAAACTCATTACAAAAGGTCAGAATTCTCTTTCAGTGCCACTTTCAGATATGAAACCAAAGCTGAAGGCATAGCCAGAATCAGGTGTCAAAGCCAAGGCTAGTACCAAAAGCAGATCTGGAGCCAGACCTAGAACAAAATTCAGAGCCAGAGTCAGGGCCAGAGCTGGAGCAAGGGCCAGACCAAGACATGAGTCCAAAATAGAGAAGAGAGACTGTCCATCACAGAGGAAAGACAGGTTTCTACCAACTTGCAAAAAAAAAGAGGAATTCCAGATGGAATCCAAGAATCATTGGGTTTACCTCTGGAGAATGACTATTGTTGCAGATTTTATTTTACACTCAGATCAGAGAATAACGGGGAGTGAAGCTTGGTGCCTTGAACTCCTTTCTAAAAGAGGAAAATGACATTTCAACTCTACCACAACCTGGTCTAACCAGAACAATATAACTACTTCAATAGAAGAAAGGTAACCTAAAAATTGAACTAATATGGGTTTGGGAGAGGGTACAGGGATTAAGAACTCTTACAGCTTAAGTATGAGGGTAACTTGAGCCAGAGACTACCAACATTAACTTCAACTCCACATGTAAAAAGCTGAGCATGACCACACACATTTGTCACTCCGTCTGTGCAGGACATAGACAGATGATTGGGGCTTGCTAACAAACACCAACTCTGAGTTGAAACCCCATCTCAAGAAAATACATGAAAAAATGATGAGAAGACACATATGTATATACATGTCATCATACCACATAGCATCCCAAACACACACTCTACACATGAACACACAGGCAAAAAAAAAAAAAAAAAAATTCAACCAATAATCTAATTTCTGATGTACAAGTCCCAACACACACACAAAAAAAAACACAAGTAAGATGAAAAATAAAGAAATATGTTGATGTTTCTCCCAAACTGCAAGTCCCAGAGCAATGGGCTTTATTGAGAGTGACTCAAACAAAAATCTAGGTGAATAATTGCAAAGAATAATTATAAACATGTTCAAGTAAATGAAAGATGGTACAATCAAAAAGCTGAATTAAGTCAATATATGAAATAAAACTGGGCCAGGCATGGTGGCATATGTCTTTAATCCCAGCATTCAGGAGGCAGAGGTAGAAGGATCGTGAGTTTGAGGCCACCTTGAGAGTACAGAGTGTATTCCAGGTCAGCCTGGGCTAGAGTGAAGACCGACCTCGGGGGGGAAAAAAAAAAGAAAAAAGAAATAAAACCGGAATTCAACTTAAAATATAAAACAGAAATACTGAAGAAAAAACAAACTGAAATTTTGCATATAAAAAAAATTCAAGTTAGTTAAATAAAAACCTCAGAATGGATATCCAGGAGGAAAGACTATTGCGGATTCAATAAAAGATATACATACAGTTATATGCAGTTGAAAACAATGATTAATTTTAAAATATATTAATGGAACATACCAGACCTTCAGGATGTGATGAAAGACATAATCTACATGTATAGGTATAGTTTAAAATACCAAAGATTAGCCGTGCATGGTGGCACAAGCCTTTAATCCCAGCACTCGGGAGGCAGAAGTAGGAGGATCACCATGAGTTGGAGGCCACCCTGAGACTACATAGTGAATTCCAGGTCAGCCTGGGCTAGAGTGAGACCCTACCTCGAAAAGACCTAAATAAATAAATAAATAAATAAATAAATAAATAAATAAACAAATACCAGAGATGCCACAGTGTTTGTCAGTTTTAAGTCAAACTGTTGATAGAATCATTTTCTTATAGCATTAAGCAATAATATCTAAATTTTGTATATGGCACTTAATATAAATAAGAAAAAAATAAAGTAGATGACTTTTTATTTTAAAGGCAGAGAGCCTAACTCTATCATTGATGATGCCTTCAGCAAGCCAATCAGCCACTAGGAGCTTGGTTGAGAAATGGTATCATTTTCTTTATTTGAAATTAGATAAAATAAGAATCTGGAAAAATCCATTTTCTGAAAGAAGATACTGAAAGCAGACAGGCAATAGATATTATCCCTTAATGTCAAGAATGGAGGTTAAAATTTATTTTAAAATCAGATATTAGTTTCCATTAGTTTTGCATGGGGAGTGGTGTGCATGTACATGTGTGTTGCATATGGAAGTCAGAAGTCGATGCTGGGTGTGGTATTCAATCACTGTCCACCTCCTTGTCCCTGTCTCCCCAGTGCTGGGATTACAAATGTATAATACCACATCTGGAATTTTGCTTGGGAATTAGTGATTTGAACTCAGGTCCTCACACTTGTGTACCAAGCACTTTACCCACTGAGCCATCTCTGCGCTCCAATTATCATTTTTAAGACTTAATATCATGATTTTATAGAATACAGTACAAGCTAACCTAAATTCTTTTTTGTTTGCTTGTTTAATTTACTTTCTATTATTTTTGCTTGTGTGTGCATGTGCGTGTGCATACATGCGTGCATGTGTGCGTTTGTTAGATGAACATGCATTGCCCTTGTGGTGCCCCGTACATTCAGCTGCAGTGGTGGGGGAATTCACCGACAGTGGCTGCAATGAAACATCTGGTGTTCTCTCCATCAATCTACCACCAGGTCTTGTTTTTAGTCTTTTTTTCTTTAATGACTTTGAAGCTTTTGGGACCCTTAGTACTTTGGCCTCTGCTTCCCCTCAGGCTCACATGCTTAAGCACAAGAGAGAGAGAGAGAGAGAAAATAGGTATGCCAGGGCCTCCAGCCGCTGCAAACAAACTCCAGATACATGCAACACTGTGCATCTGGCTTTATGTGGGTACTGGGGAATCAAACCCAGGTCCTTAGGCTTTGTAGGCAATTACCATAACTGCTGAGCCACCTCTCCAGCAACCCTACCTACATTCTTAATGTTACCATATGTTAGGATTGTAATTCCCCTGGACACTAACTTTCACTGTGAAAAGGAAATTTAATGTTAGGATTTGTGGCAAATATACATATCCATCATTTTACATGTATCACTGCCTTAATAAAAATCTTACATTTATTATTTGTATATTAAGACTAATTATAAACTCCACAGAAAATTATCAAGTATTACAATGTATATTACTTAGATAGATTTTAATTAACATAAACCATTTTATGTTCTCTTATTTTTGTTACCAATGAGTATTGAAAAATTATCAATACAAAGTTATTACTAAGACATACAATAAACAAATGCTTTTCTAGCTAATAAAGTTATGTTTTAAAAAGGGAGAGTTTGGGCAGAAGTACCCTACTGGAATGGATAATGCAGGCCCCAGAAGCCATAGATTGTTACAAAAAAATTCAGTACAAAGGGTGGAATACATTCCAGTGAGGTGTTGGTCATGGAGATCCCTGAGGCAAAACAATAAAGGCTTTTGATTGCCAAACATAACTACATGGTGTGACTGACCCTATTGCTGAAGACATGATGCGCTTCAGTTGCCTTTGGTCTGAATTTCTTCTGCTTCTGGTATATCCATGACCCAACTATTGGGACATTTAAGGGTATCCCACAGTTCCCTCATGTTCTGTTCACAAAAAGTTTTGAACTTAAGGGTAGAGAAAGGAAGAGAGGAGGATACTTAATAGGTTGATATTGTATATATGTAATTACAATGATTGTAATGGGGAGGTAATATGATGGAGAATGGAATTTCAAATGAGAAAGTGTGGGGGTGGGGAGGGAGGGAATTACCATGGGATATATTTTATAATCATGGAAAATGTTAATAAAAATTTATAATAAATAAATAAATAAATAAAATAAAATAAAGTTTTGAACTTATTCAAGTTTTTGGACTCACAAATTGTTTCTTCTGTCTTATCTTCCAGTTCTGAGATTCTGTCCTCCACATGACTGACTCTGTCTTGAGGGCTTGTAGAAGTTTGGACTTGTTCAATTTGGTTTGTCTTTCCTATTGCCTTTTTCTGTATAGTATCCATCCCTCTGTTGAGTTTTTTTTAGGTCATTTTTTTGATTTTCTTAATGTTTATTGGAATTCATCCTTTCCTTTGTTTATGTCTTCATTGAGCATAGCCAAATTATTAATGATGTTTTTGGTTTTGTTTTTTGTTGTTGTTGTTGTTTGGCTCTCCTTCAGATCACTTAACTCTCTTTTGAAGTATCTCTGGTTTGTTTCTATTAGGTCCAACCTAGTAAGAACAGCAGTCACACAATTGATGGTCTTGTTTAAAAATTTTCTGCAAGTTCCACCAATTGCTTGGTCAAGGTCACATAGATTCTATCTTCATTTTGGGGTTCTGGTCCTGTTGTCTCATCTATGTTTTGATTAGATACTTCCATTGTGGGACTGGGCAACCTTGTTGGATTTACTTGCATTTTATTTTTCATGTTATTCCTTTTGCACTGTGGTCTGCCCATCATAGTGTGGGAATCTTATTTAATTCAGGAGGAAACTGTAGTTTATCGTTGAAGTGTCTCCAGTGATTGTTCCCTTTTATGTTTGACTCCATTAGGCTTTTGATGACATGGGACCTGTCTGATTAGGTTGGAGGAGTGTGGTGGGGACCTGGAGACCCAGTGGCAGGTGGTGGGACAGGGAGAAGTGACTGCAAGGACCCAGTGGCATAGCGGGATGGGGACGTAGTGCCTGGAGGAAAGGTGAGAGAAGCTTGGGTCCCTATCTGTGGAGTGTGCAGGTAGCACAGCAGAGAATCTGGTCTTTGGCGTGGGGCTGGGACTGGTGCCTGAGCAGCCTCGGGGTCTAGTGGGATACATGATAGAATGAGAATCAGTGGATTCCCTGCTGTGCCCCTCCTTGCCTTCTCACTGGGGATCTGCTAGGATCTGCTGACTCTGGAACCCCACAGATCTTGCCTTGTATTACCCCGGAAGCTGAAAGATAAAAGGAATAAACACTATGTAATACCCTCATACTTATTTTAATATACACAGCTTTATATTTATGTTAGTCCCTTTATACTGATATAAGTTGTCAAAATCTCATCCTGAAAAATTCAAATAGGAAAAAAATCACTTCATTATTCTCCAGAAGATTAATTAATTAATTTTAAAAGGGTTTTGTTGTTGTTGTTCAGAACCTGTTTTGGAAAGAAATCCTTATCAAAGTCTATGTACTCAATGTAAAATTTAGTAATGTAATGGAATTTTTATCTTATACTTCCAATGAATGCCAGTCTATGTAATTAAGTAGCATTTTAAGGTTTTATGAAACATTTAATTGGCCCAAAATACTATTTAATAGGTTTTAAGAAGTTAAGAGTACCTCAGTTTATAAGGTGATATGCATCTAGGACAGTTTTTAATATAGCCTCAAAATACTTGCTTTCACATTTACATGCATTTAACTAAGTATGTCAATAAATACAAAAATATTAATTTAAGCTTGCAATAATAAAAGTTCTAAAACTGAATGAAGAAAGAAAAAAAAAAAAAAAAAAACAACCCTGAAGTAGCCAAAAGTTTTGTTACTCAGTTATGGAGAATTTTAGGGGCAGATTGGGTTTTGACTCATGCTATCTTTGTATAGAATGACATACAAGCAATTACATGAAAACAAGTATGAATTTACATGACAAAATTACATTAAAAAGGTAAAAGGTACCTACACAAGACCATCATAAGAGAAGGAAAAGATCATAACATCAAAATAAAAGAAAGACTGATTGAGATGGGGAAGGGATACGATGGAGAATGGAATTTCAAAGGGGGGAGGGAGGGTATTACCATGGAATATTTTTTATAATCATGGAAAATGTTAATAAAAATTGAGAAAAAAATTAAAATAAAAGGTAAAAGTGTTTTATCTTTATCTTCAGAGGGAACAATATGAACCCATGGCAGGCCTGTAAAACTGCCTTGTTTGTTATCTTTCAGTTTATTTAATTGGGTAGCTTCAGTCTTATAAGGTGGTGGTTGTCATATCAGGAAGTGGTCCCTTCCTTAAGTATTGGTTGCTGCACACCAAAAGGACAGTGTCCAACAGTAGAATCTGGGGTCTGAGGTTCCTGTATTATTAAAACTTCTTAGGCTAACATAGTCATTTTGGGTTAGTGAATTCTAAGGGTAGTTTTGTAGCAGTGAAAAGAAAGCAGACCAATAGGCTTGGCACAAGGAAAAATTTACCTCCTGGAAATGCAGAAAGAAAGGCAAGATCCTGCTGTGATGTGGAGGCAGAGAATTTGGAGTTCTGGAAGTCCCCACGAAGCACTAGAAAAATCAAGATGGAAGACAGATGTAAACATGGACAATTAGTGAGTACTAGTTACCCAGAGATGTCTTAGGGGTCCTCCTAGAATCTGCTCGCTTTTCCTTATAATTTTGAGAGCTGGTGATTGATGAAAAGTACATGGACACTAATTGTCTTTAGGGAGAGTATAGCAGGCACAGGAATAGATGAATGGCAGGACGTTCCCCTTCTTGTGTTAGGAAGATGGGGTATAAATCTGCAGAGTGGGAGAAGACATTTTGAGTTTTATTATCCACTGTTTTCCATTTAGAATGCAGAGTTGGGGCACAAATTAATATCATCTATGATATCAAAAGTTTCTTTGTCTCTCTGGGCACAGTGGCGCATGCCTTTAATCCCAGCACACAGGAGGCAGAGGTAGGAGGATCACTGTGAGCTCGAGGCCACCCTGAGATTACATAGTTAATTCCAGGTCAGCCTGGGCCAGAGTGAGACCCTACCTTGAAAAGCCAAAAGCAAAAAACATAAAACAACAACAAAAAAAGTTTCTTTGTCTCCTTTATCTCTATCCTCGTAGACAGCAGTAAAGGCCTGTTTATAAGATGCTTCAAACTATGTCCTTTGGTTCCTACGAAACATTCCCAGCTAAAGAATGTTTTGAATTTCTATCCATTGAACCAAAATTTCCCCAAATTATCCAGCTAATATGGGGACCAGAGGATGTTGTAGTAAAATATAAGCCTCATTTTCTTCAGATTCTTAGTATTAATCTTATAACATCTCTTCAGGGTATGTCATAGCATGGAGTACAAGAGACAATCCTCAGTGAAGTGGAGAAAGTGTCCCTCTCATCCACCTCAAGTCCTCAAAGAAAGCTGACAGGAAGAGCAGCCTCTTCCCTGTACTCTGAACCCTAGTGTTGCTGAGAATATGTGAGCATGGTCACAGAAGAATCAGAAACCATGATCTGACTAGCAAATTCTTCTGGAATTACTTTCCCTTGGGGGATTTGAACCAATAGCTTATGTTGTTTCTCTAATGAGACTAAGTTCTGCAATGTCAGAATGCTATTCACTGCTACAAACATCTGTGAAGTTCTTTGCCCTTCATGGATAAGGCATTTCTCTTAAGAAGCTCTATAAACAGGCCCTGAGCTGTGGGACTACTAGACTCTTAAGAGTCTTACTTGTATGAATGGCTTTGACTTTTTGTTCTTTTCTTTGGCCATTCAGAGTAAAGATGCAAACAGGTAGGGATTTTGTTTAGTTTTGGAACTAATGCTTAAGGGAATTTGCCTACAGCAAATGAACAATGAGAAAGTAAGAGCAGTTAGAGTATGAGGAAGCAGACTTAATTAAAGAGTAGGGGAACCTCTGTCTTAGCCTGACTTGCATCCCATTCCCCAGCTATGGGCTCAAGCATTTAGCCCTCAGACAACATTCTATGTGGCTTACCACCTCTCTCAGTCTGTGCCACTGCTGATCTTATTCTTTTTATTTTTTACTTACTTATTAGAGAGGAGAAAAAGAGAGAGAGAGGGAGAGAGAGAGAGAGAGTAAGAGAGAGAGAATGGGCAGGGCCTCTAGCTACTGCAAATGAACTGCAGATGCATGTGCCACCATGTGCATCTGGCTTATGTGAGTATTGGGGAATCAAACCTGGGTCCTTAGGCATCGCTGGCAAGCATCTTAACCACTAAGCCATCTCTCCGGCCCTGATATCTTACTGTTTTACCCTTGGGCCAATTGAGATGGGACCCCAGACTTCAAATGCCTGTTTCTGCCAAAGATTGGGCCTATAGAAAACAAAGAAAGAAAGAAAGAAAGAGAGAGAGAGGGAGGGAGGGAGGAAAGAAGGGAGGGAGGGAGGAAGGGAGGGAGAAAGAAAGGAAGGACCTGTAGGGATTAGCATGTGAAACTAACGGGCACTAGAACCCTATGGGTATTGGTGTTGGCATTCTAATTGCATCCATCTTCCTCACCCTGTGGAGTTCCTGGGGAAACTATCTCAGGTGTAAAGAGGGCTTGAACAAGTGCTACAGCTCACAACACTGAAATATCACCCTGCTATTCCTGTTATTCAGGTATGCTTCTGGGAAAGTAGATGGAAGAAAGAATTGAAGTGGGCAAGGGAATATTACTGACACAGGAAAGTGGATAAAGTATCATGTAACTCAAGAAATCCTGGAGTGTTTGTACAGTTGTTACTACCAACATGGCTGCACCACACTTGATCACCCATGTGGTTCACAGGCCACTTTGTGTCTCCCAGCTTTGATCATTTGCAAGTGCCAGCTCTCCAAAAGAGTCACTGGCCAGTCAGTATGCTTCTTTGCCCCATCTCACGTCCCAGTAGGGAAAGACACACCCTATTTCCTGGCCTCAGGACACCATAAGGCACAATGGAAGGGAAAGGGAGAGGTGCCGTTAACACTATCATTAGGCATACCATCATTTGAAAGTGAAGGGCAGAGTAGAAGAAAGGAAGGAAGAGAGAGCTACATAGGATCCTATCTTCTGGCTACGGGAATCAGCTGTTACAGATGTATATCAGAGTTGGGGGAAACAAATTTCCAGGCTCTTGTATCCCAGGCCTAGGGGAGCTTGCTTAGTAATGGAAGTGTAGGTTTTGTTATTTTTTTTTCTGATCTATTTTTATTTATTTATTTGAGACAGAGAGAGAAAGAGAGAGAGAGAGAGAGAATGGGCATGCTAGGGCCTCCAGCCACTGCAAACGAACTCCAGACGCGTGTGCCCCCTTGTGCATCTGGCTAACATGGGTCCTGGGGAACCAAGCCTCGAACTGGGGTCCTCAGGCTTCACAGGCAAGCGCTTAACCGCTAAGCCACATCCCCAGCCCACAGACAGTTTTTTAAGAAGAGAAAAAAGGACTGGAGGGATGGCATAGCAGTTAAGGTGCTTGCCTACAAAGCCAAAGAACCCAGGTTCAATTCTCCAGGACCCACGTAAGCTAGATGCACAAGGTGGTGCATGCATCTGGAGTTCATTTGCAGAAAATGGAGGCCATAGCATGCCCATTCTCTCAAGAAAGAGGAAGGAAGGAGGGAGGGAGAGAGAGAAGGAAGGAAGGAAGAAAGGGAGGGAGGGAGAGAGGCAGGAGAGAAAGAAAGAAAGAAAGAGAGAGAGAGAGAGAGAGAGGGAGAGAGAGAGAGGAAGGAAGGAAGGAAGGAAGGAAGGAAGGAAGGAAGGAAGGAAGGAAGGAAGGAAGGAAGAAAAAAAGAGAATAGAAGAAAAAGAACTCCTGAGCTCGATGGCTCAAAGGTTAAGGCATTTGACTGCAAGATCCAAAGATCTGAGTTTGATTTCCCAGTATCCATATAAAGCCAGATGCACAAAGTGGTACATGCATCTAGAGTTTGTTTACAGTGGCTAGAGGCCCTGATGTGCCCCTGCTTTCTCTCTCTCTCTCTCTCTCTCTCTCTCTCAAAATAAATAACTTAAATAAATATTTACAATGAGACAAAACCAGCATTTCTTTTGTGTTTTAACCCACAAAATGTGAAACTCAAGAGACACAGTATGACTCCAGCAACCTGGAGTAGTGGGGATGCAGACATAGAATAAGAAAATGTTGGCTGTCCCAAGTTCTAGTTTTATTTCATTTCATTTTTAAATGTCTAAACAGGGTTTGGAGTGTGGTTCAGTGGTATCATGTGATTAAACAAATAAATTTCAGGCAGCTTTCCTATCAATTGACTTTTAACTTTCTATTGCTTAAAATATCCTAATATCTTTCCAATAAGTTAAACCCTTATTCCAAAATAAATTTAATTTGATTTTATGTTGCCAGCAACTAAAGGGAGCTTTAATAATGAAATATTACAATGGTTGTTGTCTCCTTCCTCAAAAGATGAGTGCATACTGTAATTCAAGGACTAGATGGCAATTCCCATGTACAATTTTATTTTAACTAACAATATCAAAGCAGAAATAAAAAAAAAAAAACCTTGATATCCACATTGTTGGATTTCTACACTAATGAAAGGGCAATTGCTACAGGACATAGTAGAAAAACAGAGAGGAATTTTCAAAGGGGTCCTCTTGCTTTTATTCTTTTTTTATTGTTATGTCTCAAAATCCTTTGCTTCTGAACTTTTCACTTCATGGACAGTGCAGCTGGGAAAACCACAGGTGGTCTCCTCCTCACTCCATGGAGATGACTCACCTCCTGGTCATAGCTCCTAACTAAATGGGGTCCAAGGCTGGGAGAACAAAGGAGTTATTTTTATACGAGAATTTTTTTCTTTTTCTTTTTTTTTTTTTTTTTTTGCCTGCTGTGCAGAGACATTATGGGGCTGTCTGGCTGGAAGCTGGAATATCTGAAACAAGTGTGGCAGGAAGGAATGGTGACCTAAGATTGCTCTTGCTTAGCTCTTCCCTGTCTTTCTTTCACTCTCACCACCCACACCTCAAAATGACAGAATACATTAGCATTTGCCTGGCTTAGTACAGCCGGGAAATATCCCCCAGGGTGAAAGATTTAGGGAACATAAAACAGTGTGTTTGTTGGCTGGTTGTTTTTTCTTGAAGGGAACCACAGCATCTCCCACCATGCGGGTGACTGGAAAATGAGGGGGATAGACAGCATGACAAATGAAGACTTGATCAGCAGAGAAACCCCTGCCTGGTCCCCATCCTAAACAATACAGAATGGGTGTGGGTAACATATGCTGGCTGACTTAGACAGTGGGGGGAGGGGGACTAGTCAGGTAGCTTTATTTTCAGGTAGCCAGTTAGAGGGTTCAAAGAGGGAAAACCCTGCCTGCCAGCTTGCTTCAGCAGAACTGGAGTTCAGCATCTGATCTAGTTTACCCAATCACCACCCCCACCCCCACTCCCCCAGCCCTGCTCCTGAGGCAGACCTGGAGCCAATCAGGTTTCTCTCAGACTCACCTAAGTCTGAGGGTAAAGCCCACCACAATAAGATTATAAATAGACCTGTACTAGGTGGGCAAGGCCTCTCTCTTTGGCTGTTCACCTCTCCTGAACAAGGTTTCTTCTCCAGTAAACTGTCCCTCTTCCTTTCAGCCCGCCTGGGATGCGGAGGGGAGCTCTAATCCAAAATTGGCTCTCCACCGCTCCTGCCTTCCACATGGCAGAAGTTCTCTGGACTATCCTTTTATTTCTTTAATCTAATAAAGTGTCTTTAAGTCTTACCTTCTAGTCTATGGATTTTAGTCCTTCAAATTCATAAGACAAGAATCTGAGGCACCCTAAATTTAATGGGTCATTAGCATATTGGTGCATTAGCAAGGAATCCCAACAATCCCTTTACAACAGTGCATGTCGTGCTCCACCACCCTCTGTGCATGGGTAGCAAACTATGATTCCAAAACAAAAATTCTGAAATCTACACACATGCACATATCTACACAGTAAGCATAATGGACTCAATATTACACACTAGAAGAAGTGTAAAAGGACTGGAATCAGGACTTCCCCTTTCTGCTTTTACATACTGAGTATTACTATTAATCTGCCTGTTGTTAGGCAGATTCAATCCACAATGCTAGGTTTTAGCCATGGTGTGGTCTTTAACTAATATACATTAACAGTCACCAAACAAAAGGGCAAGAAACAATCCCTTCTGAAACTTTACAAGAAGGACCAAATCCACACAAGACAGAGAAAACCTGTATTCAAGGTCAAAAAAGGTAAGACACTTTTTCATTATGTTATTGAATTATCAGGATGAGAATTTTTATTGCTTTTTATCACTTAAAGTACTGATGTTGAATATGAATCCCAATAAAAGACTTTTATTGCCTGAAATTTTTATATCTACTGTATATTTTTTGACATTGTTTGTAAGTCTTTGATAAAATACTTCCCAACATTTGGGCATCATTTATGATAACAGTGATTTCAGTTGGAGAGAGCTGGAACTAGCCAGTAAAGTGGTGTGTTAGTTTGAATGTATGTCCCCCCATAGACGCAGGTGTTTTATTAAAGCTTGTAACTTGGTCTTTAGCCACCTGACTGGAGGAGGTATCATTGGGAATGGATTCTGAGGTTCAGCCCAAAGGTATGTTTTGTGGGTGCATCTGAAATTCCAGCCCAAAGGTATGCAGAGAGGTCTGAGCTCTGACAGGTGTGTGTGTGGGGGGGGGTGTTGGTGTTGGTGTTGGTGGTGGTGGTTGCTGGTGGCCCTGGATGCTTGGTGCTGTCTTTCTGCCAGGATTTATGAATTGAAGTCAAATTCTTCCACCATTTGATGAAAATTCCTCTGGATCAGTCATCTTGAAATAAATCCATTCCTCCCCTAAAATGTGCCTGGCTTGGATGTTTACACAACGAATATGAAGTTGACTACAAGTGGCACAATCAGATTTTATTCAGGAACAATTTCTTTTTTTTTTTTCTTTTCACAATTTTTATTAACATTTTCCATGATTATAAAAAATATCCCATGGTAATACCCTCCCCCCCCCACACTTTCCCCTTTGAAATTCCATTCTCCATCATATTACCTCCCCATCTCAATCATTGTAGTTACATATATACAATACCAACCTATTAAGTATCCTCCTCCCTTCCTTTCTCTTCCCTTTAGGAACAATTTCCATAGAGGAAAAGAGACCTCATTAATTGCACACCTATAATTCCAACATTTGGGAAACTAAGGCAAGGTAAGGTCAAGAGTTCAATGCCAGACTAGGCTATAGAATAAGATTATCTCAAAAGAGAGCAAGAAGGAGAGGGAATGAGTAACCTTGATTCTCAACAATATGATTTGGAATCACCTAGAATACACACCTCAGTGGGTTTGTGAGGGCATTTCCAGAGAAGATTAATGAAGTGGGGGGGGGGGGTCTTAACCTCGCAGTGCTGGAACAAGGCCTGTATATAAAGAGGTCCAAGGAAGAAGCCTTGTCATCTGCCTGCATTTGCTTTTCCTAAGCAAGGGCACCTGTTGCTGCTGCTGCCATCTTCAGCTGGCATCAACCTTCAGCTTTGTTGGCCTTCCAATATAGAGGTAGCCCCAGCACCTCTCCAAAGAATGCCCAGGCCTCTAGCATTGGCTTAGGAGAAATCCAGTTTTGTGGACTGAGCAGCTACCAGGTTCTCTGCCTTTCCATACTGCTGGCAGCCACTGTTGGACTACTCAGCCCACCACAAACATCTTTACTGTCCTACCTGAACGGCAAATTAATTTTTCACTCCTATCATATTCACAGGGATTTTGACTGCCTGTCTCTGACAGAGAATATTGTACTGGTCCAGTGTATCAATGACATTATGCTAATGGAACCAAATGAGCAGGAGGTAAAACACTCTGGAATTGTTATTATAGCCATGTGCTTTAGAAGATGGGAAATAAATTCAGCCAAAATTCAAAGGCATTTTACCTCAGTGAAATTTCTAAGAGTCCAGTAGTGTGAGCCATGCTGAGATATTTTTTATAAGGTGGAGGATAACTTGTTTCATTTGGCCCCTCCTGCCACCAAGAAAGAAGCACAGTGCCTAATAGGCCTCTTTGTATTTTGGAAGTGGCACATTCCTCACTTAGATATAATACTCTGGTACATATGGCAAGTGACTCAGAAAATTACTAGTTTTACATGGACCCCAGAACAGGAAAATGTTCTTCATTAGGTCTAGACTGCTGTAGAATCTATTCTGCCACTTCTGTCATATGATCCAGCAGACCCAGTGGTACTTGAGGTATCAGTGTCAGATAGTAACACTGCTTAGATCCTCTGGTAGGTCCCTATAGGGGAATGGCAGCATAATCCCTATGTATTTTGGAATAAAGTGCTAATATCATCTGCCAGCAGCTACCTTCCCTTTGAGAAATATCTCTTTTGTGTGCTACTGGAAGAAATGAAAGTATCCTTAATTACAAATATAAATGTATACATAAGTAACCCTAAGCCTTCAACAGAGGGCTAGAGAGATGGCTCAGTGGTTAAATCTGCTTCCTGAATAAGCATGAGGACCTGAGGGGGCTTAAAACTGGCTAAATTTAAATCTTCAGAACCCATCTAAATAGGTAGGCATGTGTCTGTAAACTCAGTCATCCAAATGGGAGTAGAAATAAGGGAATCACCCAAGCTTGTGATAAATAGCAGGCTTTGGTATCAGTAAGAGACTCCACCTCAAAATGAGAATGATGAGGAGACCAATGGAGCAGGGCACCTGACATTCTGCTCCAGTCACCAGAAAAAAGTATATGAGGATTGTGGTGGTTTGATTCAGGTGTCCCCCATAAACTTAGGTGCTCTGAATGCTAGGTTCCCAGCTGATGGATATTTGGGAATTAATGCCTCCTGCAGGGAGTGTATTGTTGGGGGTGGGCTTATGGGCTTTATAGCCAGTTTCCCCATGCCAGTGTTTGGCACACCCTCCTGTTGCTGTGGTCCATCTTATGTTGGCCAGCGGGTGATGTTCATCCTCTGCTCATGCCATCATTTTCCCCTGCCATTGTGGAGCTTCCCCTCGAGCCTGTAAGCCAAAATAAATCTCTTTTTCCCAGAAACTGCTCTTGGTTGGGTGATTTCTACCAGCAAGGCGAATAGGACTGCAACAGTAAAGTGGTACCGAGGAGTGTAATTGCTGCTAGACACCTGACTGTGTGGCTTTGGCCTTTTGGAGCTGATTTTCAAGAGGAATGTAGGAGGATTTGAAACCTTGGCCTAAGAGATGCCTTGCAGTGCTGTAAGTACAGCTTGATGGTCTATTCTGGTCTGAGCTGCAAGACCTGAATGCAGTAAGAACTATGGACTGTGAGGTTTGGCTTTTGAGGGTAAGAAAGAGCTTTGCTTGGACTGGGCTAGCAGTTTGTGTGAGAAGTTTGCTCTTGTGCCCATGTTCTGAGAAGTTGTGCAGGGTTGCTTTGCATAGAAATGAACGGGTGTGTGCAGAGGAATGTGGCACAGAAAGAAAAATCTTTGGGTGAACTGCTGCCTGTTCAGCTGCAACTGAGAGATTACAACTTTTGAGACTGGGCTAGCTGACCTGTGCTGGGGCAACAGAAAGAATGTCGACACTTTTGAAGGGGCCTCAGTGCTCAAGGCATGTCCTGCTCTTCAAAATCTGCTTTATTCCCCCCTGGATTAACAAATTGGCACCCTACCTGGTATCGTGGAGTATAAGAAATGCTGGAAAGAGGGTCATTGAGTTTGCAACACGGTCTTTTGTTTTTGAAATGGCCATGGGTAGTGTGAAGCGGGTTTGCTGGTTGCCTGCATAGAGACCCCATGGGGCCATGAAGATGAACTGTGGCTTGCAGTGGAGACCCAGTGGAGATGCCGGGACCATGAGATGGCTGCCAAGGAGAGCTGTCGGCCCCAATGAAGTTTTCCAGGACTGTGAGTAGCCTAGCTGGAGGGGCAGAATTGGAATGCCAGAGACTTGTTGCTAATTAGAATTATTGGACTTGAAGATTTGTCACTGGTTAGAGTTGCTGAACTTGAAGCTACAGAGTTTGATATTTGCCCTGGTTGTTTTAAATCTTGTTGTGGTGGTTTGATTTAGGTGTCCCCCATAAACTTAGGTGTTCTGAATGCTAGGTTCCCAGCTGATAGAGATTTGGGAATTAGTGCCTCCTGGAGGGAGTGTATTGTTGGGGGCGGGCTTATGGGCTTTATAGCCAGTTTCCCCTTGCCAGTGTTTGGCACACCCTCCTGTTGCTGTGGTCCATCTTATGTTGGCCAGGAGGTGATGTCCACCCTCTACTCATGCCATCGTTTTCCCCTGCCATCGTGGAGCTTCCCCTCGAGTCTATAAGCCAAAATAAATCTCTTTTTCCCAGAAGCTGCTCTTGGTTGGGTGATTTCTACCAGCAAGGCGAACCGGACTGCAACAGGAATCTACAAGGGCACATACATGTATATATATTACATATACTATATAAAACACATACACCACACACACACAAACACACATATGTCAAAGACTCTACCAGATAACACTTAGAGCTGATGAACACTTCAGTAAAATGGCAAAATGCAAAATTAGCATATAAACATCAGTAGTCTTCCTATAGACCCTTGACAAACAAGTTAAGGATATAATCAGAAAGATAATCCTGGGCACAATAACCTCAATATATATATGATCTTGGAATAAACCTCACAAAAAGAAATTACAGATCCCTGCAATGCAACTTTTAAAACACAGAAGAAAATAAAAGTAAATGGTGGAAGATAGAAAGGCCTCCTATCTTGAAGATGGGAAGGCCTCCTGTCTCCATACATTGGAAGACTTAGTATTGTGAAATTAGCCAAATTATCAAAAGCAATCTACATATTCAAGGCATTCAAAACTCCAAAGATATTCTTCAAAGAAATAGGAAAAAAAACCTGCCTTTAATATTCATATGGAAACACAAAGGATAAGCCAACTACTCTGCTCTGCACTGAGATAATAGGAAAAATGCTCTGAGGGCAAGACCTAACCAATTGAAGGTTCAAGCTAGTAATAATAATTCAAAAAACTTTTAAATACAAAGCCTGAAGGCATTGCTGATGTAATTTCATACTCCTTAAGGTCAGCATACAGAGGCATCAACAGCTGTGTTTCAAGGCAAAACTTCATCCACATATAGGGGCAGAGTTTGGTAGAATTACTCACATGGTGCTAGTTTTAGAAGCATTAAAGAAATGCAAGAAATTGAGTGTCATAAATTGCACCATCATTTAAGAAGGCCACTAAATCTAAGCAATATGAGGCAGAGTTGAATTCCCTACCAAGAGGCCCTATGAGGCTACTGTGTGAAGCTATGAAGGTAAACCCTAAGTTGCAATGGAGATCCCAGGACATTAGAGATGCCAGAAACAGGGTATCTGCCAAAAAAAAAAAAAAAATAAAGCTTTGGACTTGGGACAGATCTTTCCCATGAGATAGGATGCAAGCAGCATAGCTGTAGGGAAGAACTACCCATGACTTTTGGAGCTCAAATGATTTCATCTGAATCCCAGACACTGGACATAGAGATTCAGTATTGGATCTTTGCCTTGTTGATTTTTCATTTTGTTTTGGTCCAGTTTTTACTCGTTGTCTCATTTTTCCCTTTTTGAATGGGAATGTTAAGTCTGTGCAATTATATGTTAGAAGTATGTAATTTGTGTTTTAACTTATAAGGGTCATAGTTAGATACTGTCTTGAATTTCTGATGAGATTTTGGGTTTTGAAAAATGTTAAAAATGGCAAGGATGCCTAGCTTGGTGGCACATGCCTTTAATCCCAGCACTTGGGAGACAGAGGTAGGAGGATCACCATGAGTTCAAGACAACCCTGAGACTACATAGGGAATTCCAGGTCAGCCTGGGCTAGAGTGAAACCCTACCTCAAAAAAAAAAAAAAAATGGTAAAGACTTTTAAAATTTGAGTGAATGCATTTTTTTCATCATGATATGGCTTAGAGTCCATGAGGGCTAGAGAGAAAATGTGGTAGCTTTAATGTAAAAATTCCCATATTGATTATGTGTTTGAATACTTATTTCCAGATGGTACTGCTCTTTAGGAAGGCTGTAGAGCATTTAGCAGGTAGAGCCTTCTTCCAGGAAGTGTGTCACTGAGGGATCAGATGTTATAGACCAGCCCCACTTGCTGTCTCATGCTCTCTTTACTACTGATGTGAAGAAACAATTCTAGGTTTTGTTTCACCATGCTTTCCCTGCCATGATCAAAACTTCCCCTCAAAACTATAAGCAAAAATAAACCCCTCCCTTCCAAAGTTGCTTCACACATAACAAGATTAACCCAACATGGGTTAAATAATTTATACAGGTCCATAACAAGCAGTGAGATTTCAGGAGTGATAAAAGTAATCTCTCAACTAAAGAATGTCCAGACCCAGATAGAGACACTGGTGAATTTTATAAAAGCTTTAAAGAGAAATGAACATAAATATTTCACCAATGATTCCATAATATAGATAAGGAAATACCACTACCAAAATTTTCATGCATTAGTAGTATCTTGACATCAAAACAAGACAAAGATGGAACAAGAACCAAATTTAAATACAAATACCTTTGATAAATATAAATGCAAAACTTCTCTAAAAATTTTGCAAAGTGAATGCACATCAAAAGAATCATTCATGGGCTAGAGAGATGGCTTATCAGGACAAGGTACTTGCCTGCAAAGCCAAAGAACCCAAGTTTAATTAACCAGGATGCACATAAACCAGATGCACAAGGTGGCTCATGTATCTGGAGTTTGTTTGCAGAGGCTGGAGACCCTGGCATGCCCATATTCTCTTTCTCTCTCCCTCCCTCTTTCTCTTGGTCAAATAAATAAATAACTAGAATTAATGTTATATAAATATGTATACACACACACACACACACACACACACACACACACACACACATATATATATATACACATATTTGACAACTTCTATACTTATGGGCAACAAACCATGGTATTTCCCTCCCTTTCCCGGTTTCCCCTTCATAACTCTGCTTTCTGTCATATACCCTCCCTCTGTCCATTAGTCTCTCTTTTAATTTGATGTCATCATCTTTTTCACCTATTATGAGGGTCTTGTGTAGGTATTGCTTGGCACTGCGAGGTCTTGGATATCGAGGTCAATTTCTGCCTGGACAGTTGCATGTAAGAAGTGGTATCCTTCCTTTGGCTCTTACATTCTTTCCACCACCTCTTCTGCAATGGACCCTGAGCCTTGGAGAGTGTGATAGAGGTGTTTCAGTGCTGGACACTCCTCCATCCCTTCCTCTCAGCACTACCTTGCCTTTGGGTCATCCCAGTGGCCATTGCCATTTGAAAAGAAGTGATATTAGCATTAATATATGAATATGAACATTAAGTGTAGTGCATTCAGGGCAATTTGGTAAGAGTAATATATGCATTTATCCAGAAAAGAGCAGGCTTTATACCCCTAAGGCTCATGACCTCCCCTGCCATAGGCTTTTGATTAGGTTTTCAGTACTAGGAATACATTCCCTCCCATAGAGCAGGCCTTCAGTCCAATTAGAGAGCAGCTGGATTTCCTCACAGCAGACATGCCACTATCACACTCGTTTGGTCAGTCATTTAGCCTGTCTGGCCAAACTTGAGGCTTCCAGTGTCCATTGTTTTCACTGCTAATGAATGGATAATAAGATGTGGTACATTTACACAATGGAGTTCTATTCAGCAATAAAGAAAAATTAAATTATGAAATTTGCAGGAAAATGGATGGATCTGGAAAGGATTGTACTAAGTGAGGCAACCCAGACCCAGAAAGCCAAATGTTGCATGTTCTCTCTCATATGTGGATTCTAGCTACAAATATATATACTTGTGTGTGAACTGGGACCAACAGTCAATAGCAAAGGTCCATAAGCTAGAAAAAGGCAATAAATGAGGGAGGAAAGGGAAGGACTTTAGGGGATGGTTTCATTTCCTAGCTATTGTGGATAGAGAAGCAATAAACATGGTTGTGCAAGTATCTCTAAGGTAGTAAGAAGAGTCATTAGGATATATGCCGAGAAGTGCTATAGCTGGATCATATGGCAAATCTATTTTTAGCTGTCTCAAGAACCTCCACACTGCTTTCCACAATGTTTTTTCTAAAAAATTTTTAAAAAGAGTCATTCTCTATGATGAAGTTCACATTATTGCACAGATACAGGGATAACTGTTCAACAGAAGTAAATAAAAGTGCACTACATCATGTAAATGAACTCAAGTCTGAAATCACACAATTATATCTATAAATATATAAAAGGACTTTCAAAAATCCCATAGCCCTTTATGATGATCATTCTAAAAAACCTTGGAATTGAAGGAGCATCTCAATATAATAAAGGCTGACAAGTATAAGCCAGACCCCTGTTTCTGCACCTCCCAGCTCCCTAGTCTGGGCTCCCTGTGCAGGTCTCTGTGCTGGCAGACATGGCAGTGTGGAGTAAGTAGGCCAGACTCCTGTTTCCTGGCTCCTCCCAGCTCCCTGGTCTGGGTTCACTATTTGGAGTGTGTGTGGGCAACCATGGTGATATAGAGTGAGGAGGCATGACCCTTGTTTCCTGACTCCTCCAAGTTTCCTGGTCCAGGTTCCTCTGGGCAGACAGGCATTGTGTGGAGTAAGTAGGCCAGGTCTCTGTTCCCTGGCTCCTCATAGTCTGCTGGTACAGGTAGGTCCTACTATACCTTGCTTGGGAGGCCTGCTCCCTGTATGAGCTGTGTAATCAGGCCTTTTGCTCTGGTATCCTATCCACTGGGTATCAACATTCCTGTTCACCTGAGTCAGAGGATGCATGGGCAAAAGGACAAAAACTTGTTTTCTCCTCATTAAAATAGAGTCTTCCTGAAATAGGTAGACAACAATGCAGAAAAGCCAACAAAAGTCAGAAAATGGAGAGATCTTCACCAAGGATGCCTAGCCCTATATTTGAAGCCTCCAATGAAATAATTTAAAAAATTAACAGAAAAAAATCATTCCCAAAGTGAAAATATAACAACAAATGAGACCCTGATTAAGAAAAAATCACTGAATTTGAAGAAAATCATCAAAGAACCAACAATCATATCAATGAAATTAAACAAAATTGTCTCCTACAGTATTCAGCTTTGACAGTAGGCTTAACTTGATTGAAGAAACATTAGAAATCCTCCAGAGAGATATGAACAAACTGAATGTGAGTCAAGAAATCAAAGATCTCAACAACTGGTTCATTAAGCTTAAGGAAGATTTGATCAAATAGAAAAACGAATTCCAGGAAGCATCAAGAAAATCAGAACTTGTACCTCAATAAACATATGGACATAATACAAAATAATACAACATAAAATGAAAAGCAAATAGAAATTATAAAACCTCTCTAGAACCCCTCACCAATAGATTTACTCATGTGGAAGACAAAACCTCTGACCTGGAAGACAAGACAGAAGAAATTGATCAGGAGGCCAAAAAATTTGATAAGTTCAAAAAATCAAGTGAATAGAATATGAGGGAACTTTGGGATACTCTTAAAATGACCAAACATCTGGATCATGGGTATACCAGAAGGAGAGGTAATCCAGATCAGAGGCATAAAGAACATAGTCAACAAAATTATGGAAGAAAATTTTCTGAATCTCTTGAGAGAGGCCCAACCAGATACAAGAAGCCCATAGGACACCAAACAGATAGGACCAAAGAAGAAACTCTCCAAGACACAATCTAGTTAAAACTGTTAAAAACAAAAACAAAAAAAGAGTGTTAAAAGCATCAAGAAACAACTCACAACATACAACGGCAATCCCATTAGAATTGCATCAAATTTCTCAGTGGAAAACCTGAAATCTAGAAGGGCCTGGGATCGAACTCTTCAATGTTTGAAAAATCATGGCTTCCAACCCAAGATCCTCTACCCAGCAAAATTATCCCTCATAATAGATGATAAAAGGAAAACTTTCTCTGAAAAAAAGTCAACTCTATGACTATGTGAACACAAAGCTAAACCTATAGGGAATGCTTGAAGGAATACTCCACACAGAATAGTCAAACAACCAATCTCAAGAGCCAACAAGAACATCACAATAACCAAATAACCAGGCTCAAAATATTATAAACAAGAAAGTACCAAATATCATAAAACACCTCATCATGGCAGGTATTAATATAAACCTCACAATAATAACCTTAAGTATTAATGATCTTAACTCACCCATCAGAAGACACAAGTTATCAGGATGGAACAAAAAACTGGAACCTTCTATCTGTTGTATTCAAGAAACCCACCTCACCACTAAAGATAGACAACTCCTCAGGGTGCAAGGTTGTAAAATGAGATTCCAAGCAAATGGAAATAAAAAAGAAGTGGGTGTAGCTGTACTAATATCTGATGAAATAGACTTCAAACCTAAAATAATCAAAAAGGACAAAGAAAGCCACTTCTTGCTCATCAAGAGAATGATCCAACATGAGCATATCACAGTCATAAATATACATGTGCCAAACACAAGGGCACCAGAATTTATAAAACAAAATCTATTTGACAATAAAACAGAAATAAACACCCACACCATCATAGTTGGAGACTTCAGTACTCCACTATTAACAATAGATAGGTCATCCAAGCAGAAAATTGACAGGGAAATAATAGAGCTCAACAGCATCACAGATCAAGTATACCTGAAAGATATATACAGAATTTTCCACCCCAACTCTACAGAATACACATTATTCTCAGCAGCCCAAACCTTCTCCAAAACTGACCATATATTACCTCTTAAAGCATGTTTTAAAGTCAGGAAAATAGAAGTAACTTCATACATAATGTCAGATCACAATGCTTTAAAGCTAGAAATCAAAGTGAAGAGACTTATCAATAAATCCACCAGCTACTGGAGACTACACAACACACTTTTAAACAAAGAATGGGTCATGGAATAAACCAAAAAAGAAACTGTAAAATTCCTAGAATTAAATCATGATGAAAACATAACCTACCAAAATTTATGGGACAAAATGAAGGCAGTCATAAAGGGGAAATTCATAGCCCTCAATGCCATCATTACAAAGACAGAGAAATTCCAAATTAATCACCTGACTATTCCCCTAAAGTCTCTGTGAAAACAAGAAGAATCCAACCCAAAATCACCAGACAGAAAAAAATAATAATAATAATCAGGAATAAAGCAGAAAGCAACACATGGTGGCACACGCCTTTAATCCCAGCACTTGGGAGGCAGAGGTAGGAGGATCACCATGAACTTGAGGCCACCCTGAGACTCCATAGTGAATTCCAGGTCAGCCTGGGAGCCAGAGTAAGACCCTACTTGAAAAATAAAACAAAGCAAAAAAAAAAAAAAAAAAGAATAGAGCAGAAATTAATGAATTGGAAATTAAGGAAACAATTTTTTAAAAATCAATGAAATGAATGAAATGAAATGAAATGAAGAGCTATTTCTTTGAAAAAATATACAAGATTGATAAACCCCTGGCCAATTTGATCAAGCAAAAAAAAAAAAAAAAAAAAAAAAAAAAAGGAAGTCTCAAATAAACAAAATCAGAAAAAGAAAACAAGCAATCACAACAGACATCAATAAAATTGGAAGAATTGTCACGGCATACTTCCAAAATTAACACTCCACAAAATTGAATAATCTGGAAGAAATGGATGAATTCCTAGACACATACCACCTACCAAAACTAAACTCAGAGCAGATTAATCTCCTAAACAAACCTATCACATTCATAGAGATTGTAAAGGTAATCAAAAATCTCCACAAAAAGAAAAGTCCAGGACCAGATGGCACATGCCTTTAACCCTAGTACTGGAGAGGCTGAGGTAGGAGGATTGCTGTGAGTTCAAAGTCAGCCTTAGAAAAAGTGATACCCTTCCTCAAAGAAAACACAGAAAGACACCTCAGCTTTTAGTCGACTCCCTTCTCTATTTTATTTTCTGCTTAGCTGTTGGGCTGGGAAATGGCAGCTATATTTAAATCCAGAATTTATTTCCAGAATTTAATAGAGTCTAGTAAACCAATAACTGAGATGCATGAGTATAAGAATAATATAAGGAAAAGGGAAAGCAAACTATTTATTGTATTCCTGACAAGCAGAATTTACTAGTTGCTTCTGGCTGGAGTGGAATGTCTGCGCGCTGCATTAGCTAGAAGATCTAGGGTATGCCAACAGGCTGGCTAATGTTACTAGAGTTTGCCCCACAATTGTCACTGTGGAAAATGTTTTCCTACATTAATAAAAAGTTAAAAAAGGAGAAGGAGGAAGAGGAGGAGAAGCAGTAGCAGCAGCAGCCATAGTAACAAAAATAGCATGGTACTGGAATGAAAACAGAAACATAGACCAATGTAACAGAACTGAAGACCCAGACCTTAGGTCAAGTAACTATAGCTGCTTGATTTTTGACAAAGGTGCCAATAATATAGACTGGAGAAAAGATAGCATTTTCAACAAGTGGTGTTGAACAAATTGGATGACCATATATAGAAAAATGATATTAGATCCACTCATTTCACCATACATGAAAATCAAGTCCAAATGGATTAAAGAACTCAGTATAAGACCTGAAACTCCTTAACTACTGGAAGAAAAAATAGGAGGCACTCTTCATGATACAGGACTGGGAAAACACTTCCTGAGAAAAACCCCAGTAGCCCTGGGAATTAAACAAGCATTCAACCAATAGGACCTCAAGCAGCTAAAAAGCTTTTGGAAGGCAGGTATCCTCACCACTATACCACCAATGCTCCTTTAAAAAGCTTTCCACAGACAAACATACCATAAGCAGAGCTAATAGAGTACCCACTGAATGGGAGAAAATCTTTGCCAGCTATATCACTGACAGAAGCCTAATATCTAGAATCTACAAAGAACTCAAAAAACTAAACAATAAAAAAGTCAAACAATCCACTCCAAAAGTGAGGCAGAATGGTGGGTAATGAACTGCTCTTGATTTGGCTAACTGATATACTCAGTGGAACAGAACCCATAGCTGGAGCTGGGAAACAAGTCAGAACCATATCCAAAAACATGAGTCTGCTCTCCATTATCAAGTTCCCACCAATCATGGGCTACAAGAGGGCCTACACCTATTAAATCTTCTCTAAAATAATAATGGTTATCCCATTTATCTGGTGCTGACTTCACTCTCCATTGGAGAATTTGTTTCTCTTTTTCAGATGGATGCAGATCCTGAGGCGAGAATCAGCCCATCACACCTCAACAGGGCCCCAGGTGAAACCAACAGTAATTAGTAAAAGGAGCAAGAGTGCTGCTTTCTTGGTGAACCTGGTACCAGCCAAAGAATAAAGCAGAGAGATACAGAGAACACCAGCTCCTACCAAAATAGAGATCCAGAGACACAGAGGCTCCCAAGACCTCATCACTGAAGTAGACCTAAAATGAACCCAACATGGTTCAGGGAAATTTGCGAAAGAGTGGGCAGAAACATTGTTAGAGCCACATATTGGCACATTATGCACAGAGACATTCTCATATCCATAACTTATGGCAAACCCCACAATGCATGGCCCACATTCCCCAATGAAGAAAGTCCCTATGGAGGAGGGAGGAGGCTAACGATGGTGCCAACATGGTTGTATACACACTGTGTACATAACTAATAAATAATAATAATAAGTTAGGTAGAAAACTGAAGAGGGAGTTCTCAAAGGAAAAATTACAAATGGCTAACACACACTTAAGAAAATGTTCAACAACCTTAACCATTAGGAAAACACAAAATAAGACAACTTTGAGATTCCTTACCCCAGTAAGGATAGCAAATATTAAACATCAAATGAAAACAAATGGTGGTGAAGATGTGGAGAAATTGGAACACTCATTTACTGGTGGTGGGAATGTAAGCTCATACACCCACTATATTCCTGAAATTGACAAATATAGAGTTACAAACAGACCCTGTTATTGCCTTTCTGGGCATTACCCTAAAAGCTCCACATCTCAGTTCAGAGGTATTTGCTCAACCATATTTATAGCTGTTCAATTCATAATAGTTAATAACTGAAATCAACCCAGGTGCCCATCATTGGATGAATAGAAAACCAAGATATGGTATATCTACATAATGGAATTCTATTCAGCAGTAAGAAAAAAAAAATGACACAATGAAATTCATAGAAAAATGGTCAAACTTGGAACAGATCATTCTAAGTGAACTCACACAATAACAAAAAGACAGTCATTTCATGGCCTCATCTGTAGTTCCTAGCATGGATCAGCCCAATTTGCTGACATACCTGAATGGATCTGCAGACTTGGACAATAGGGAGGGCAGCGCTTGGGGAAAGGGGAGGGGTGGAGGAAAGATCATAAAACTGAACCCAAATTGAACTGATCCTATAGAATCTGACATCCTGGAAGTTAGACTAAAAGGTGGAAACCTCAAGAGGACCTTAAGGTGTTCACCTGAATCCATTTCCCTAAAAATCTCATAACCTGACATGGTGCTCACACAAGTACAATAGTAGCACACAGCCATGGTGGGTAACCAACTGCTCTTATCTGCTCAGTGAAAGGAAACCATTTCTGGAACTAGGAAGCACATCAGAATCATACCCAGATAGTGATTCTGCTGTCCATTTTCAAGTTCCTAATATTCCTGGGCTATAAGAGGGTCTATACCATTTCAATTCCCTCTAGATTAATAATGGTTATCCCATTTAACTGGTGCTGACTTCATTCTCTGTTCAAGAATCTGCTTCTGTTTTTCAGATGGGAGCTGGATCTGAGGAGTCTATAGAGGCTGCTGAAGGTGAACAGTCATTAACAGTCTTATTCATGCTATACTACCAACCTTCCTGGAAGAATGTTCCAACTGGTACAATACTGGCATGACTTTTATAGGAGTGTGTTGGTTTGAATGGGGCATGTGCCCCATAGTGGAGCTTTTGGAAAGTCAACTCTTATTAGAGGAGGTGTGTCACAGGGGATAGAGTTTGAGGTTTATTGGTCCATCCTGCTGGGTGTTCACTAGGTACCTAACTCAGACTACTTCCACCCAGATATGTGACAAGTTCTGAGCCAGCTTTCTGCTTGTTCCATGCTTTCTCTACCATGATGAAACTTCCCCACAAAATTGTCAGCTTGAAATGAATATTTCCCTTCCGTTAGCTACTTTGGGTCAGGCCTTTTTCCCACCAAAGAGATGGTATTTGCAACAACCACCTAACTGTATTTTGACTTAATTTGCAGCCTTCCCCACAGGATGGAATTCCTGTCTCATAGTATATACCTGGTCTAAACCATAACAGTAGGGAAGATTTAATTTTAGTGGGGAAGCTACTACTTTTGTTTTGATAAATGAATATATTGTGCCTATCCAACTGCCTTCTAAATATTTGTTTGTGCCCACAGATCAGTGGTGCCCTTAGCATTGGCCAGAGATGCTTCCTTTTAAAGAAAGAGTTACTGCAGACATGCATGGCTGATCCAAGTGTGAAATCTACATAACCACCATCAAGACCTTGAATGTCATGGAATTCCTTTTCTCAAAACATCATCTACTGAGAATCCACAATTAAAGATGAGAAGTCAGAGTTTCACAGAAGAAAATTTGAACTGGCTGCAGAATCTAGAAATACAGCACTAAAGAAAGGGAGGATATTGGTGGATCTCTTTAATTGAGGTTGTTAGCTTCACAAAGAACAATTAAAGTAGCAAGAATGATCATTCTTAGAAAGTAAGGAGGAGAAAAACAATGAGAGCCATTATAAAGCAGTTAGGCAAAAACATTAGAGAGAACCTTTGTGAGAATTTTAAAATCAACATGCAAGCCACACTTAGCTGGTCAGATCAGAAAAGCCACCATCAGAGGAACATCACCAATGCTCCAGATGGATCCTGATGATCCTACAAAGATCTCACTGGTTGGTGATAAGCACAGAGGCCCAGCACTAGTCTATCCTCCATAACAGCTTTAGGAGTTCTATCTCCTCTTATGGACATTATTCAGGCCACACACAAGAATATGTGGATTAACTACAGAAAAGAATTCAAGAATAAGCCAGTATGAATCAGAGTTGGAGATGTTATTAAAGAAATTTTAATATGGGTTGAAGCATAAGGGTTAAGAAAGAAAGAGAAGTACTCAGGAACAATAGAACATTTTCATGTGTAGGTGTAATCTTCTCAAGGGACAGTCATAGCTAAGTGTCTTTGTAATGGGTGTATATATACATAGGGCTCAAGATCATTCATGTTACATTTCTTACATATTTAAAGTTACTAAGAACCTCTCTCCACTTTGTTCAAGATAAGGTCTCAAGTTAGCCCAGACTGACCTGGAATTCACTCTGGTCTTGAACTCACAGTGATCCACCTAACTCAGCCTCCTAAGTCTTGGGATTAAAGGCATGTGCCACCATGCCTAAACTCCTCCCTCCCTTTTAACATTTCTTAAAGAATGTCATTTGTAACAAGGTTAAATAATGTGTAAATTTGTAGGTTTATAGACAACTTTAATATATAAAATATTACAAATTGGCTATATTTCCAATGGGTTATCCATTCCACTAAGAGCCCTCCTCACTGGGGCTATCAGTAATTGCTATGGGGTCATGAATGTACTAGTCTGATTCTGTGGTGGGAGCAATACCTCAGAGTACATTTTCCCACCTTGTAGCTCTTACATTCTTTCCAGCTCCTCTTCTAAATTGCTTCTTGAGCCTTGGAAGACATAAGTCTCCTTTAGTGTTGACCTCTTGGCAGCCTCTTAATTTTCTTTGATGAGTTTTGACTCTTCTCAGTATCTACTGCCATACATTAAAGAAATTTTTATAATCAAAGTTATAAGAAGAATCTGTGAGGGGAATTGTCTAGACTTAAGAATAAGAGGGGAATACTAAAGTCTCAAAACTATAGGTAACTTTGCTCATAAGTGACCACTGTTAATTTACTATCAAGATGACTTTGTAAAATGCACATTGTTTCTTTGAAGCATTTGGGGTTATCACTGGTGTCTAAAGTTTATTGTCTTCTCCACCAGAAAAAGAAAATCAGACAAGATCAGATCTTTACTCTCATGTTTTTCCTTCCCATGTCTTCACAATTTACATATCTGAGTGTCCTGTGTTATTCCCATAAAGCAACAAACTAAATACAAAGCCTTTTTCAGATGGATGGTTTTTTTGAGGAAATTCCAGATACTGTGACAGCATGTGACAGGTTAACGCAAGCTTATTATGAAAGAGTTCATACAGCTAAATGAGTTAAGGAAATCTAAAGAACACCTTAAGAAGACAGTCTCCAGCAAGACAAATACTGTTAGAAAACTGGAGGAGACAATCCCAAACATGTAGTACAAATTCAGAAAGGAATTTGACAAACTAAAAAAAAAAAAACAAAACAAAAGAAAAACAGGAATTCTGGAAATGAAAGAAACAATCATTCAAATAAAATCACAACAGACAACAGAGAGCATCTCCAACAGAAACAACCATAAAAAAGATCACATTTCAGAGAAGGAAGACATAGTTGAGGCAATAATCCCCATATAAATAAATAATCCCACATATAAATACAATAATCAAGGAGCATGAACAATGCTTCCAGGAAGTCTTGGATATACTCAAGAGACCAAAACTCAGAATCGTTAGTGTAGAACAAGGAGCTGACATAATATCTAAAGGAATTGAAATATTATTCAGTGAAAATTTCCAAACCTGGAGAGAGAAGTCAACATGCAAATAAAAGATGTATTTAGATCACAAATACACATAAATTGTAAGGGATTTCTTTATGACACATCATAGTAATGAAATACAAAGTGCCACTAATAAACCAATAGGACTTAATGAAATTTAAAAGGTTTTACATATCAAAAAACAGTTATTTGAGCAAAGAGGAAGCTTACAGAATGGAAGATAATCTTTGGTAGCTATACATCTGACAGAGAATTAGTATCTAGTATATATAAATATCTCAAAAAAACTAAACCATAAGAAAACAAACATCCCAATCAAAAAACAGTCTAAGAAGTGACTAGAGTACTGAGTAACATCTCGATTACACCTTCCAAGGCTCAGGGTCTAATGTGGTAGAGGTTGCGGAAAGAATGTAAGAGCCAAAGGAAGGGTAGGACTCCTTACAACATGCTCCTCCAGACACAAAATGGCCTATATATCCATGACCTCACCATGCCTGACACTACCTACACAAGACCATCAAAAGAGGAGGAAAAGATCATAACATCAAAATAAAAGAGAGACTGAGATGGGGAGGAGATATGATGGAGAATGGAATTTCAAAGGGGAAAGTCGGGGGGGGGGAGGGAGGGTATTACTATGGGATATTTTTTTAAGTCATGGAAAATGTTAATAAAAATTGAGAAAAAAAAAGACAAGCCAGGGGTGGGGGGAACAGTCTATAAACCAGGCGTGGTGGCACACACCTTTAATCCCAGCACTCAGGAGGCAGAGGTAGGAGGATCACCAAGAGTTCGAGGCCACTCTGAGGGTACATAGTGAATTCCAGGTCAGCCTGAGCTAGAGTGAGACCCTACCTCGAAAAAACAAACAAACAAAAAAAGAAAACAGTCTGTATAGCTTAATAGAGAGATCTCTAGATACTATATATATATATATATATATATATATATATATATATATGTATATGTATATATATATTTTTTCCTTTATGTATATATGCTTTTTAAATTTGTAACAAATGTACCCATTAAATTAATGCAAATAAAGCTACTTTAATATCATCTCATTTCTGCCATAATGATTATCACTGAGAAATCAGACGATAATAAATGCTGGCAAAGGTGTGGGGGGGGAGAATTCTTTCTTAGTGAGAACGTAAACTGGTATAGCCATGTGGAGATACGCACAGAGGTTCCTGAGACAGCTAAAAATAGACCTACCATTTGAACCAACTATGCAACTTCTAAGCACATACCCTGAGGACAAAGAGGTGCATGTGTCTGGAGTTTGTTCACTGTGGCAAGAGGCCCTTGGACTCACAAACATTCTCTCTCTCTCTCTCATCCCAGTCAATCAGTCTGTCTGTCTGGTCTGTCTCTTTCTCTCATAAATAAATAAATTAAAAGATTAAATAAATGGTTTGCCTTTGGGAGTAGATAATGCTGCACCTAGAAGCCAAAACTTATTACGAGAAAATTGCAGCACTAGGGTGGGGTACTTTGCAACAAGCTGTTTGATGATGCATGACAGTACAGGAAATGTCACCCAAACAAAATGTGATAGATGAAGGCCTACAAGTCTGAAATACACCGAAAGAGGCTGAACTAAGCTTTGCTTGAACCTACATCATAAAGGTAGTCCCTTTCTTGGAAGACATTTGGTGTTTGTTTCTGGCTGCAGGGAGTCTCTTCCCCCACCCGGTTATGAGCTCACTCACTGATTTCCCTTGTCCTTAGGCTAAGTGTCAGGCACATCATATCTTAGTGAACGATAGTGTGTAGAGCCATAATAATGAATTGTGAATTGGCTTGTAAACTAAAAGGGATACATAAATGTTAGGGATTGTTGTGTCATGTTACTGTCCCAGATAAGCACCTATAAAAGTTACAGAATGAGAATAACTCTCTTGGAAGTCTTTTCAAGAAACCAACTTAGAAACTGAAGATCTTTCTTTCCATGGAATACCACTCCCTGGTCTTATTTTGATATTATATTTGTTTTTGCAAATATTTTGCAATTAAAATAACAAGATTAGTGTACTGAGCCCAAAATGGCACAGCAGACTGTGCTATGTATTTTAAACACATTATTATGTGTACTAATTCTCAACCCACAACAACCCTTTAAGGAAGAGACATTTCCATGTTTTTGGTTGAGGACACTTAGAGAATTGTTATCATGTAATTCTGGGATAAGGGTAATTGGGTGGCCAGAAAAAGAGTTGGTATTAGAAATAAGCATCCTATATTTTTTTGACTTTTTAAAAAATATTTTATTTTTGTTTATTTATTTGAGAGAGGAGGGACTGGCAGTGAAAGAGGGGGGAAGAGAGAGAGAAAACTATGGGCACACCAGGACATTTGGCCACTATAAATGAAAGGCATCCTATATTTTAAAAATACTAGTAATTTGTGTTAAAAGTAAAAGCATGTACATTTCATGAAAGTTCTCAGGGATGGCTATCTTTGCTGTTCATTTGTGAAGAGCTTATTCACTGGGCTACTCAATTTGGTCACACTGCCTGTATGTACAGACAATATGTTAAAATCTGATGACAAAACTCATGCTTTCTCCATTGTTCCCACTGTATATAAATGATGCCAATATGTAAGATCAATGTGCATTCAAATTTATTCCTTAAGCACAAAGAATAAGTGACCAAAGTATAAATGGCTGGAGGGATGGCTCAGACGTTAAAATTACTTGGGTGCAAAGCATAGCTGCCCAAATTCAATTCCCTAGTATCTATGTAAAGCCAGATGTGCAATGTGGCAACATGCATCTGGAGTTCATTTGCAGTGGTAAGAGTCCCTGGTGCACCAATCACATTCTCTCTATCTCTGCTTGTAAATATACAAATAAACATATGAAGTATTTTTTTAAAAAACAAACCATTAAATGATAATCAAATTAAGCAATTATAAATATGGTATAAATTAATCATTTTTTTTGCTAAAACTGTTTAACAAGATTCCCTTCAGACCTTAATTCTTATTATAGTGACTATGGGAAAAACAAAAACAAATTTAAAACCCCATATGAAAACAATCAAATAGGACTTCCAGTTAAGAGGATAGAATAGGAGCCGGGTGTGGTGGCGCATGCCTTTAATCCCAGCACTCGGGAGGCAGAGGTAGGAGGATTGCCATGAGTTCAAGGCCACCCTGAGATGACAGAGTTAATTCCAGGTCAGCCTGGACCAGAGTGAGACCCTACCTTGAAAAACCAAAAAAAAAAAAAAAAAAAAAGAGGGTAGAATAGGAGCCATGCTAGAACAACCTGGGGAGAAAGGTGGCTCCTACATGAGAAGGGATTTGCCAGAATCCCCTACTGGGTGGGCTTGGATACTTAAGACATAGAATACTAACATGCAAGCATGATAAACATATTAACAAACTTAATGAAGCTATGAACAAATAGATGAATGAAATGAAAGAAAACCAGGAAAACATTAAGAAATGCATAAATGAAAGACAACCATCATCTCAGCATAATTATTGAAGAGAATCAAAAAGATCTTGGGTTGGAGAGATGGCTTATCAGTTACGACACTTGTCTGCAAAGTCAAAGGACACAGGTTCAATTTCCTAGTAATGATATAAAGCCAGATGCACGAGGTGGCACATGTGTCTTGAGTTCATTTGCAGTGATTAGAGGCCCTGGTGTGCCCATTCTCTCTATCTTCCCCATCTCTCTCCAATAAATAAATAAGTATAATATTTTTTAGAAAAGAAAAAAAAAATCTTGAGGGGCTGGAGAGATGGCTTAGCAGTTAAACGATTGCCTGTGAAGCCTAAGGATCCCAGTTAGAGGTGCGATTCCCCAGTACCCATGTAAGCCAGATACACACAAAGTGGCAAATGCATCTAGGGTTTGTCTGTAGTGGCTGGAGGCCCTGGTGTACCCATTCTCTCTCTTTCTATTTCTCTCTCTCTCTCTGTGTGCCTCTTTCTCTGTGTCTGTTGCTCTCAAATACATAAATGGGGAAGAGGCATGTAACTAAGGAGCAGATCTTAAGTCTAGCCCTAAGGTGTGTGAAAAGTAGTTTGTGCTCTGGTGGGTTTATGGTGCTGGCCATTAGGTGATATCTCAGCTTGGATCTATGGATGTGATCCAGCCCTTCTGCCTTTGTGGTAGTTTGATTCAGGTATCCCCATAAACTTAGGTGTTCTGAATGCCAAATTCCCAGCTGATGGAGATTTGGGAATTAAAGCATCCTGGAGGCAGTGTATAGTTGGGGGCGGTCTTATGAGTGCTATAGCCAGCTCCGCCTTGCTAAGGTTTCACACACTTTCCTGTTCCTGTGTCCACTTTATGTGGGCCAGGGGGTGAGATCTGACCTCTGCTCATGCCATCATTTCCCCCTGCCATCGTGGAGCTTCCCCTCAAGCCTGTAAGCCTCTCTTGGTTGGGTGATTTCTGCCAGCAATGCAAACCTGACTGCAGCAGTAAAGTGGTATGGAGAAGTGGAATTGCTGCTAGACACCTTACTGTATGGCTTTGGCCTTTTGGAACTGATTTTCAAGAAGAATGTGAAAGGATTTGAAACCTTGGCCCAAGAGATGCCTTGAAGTGCTGTAAGTACTTCTGACTATTCTGGTCAGAGTTGAAAGACCTGAATACAGTGAGACCGACCTATGGACTGTGAGGTTTGGCTTATGAGAGTGAGAAAGAGCTTTGCTTGGACTGGGCTAGCAGTTTGTGTGAGAAACCTGCTGTTATGCCATGTCCTGAGAAGTTGTTCAGGCTTGCTTTGCATAGAAACTGGTGTGAACAAAAGGATATGGCACAGAAAGAAAAATCTTTCGGTGAACTCTTGCCGTTCAGCTGCAATTGAGAGATTACAACCTTTGAGATTGGGCTAGCAGACCTGCACTGAGTCAACAGGAAAAATGTAGACTCTTTTGAAGGGGCCTGAGTTCTCAAGGAGTGTCCTGTTCTTCAAAGTCTGTTTTCTTCCCCCCTGTGTCAATAAATTGGCATCCTACCTGATGTTGTGAAGTGTTAGAAATGCAGGAATGAGAGGATCATTGAGTTTGCAATATGGTTTTGTGCTTTGGAAATGGCCATGGGCAGTGTGAAGCGTGTTTGCTGGATGGCTATATGGAGACCCCATGGAGCCATGAGGATGAACCATGGGTTGCAATAGAGACCCACTGGAGATGCCAGGACCACAAGATGACTGCCAAGGAGAGCTACTGGCCCAGATGAAGTTTTCCAGGACTGTGAGTAGCCTAGCTGGAGAGGTAGAATTAGAACTCCAGAGACTTGTTGCTGGTTAGAGTTATCAGATTTGCAGATTTGTCAGTGACTAGAGTTATTGGACTTGAAGCTACAGTGTTTGATGTTTGCCTTGGAGGCAGTGTATAGTTGGGGGTGGTCTTATGAGTGCTATAGCCAGCTCCGCCTTGCTAGGGTTTCACACACTTTCCTGTTCCTGTTGTCCACTTTATGTGGGCCAGGGGGTGAGATCTGACCTCTGCTCATGCCATCATTTCCCCCTGCCATTGTGGAGTTTCCCCTCAAGCCTGTAAGCCAAAATAATGAAGCTATATTCTGTGCCATTATGGGTTTTAGGGGGATGTTTTGGTATTATGGCTCAGTTAAAAGATCTTGGATTACAGGGATGTTTGAACATAATTAGGGTTGATAAAAACTATGGGGACTTCTAAAAATGGACTGAATGCATTACATTGTATATCATGAATGGTTAACAGTCTATGGAGGCCCGATGCAGAATGTGGTAATTTGATTCAGGTGATCTCCATAAACTTAGGTGTTCTGAATTCTAGGCTCCCAGCTGATAGAGATTTGACAGTTAACACCTTCTGGGGGCAGTGTATTGTTTGGGACGGGCCTATGGGTGTTATAGCCAGTTTCTCCTTGTTAGTGTTTGGCCTACTCTCCTGTTCCTGTTCTCTACCTTATGTGTGTCATGGGGTGATGTCCACCCACTGCTCATGTCATTTTTCCCTGCCATCATGGAGCTTCCCCTCAAGCCTATAAGCCAAAATAAACCTCTTTTTCCCACAACCTTCTCTTGGTTGGGTTATTTCTACCAGCAATGCAAACCTGACTGCAACACATCCAGTACAACCAATGGTAACATTAGATCCAGTGTTCCAAGCAGCCTAATGGAGTCCACAATGCAAAAGCGAGAGACCGAGGCAGGCACTTGGAATACTTGAGATTGGAAGTCATTCCAAAATGTAACAGGGTCTATGTACACAAAACCAGGTACATAGGTCTACACTGAAAGTGCTAATCTCACCTTCCATGTCAGGGTAGATTACGAGTTAGTTAGATTTGATTGATTAGATTGATTGATCAGCTTTGCTATTCTCAAATAAGCTATATTTTGGTATTGACTACTGTTGCCTGCCTTTGATTTTCCTGATTTACAGGGCCTTTGTCTTTCTCTTCTGTCATTATTGGGGGCAGGGTCTCACTCAGCCCCAGGCTGACCTGGAACCCATTTGAGACAAGAAATCTTAGCCTCCCTGTTGACAGGATTAAGGCTTACAGGAAACTGGCCTTAAAATACCACCTTCATAAGAACCCAAATGACAGAGAAAAGTTTAGACAAATTTCTCAAAGTTATGCAGTTCTCTCTGATTCCAAGGAAGGGAATTATATGACAAAGAAGGAGAACTGGCAATAAGGAGAATGGAACAGGTAGTGGCTTTGGCTACTCCATGATTGTCTTTGACATATTTTTGGAAAAGGAGGAAGGATGCAGAGAGAAAAGTGAGGTAAAAAATGTGCATCAGCTCCTAGTAACCTTAGAATATATATAGCTTAGAATTTACATAATGGTGTAACAAGAAAACTAGCTCTGCCAGAAAACATGATTTGTTACAAATGTGAAAGCCAAAGTGAATATAAAGCAGTAGTAGAGTGTTGCCCTATTGCCTGGGTACTAGAATGCAGATAAGGATTCATCAGTATAGGAGCAGGAGTGGTCCAGCCAATTTGGGTTGTGTGCATGGAGTGCTAGGGCCATGGGGAACAGGTCAGTCCTAAAGATAGATGTAGAGCTGCAATAGTTTGAGAAAAGATTTTAGGAGTTCATATTGACCAAGGCATGAAAGCTGACCAGAAGATAGCCTTCCATAGTGAAGGAGGGGAAGAACCAGGACTGGAGCCAGGAGATATTATCATTGTGTTAGATCAGAAGGACTAAGCAGTTTATTTATTCACTTATTTTTTGAGGAAAAAGTTTGCATATTTTCTCTCTACTCTCAGCTAGGACAGGTTAATTTTTATTTTTACTTAAATTTGGAGACTCCCCCAAAGTCTCACCTTAGTCCAGGCTGACCCAGAACTCACTCTGGTAGCTTCAGGCTGGCCTTGAACTCACAGCTATTATCTTACCTCAGCCTCCCAAATGATGGGAGTAAAAGCATGTGCTACCATGCCAGCTTATTTTTACTTAAATTTTGTTTTATTTGTTTACTTATTTTGAAGCAAGGTCTCACACTATAGCTTAGTAGCTTAGGTTGGCCTATGAACCCATAGTAATTCTACTGAATTAGCCTTCCCAGTGTTGAGTGCTAAAATTATATGCATGAGCCACCATGCTTTGTTTAGTCTTACTTTTTAAAAAAAAAAATTTATTTATTTATTTGTGACAGAGAAAGAAGCAAATAGGGAAAGAGAATGGATGTACCAGTACCTCTAGCCACTGCAAATGAACTCCAGACTCATGTGCCAACCTTGTGCATCTGACTACGTGGGTACTGGGGAATCAAACCTGGGTCCTTTAGTTTTGTAGGCAAATGCCTTAACCATTAAGCCATCTCTCCAGCTCTAGCCTTAATTTATTTTTTTTTCCTCTGAGGTAAGGTCTCACTCTAGCCCAGGCTGACTTGACACTCACTTTGTAGTCACTGGCTGGCCTCGAACTCACTGGACCAAGCTATTTTTACTCAACCAGGAGACCTCTTCATGTGCATGCATATGTGTGGCTTCCAAAAGCCAATATCTACATAACTTCACCTGTGTTATCCATGATAGAAATAATACCTTTTAAAATTTATCATAACATGCTGCCTGCTTGAGGACCTGCACTTCTAGAATGCATTCCCTTCTGTGTCATCATTTAAATACATATGTATTTAAATACATATATATGCATGTGTGTAGGTGTGTGTGTGACTGATGTATGTATGTACATATAAGTCTATTTTGACTAGGCCTGATTACATTATTTTCTTCTTCTCTTTGGACCATAATAAGCTCTTGAATAATGCCTTCCAGAACTGGGTAACTAAGAAATTAAAGTGAAGAGACCTGTATGTGGAGAAGGAACTTGCATGTATAATCCAGGAAGTTGCCCCTTGGCCATGTTAAAGGTTTGCAAACCATTTGACTTAAGTTCCAAAGTAATTTAATGTTAGTCGTATAGCAAACTAGGATGAATAGTTTCAATTGTATGTTACAGTGACATGTTCCCACACTTAAATCTGGATATCATAATTTAAGAACTTATTAAAATGTATGAATGTTTCCTTAATAAACTGATTACAAAGCAAAACAAAAAAGAAGCAAATAAAAAACCAACTCAAGTACTGTCAAATGAAGTTGTATATTAGAGATGCAATTTTCTTTTCTCTGAGGGCAGTGGTACACTCCTCATCCAAAAGCAATGTTTTAGTACATGTGCTAGGTGTATCCCTTGTCTATTCTTGATGGGATGACTTCATTCTGCTGAGCATCTACTCAAATAGCTTAGGATAGCATTCCCAGCCAGGTCATTTCCTAGTCTGCTCTCATGGTGGTTGACAGGTTGGTGAGATATGTCAACTTATTTAAATTTTCTTCATATTATGTTTCTACCAAGGCTGCAATAATCACTTTAAGATCTTGATTTACTGTGCTAAAATTTACAAAGTTGTGTCCAAGTGGGTTATTTTCCCACTCTCTAATATAAAGGTGCATATTGTTTTCTGGTAAATTTTTATGTAAAAAATGTTTAATATTTCTCTCATGCCTTTGTGTATAATGTCCATTTCTGAATTTGGTGTTACTTAGAAGTTGAACTTTTGAATTTATTTTTAATTATCATTGTCTTCTAGTTCTGTCATATTTTCCATCATGGGTAGAAAATGTTCAACATCTTCATTATTGTAATGAGTTAACTTAAAGTAATACATGTAATTATTATTAATACCTGTGAGCAGAATCAGTTTTCATCACTTTGAGTAACTTATACAGACTGTTTTTCTTGGTTTCATCTTCTTGCACTTTCACAAAGTGGAGGGACACCAGAAGATAGAATTTACTCTATCTCTCTCTCCCTCCCTCCCTCCCTCTCTCTCTCTCTCTCTCTCTCTCTGGAATCCAGGTGTAGATATTGTTTTCTCCTCTACTAATCACTGTCTACTGTAGTTAACTTCTTTCCAGGTGTAGATATTGTTTTCTCCTCTACTAATCACTGTCTACTGTAGTTAATTTCTTGTTGCTGGCTCAAAGCAATTGACCAAAAGCAGCTCATGGGAGCAAAATTGCTTATTTTGGTTTATAGACTCAAGGGGACACTCCACGATGACAGCGGTTAGACGACAGAGCAGAGGCTGGACATCATCTCCTTGCCACAACAGGTGGCAAACAGCAGCAGAGGAGTAAATTCACTAACAGAAGTAAGCTAGGGCAACTAAACCATTGAGGTCCATCCCAGCAACACACCTCCTTCAGGAAGGCTCCACCTCCCAAATTGCCATCAGGTAGCATCCAAGCATATAAAACACATGAGTTTATAGAAGACACCCAATTAAAACCACCACACTATTATGGATAAAATTAATTTATCTAATACAATTCGAACTTCAAAAAATCATGTTGAGGGCTGGAGAGATCGCTAAGTGGTTAATGTGCATGACTATAAACCCTAATAATCTGAGTTTGATTCCTCAGTACCCACATACAGCCAGATGCACAAAGTGGCATCTGCATCTAGAGTTTGTCTGCAGAAGCTAGATGCCTGGCATACCCATTGTCTCTTCTTCTCTCTCTCTCAGATGTGGTGGACCACACCTTCAATTCCAGTATTTTGGATACAGAGGTAGAAGGATCACTGTGAGTTTAAGGCAAGCCTGAGACTACATAGTAAATTACAGGTAAGCCTTGGCTGGAGTGAGACCCTATTTCACTATATAAACAAAAAATAAATAAGTCTAAAATCCATGTTTCTGCTACAAACCATCTGCTACCTATGTGCTGGGCCTGTCTGTGGCCAACTGTGTCTGGACACACCTCACTCCCAAAACCCAGTAAAAATGTGACAAGACCATCTTTGAACTGAAGAGAGGCCCTGGCCCCTGATCCTACTCCCTAAAACTGCACAGGTCAAGGGACAGAGTCAGGGGAACCACATACCTCCCATGCCCTGCATAGAGGCCAGAAGCCCCATATTTACAGAATTTATGTGCAGGGGGCTTGGGAACTAGCTGCTTCCTACACATGTGATACTGAAAAAGAACTAGAGAAACCAAGACAGAGTAAACAATCATGCCATATATTAAAATGTTTGCTCCAATAGGCTGGAGATGGCTTAGTGGTTAAGTGCTTGCCTGTGAAGCCTAAGGACCCTCATTCAAGGCTTGATTCCCCAGGACCCACATAAGCCAGCTGCACAAGGTGGCACATGCATCTGGAGTTTGTTTGCAGTGGCTGGGGGCCCTGGCACATCCATTCTCTCTCTGTTTGTCACTCTCAAATAAATAAATAAAAATAAACAAAAAAATTAAAATGTTTGCTCCAAGATTACATATATATATACATGGTATATCATATAGAATGTAGCCAGTACCTCATGTTTTTCTGGGTTGTTACAAATTGATTAAAAGGAGGAATTATTTATTTTGGCTCATGTGTTCACTCCATGGTGGGCTGGCTATGCTGCTATGGATCTGTGGATAGGCAGAAGAGCATGATGGCCATATATGGTAAAGCTAAGACGTTTACCTTATGGTGGCCAGAAAATAGTGAGACAGAGAAGTACAAGGGTTCCATTATAACCTACAAATGCACATCACCAATGAATTACTTCTTCCAAGTACACTATTGCCTCCTAGAGGTCTCAACGCATCCTAATAGTGCCATCAGTTTGAGAAGAATTCTGCACTTAAGTCTTTGGGCACTGTGGTGGTTTGATTATGTGCTCCCCTCCCCCTGCCATAGACATATGTATTCTAACTGCTACATTCTCAGCTGGTGGCAATTTCATAGTTGGAGCCTCCTGGAGGTAGTATTTTGTTGAGGGTCATATTATGGGTGTTATAGCTAGATTCTCTTTGCCAGTGTTTGGCACACTCTCCTGCTCCTATTGTCCATCTGATGTTGGCCAGGAAGTGACATCAATCCTTTGTTCATGCTATCATTTTCCCCTGCCATCATGTGCTTCCCTTCAAGTCTATAAGACACAATAAACCCCATCCTTTCATTTTGTGCTCTTTGTTGGGTATTTTCTACCAGCAACACAAAGCTGACTGCAGCAGTAAAATTGGTACCAGAGTGGGGTTGTTGCTGGTAGAAGCCTGACTGTGGCTTTGGGCTGTTGGGGGACTGATTTTCAGGAGGAATGGGAACAGATTTGAAACCTTGGACTAAGAGAAGCCTTGCAGTGTTGTAAATTTTGATGGACCATTCTAGTCAGAGAGGAAAGACCTGAATGCATTAAGAACTAATGTCTGTGACATTTGGTTTATGGGGTGAGAAAGTGCTTTCCTAGACAGAGATAGAAACATATTGTGTTTGCTTTCTGTTATGCCTGTGTCCTGAGAACTTGTACACGGTTGCTTTGTGTAGAAATGGACTGGTGTGATCAGAGGGATATGGCACAGAAAAAGAAATTTTTACATTAAAACTGCTTCCCATTCAGTTTCAATTTTCTGAGAGATTACAACCATTGAAATTGGGCCAGCTGATCTGCATTCGGACAACAGGAAGAATGCTGACTCTTTTGAAAGGGTCTGAATGATGAAGGAATGTCCTATTCTTCAAAGTCTGCTATAATGCCCCCTGAATCAACAAATTAGTAGTCCACCTGGTACTATGGAGTATAGCTAATGCAGGAAAGACAGGGTCACTGAATTTGCAACATTGTTTTGTTGTTTGGAAAGGGCCATAGGCAGTGTGACACAGGCTTGTTGGATGACCTGCATGCAGGCCTAATGGAGCCATGTGGCTTAGCCATGGGTTGCAGTGGACACCCAGTGGAGATGCCAAGACAACTGGATGGCTGCCAAGGAGAGTTGCCAGTACCAAATGAAGTATTCTGGGACTATGCATAGCTTAGCTGGAGGGGTGAAATTGTAACTAAAGAGTCTTATCACTGGTTAGAATTATCAGATTTTAAGAATTGTCATTGATTAGTTATCAGACTTATAGCTACAAAGTTTGGTGTTTTTCCCGTTGTTTTAAATCTTGTATTTGGTGAATATTTCTTTGCTATGCTCAGTGCCATCTTTTTCAGTGTGCATGTTTATTCTGTTCCATCATTTTTTTTTTGGAATTATGACTCAGTTAAAAGACCTTGGACTATGGGGATGTTTGAACATCACTGAAATTGATAAAAACTATAGAGACTTTTAATGTTGGACTGAATGCACTGCATTTTAGATCATTAATGGTTATCAGTTTATGGAGCCCAGGGTTGGAATGTGGTGGTTTGATTCAGGTGTTCCCCATAAACTTATGTGTTCTGAATGCTAGGATTCCAGCTGGTGGCAATATGGGAATTGAAGACTCCTGGCGGTAGTGTATTGATGGTGGGCTTATGCGTATTATATCCAGGATTCCCTTGCCTGTATTTGGCACACTCTCCTGCTGCTGTTATCCACCTGATGTTGGCCAAGAAGTGATGTCCACCCTCTGCTCATGCCATAATTTTACCCTACCATCATAGAACTTCTCAAGTCTATAAGCCACAATAAACCATTTCCTCCCACAAGCTGCTTTTGGTTGAATGTTTTCTGCCAGCAACATGAAGCTGACTGAAACTGCGACCATATAAGATCTAAATTATAACACATTGAATATGTACACTTCTATGTATGTATGTATGTATGTATATTATCCTTCTATAAATATGTTTAAATATTTCACTCATTGCAAAAGATTGTTCATGGACTGGAGAGATGGCTTAGTAGTTAAGGCACTTGCCTGCAAAGCCAAAGGACCACAGTTCAATTTCCCAGGGCACACATAAGCCAGATGCACAAGGTAGTGCATGCATCTGGAGTTCATTTGCAGTGGCTGAAAGCCCTGGCGTGCTCATTCTCATTCTCTCTCTCTCTCTCTCTCTCTCTCCCCCTGCCTCTTTCCCTCTCTCAAATAAATAAACTATTTTTTTAAAAGGATTGTTCAAATAAATCTGTCATTTTTCTTGTAGATAGATAGATAGATAGATAGATAGATAGATAGATAGATAGATAGACAGATGATGATTGTACAAATAACATGCTCTATAAGTGTATGTCAAGGTATGAACCCTCAATTGTAATAATTATTTGGGATCTTACATAGAAAGTTATGCTCTCAAAATACTCAAGGTGAGAGGAAAATAGAATAATGAATGCTTCTTGAGTCACACTGTTTTAGTTCCAATACTATCAAAGGCTAGTTTTATGTTCTTAGAAAGTTGTATAATCTCCTCTTTCTAATCTATAAAATGAAAAGGCTAAAAATGTACCTACTTCAAAATATTGTTATAAGTGTTAATGGAAATCATAAATGTAAACTGCTTGGAAACAGGGCCTGGTCCATGTAAATACCTCATAAATGTTAACAATCAAGATTATTACCATTTTCATTAGACTATCTCAAAAGGAAAGAATAACATCCCTATTTCTGTCTTTTACTTTCTGGTATTCTCCTCCATCTAATAAAGTTCACTTCAATTCAGCATGGTAACTGCTATTTCCATATTCCATATTAAAAAGCTCAGATCTAGGCAAAGCAAACACTTGAAGCATATTCTTGAATGTCCCAGAGTTCTCAAAACCTAATCCCTGAGCACATTTGATGGTAGAAGCATTTTCTGACAGGTTCTATGATTCATTCCTTTCTAAATTCATGTCTGGTACCATTATGGATTACAATCTCAAGCCAGCATGTGAACAGGGTTAATATTCTGGCTGGGCTCTCATAAGAGGAACATGTAACTGGCCTGGTAGGAAAAAGAATATTCTCTAGCCAGACATGGTGGTGCATACCTTTAATCCCAGCACTCGGGAGGCAGAGGTAGGAGGATCGCCGTGAGTTCGAGGCCACCCTGAGAATACATAGTGAATTCCAGGTCAGCCTGGACTAGTGTGAGAACCTACCTCAGAAAACAAAACAAAACAAAAGAATATTCTCAAGAGATATTGTGCCCTTTCCTTTGGCTATCAAACTATTGAAACAACAAACCCACAAGAATTTCCAAGAAGAAAAGGTTGAAGTCTGGTGCTAGTCAGAGGAGAAATGTGTCTCTCTTGTAGATGTCATTCAGGACTGACAGCTTTGCAGATCACCTTGTAAGACTGGAGGGAGACAATGATAGACAGAGTCATACCTTGACCAGGAATGCTTAACTATGCTTATCTCCATCCTTCAACATAAGCCTAATCTTCATGTTAGTACCCCAAAGATGAAATTGGGCAATCACTGGATCTTTTTGTCCCACTTTTCAATGTGGTCACATTGAAAAAGCCAACATTTCCTGCTTTTCATTTTTAATTTATGTCTTTTGATTGGCTTATTGAGGATAGACAAGTTGCCAAGATTGGTTTGTTTGGTCATCAGTAACAATTTTGGTAGCCAGCCATAAAAAAATAAAAACATAATTTTGGGGTGTTGAGAGTAACCCACAGCCAATTGACCCCAGATGCAGAGGAAAGAGTATAAAGTGTCACCAAGCAGTAGTGGGATGACTTTATCTGGGTACTTTTTCTTAATATTCTCCACTTTACCTTGCATCAACTACCTTTACCTCTATTTAGTGAAGCAGAAAAATGAATGGATTTTATTCTTGACTCATGAAAATGTTTGGCTCTTTGTAACTTTCTCCCCAATTTGTTCACATCAGATTTTGCCTTCCTGTTTGTTTGGGGCATCTTTGAGCTGTTTAATGGTTCTATTGAATGACTTGGTGATTGGCTTCATGTATTGGTGTGTTCTTCTGTGAACTATTTTGTGCCATTATACCATTTGTCTGAAGGGCTTTAACTATTTGCATGTCTGTCATTTGAGGGAGAAGGGTTTGAGGGCTTTTCTGGGCTATTTAGGATTATGTTGAACCATATGAGAAACAAGGATGATGAGATTTCTGTTGTGATTTGTGTAACCATGGAAACATATTAAATCTTTACTACCTTGATGACCCCTAGAGAATTCCAGCTTACTAGTCTTTTACAAATAGGCTGGCTTCTCAGACAGCATGAGGCAAAATAAATCTGCCCCCAGAGCTCTGACAAATAACTGAGTAACAAATTTTTGGCCACATCATTTTTACATTTTCTTTTTTTATATATATTTTTTGTTCATTTTTTATTTATTTGAGAGCAACAGACACAGAGAGAAAGACAGATAGAGAGAGAGAGAGAATGGGCACCCCAGGGCTTCCAGCCACTGCAAACAAACTCCAGACACATGTGCCCCCTTGTGCATCTGGCTAACGTGGGACCTCGGGAACCGAGCCTTGAACCGGGGTCCATAGGCTTCACAGGCGAGCACTTAACTGCTAAGCCATCTCTCCAGCCCTACATTTTCTTTTTTAAACTGATTGTTATTTAGAATCATGAATATTGGATTATCATTTTTACATGTATTCAGTGTGCAGTAGGTATGATGAGGTCTATATGGTGTGTATGTGTGTGGCATATGCATTTTTTGGTGCTGATACAGTGTCCCAGGCACATGTGTAGAGGCTAGAGAAGAATGACAGGTGTCTTCGTTTGTTCACCCACTTGTTTTTATGAAGTGGAGTCTCTTCACTGATTCCAGAGCTCTGGTAACTTTGCAGCTCCTAGTGATACTCTAGTCTCTGCTCCCTAAAGAACTGGTGTTAGAGATGTGCTTGGACAGGTTCAGATATTGACAGAGCACTGAGAATCAAACACAGTGTTTTCAAGGTCCCTTCTGGTGATCATACTTGCGCAGGAAGCACTCAACTGACTCAATGCCAGTCCTAGATTAAGATTATTTCTGAAATGTGTATGAATCAATGTAGGTGTCTAGGAGATGATTTGGGGCTATATGACTGAATTTATTCCACTTTGAAAACTCAGTGTTGCTAGAATGAAAGAATTCTTAGAATTTGAATATAAAACTTGAAAGAAAGCTCAATTTTACCTTAGGCAAGAATATTCAAAATGGGAACTAATTGAAATGTTAATTATGAGGTCCCTTGCTGATAAAATGTTTGAGCATGATGCTTTCAGTGTTAATTCTGGAAACTTAAGGGAAAAATCTTATGACAGATTTTGAAACAGATAAGCTAAAATTTTATTTTATTTTATTTTATTTTATATTAAATGGAAACTTTGTAGGGACACATCATTTATTGGTACCATCATTTCATTCCTCCCTTTTCCAATTCCACTAAAGGCCCTTCTCAGTGTTATTGCTGGGATTCACCACAGGGTTGTGTGGGTCCCTGGATCCTTGGGGCCATGGATCCCTGAAGGTGTCCAGGCAACCATGGAGAGGACGGTCTTGAGTGGCCATAAGCATGACTAAAGAACCACTTCAGGAGGCAGTCTCATTGAACAGCTCGGTTTCTTTGTTAGGGGTATGGGTTTATAATCAGTTGAGCACGGGAAGAGGTTGGGTTCAAAGGTTGCTAGCTGATGCCTAAGGATGTTCATTCCAGCATGTAGGGAGAGTCAGGTGACCTACATAGTGGTGGGAAGAGGGTCACAGGGGGATGGGCTGTGTGAAGGCTGTTGGCTGATAAGGAGTTTCCAAGGCAACTGACCAAAGTTCACAGGGTTATGGGCAAAGCCTAAGTTTTTTCTGAATGTCCAGGTATCCCAGGCTTGGAAAGGAAGTAGCCCTAGTTCCTGCCGATCTCAGGGTCCTCAATTTTGTCCAGAGTCCAGGTTTACTGTGACCCCTGACAATGGGTGGAGGAGCCTGACTCACTGCAGCCCCCAAGAATGGGGGGAGGAGCTCCCCTGCGAGCCTAATCTCCAAGATACGACCAGCAGTTCAGGCTGCTTCGACCTCTCCATAGCCTGGAGCCTTTGTGTCAGACAGTTTAGGCTTGCTTTAACCAAGGACCCTGCCTGTGTCCAACAGCTCCCCCTTTGTTTTTATAATGGAGAGTTGTCATATTGAGTGAAATCCTTATAGTCTATCATAAGCTCAGATAGAGCTAGATGCGCACGAGAACCTGATTAGTAGCAACCTTAGCAATATTAGTTATTTGTTGTCTGAGAAATTTGATGAGGCAGGGGACTACAAGTAATAGGATTCCTATAGCAAAGAGGGAGCTAAGGAGGGGGGCAGCAGCCAAGTGACTAAAGGGTTAGAGAACCAGGTGGTGGGGTCCTCAGGCTTGTAGCAGTCAAGCAACTCCTTGTGAAGTTTTTTAAGAGTTTTAACATCTTGTTCAACAACATTCGATTCATTAACAAAAAACAAAACCATTTGTCTCCCAAGACCACACATGTCGCCTCAAATTTAGCAGTAATGAGATCTAAGATTCTATGGTTTTGGAGTACCACCCCCGTGAGAGAGTTCAATTGTCTCTGGAGAGCTTCAAAGTTGTCAGTGATGGATATCATGGTCTGGTCAATCCAGTCTTGAATATCCCCTATGAGGTAGTTGGTCTGGGAAAGAGCAGCTCCTGCCACACCAGAGGCATCCAGGGACAGTGTCAGACTGAGGCCCAACAGCAGAGGGATGAAAAGCTCTTTTGGTTGGCACAGGCAGAGCTGATAGGCAGCTCCCTCTTCCTTATTGAGATTCGCCTGTGAAACAATCAATACTGGGGAACAATAAGTGGGAGAGGAAATATTTATGTATGGGGTGGTTAGCCCTTATACCATAGGAGACCAGGTATCTTGACACAAGTGGTCCTGGTTATGGAAATATTGAGGAGGCATTCAGCTCTGGTCAGCTTAAAGCAGGGCAAGCAGAGAGACACACTTTGACCAGAATCAAAGATGGGAAAATAAGCAAGGCAGGGTTAGGAATAGCTTGTTATAGATGTAGGATATTCAAGGGTGGCATTAACAGGAACTGAGGTTAGCAGAGGACAGTTAGGAGATGCACAAATGAAGCAGTTAGAAGCATTAGAATGGTTAGTAAAGGGGAGAATGTCAGCCACATATTGGATATGTTATGTCCATGTTATAGTGGCTTGTATTTTTTCTATGACTTGTTTATCCTGTGAAAAAATATGATGGTTGGTTTGCACCAGGTGGGAAGCAGGGATATACTGCCTAGAAATATGAAGAGTACCAGAGGGAGAGGATGAGTAGTAGATGCTAGCATAGAGTTTTCCCATCACCCCTATCCTCCAGCAGTCATTCCAGGGGTCTTTTATGGAGAGTGTACATTCTCTAGTTTTCCAGGAGGCTTTAAAGACAGAGTATGGCTGCCAAAAGCTGTCAATGACACAGCAATCATATCGGCATCCTCCATACTAGTCCTGGTATTTAAGGCACTCTTTGTTGGTTTGGCAATAGGCGAAGCTATTTACACAAACTACAGACTTAGGATAGACATGGAAGGTGACATTGTCTTGGCAACCCTTAGTTGGGTAATATTCTTTGCTGATAATTTTATTGACCCCTTGATAGGTCTCTCGGGCTTCAAAGCACCATCATCTGCTGGGGGGGGAGGGTTGGCACTGGATAAGAGAGGTGGTGCAAGACATTTGCATTGGAATGTAAGATTGTTAAAGCTACCAACAAAATGGATGAGAGGGAGGCCTGTAGTGAGCACATGGCTTTGGCTATGTCCAAAAGGTTATGGACTCCCCCCAAGAGGCTCCCTTTTTCAACCGGCAGGGATGGTGCTTCCCCCATTTCTTCTGCCTCTGTTAACATACGTGGGATGCCACCAATGGAGGTGTGGAGCATTCCAGGACTCCTTGGGGTTGGTATAGAGTTTCCATGACAGTTGTAGAGGAGTTAAATAACATAAGCTGGATTTGCTTGTCTGGTAAGTAGTGGGCAATTGTCATATCAGAAAATATGTTATTAATCTTGGTTAATGCCTATTTTGCCTCTGGGCTTAGGGGTGGGGGGTGGGTGGGTGTTTTTCACCTTTTAACATATCAAATAAGGGTTGTAAATCACCGGTGGGGATAGGAAGTCATGGTTAGAGCCAACTAAAGTTCCCCAGAAAGCTCTGAAGTGAGGCCAATGTAAGCTTCTGGGGAAAGGAGAGTGTGGGTTTTAAGAGGCCAGGCAGAGGTGAAAGAGAGTTCTGTCCCCAGAAAAGTGATGGGTGGGATAAGTTGGACTTAATTTGGGACAATTTTGAAGCCTTCCACAGTGAGGGAAGGTATTAATTGATCCCTTAGCTCTTTGCTGGTGAGTTGGAATAGTCTTTCCATGTTAGCATGTCACCCATATGATAGATAGTAAGGCCTTGATCTAAATGTGGTCTTAATGCCATAGCTACTGTTTCTTGGCATACTGTGAGACTATTAGCCATACGTTGGGACAGAACCATCCACTTAATGCATTTGGCTAGCCCCGCATTATTGATAGAGGGGACCAAGAGTTCAAAGCAGTGTCGGTCTCGGGGGCTCAAGGGGATAGAGAAGAAACCATCCTGAACATTAATAGCAATGAGAGTGTTGGCTGGAATGGCTGACACAAGGGGCAGTCCCCTCTGAGGGGCTCCCCAAATGAGCATGGCTTTACTGATGGCCCTAAGATCTTGTAGTGTGGTGGTTTGTTTCAGGTGTCTCCCATAAACTTAAGTGTTCTGAATGCTAGGTTCCAGCTGATAGAGATTTGGGAATTAACGCCTCCTGGAGGCAGTGTTGTTGGGGGCAGGCTTATGAGTGTTACAGCCAGTTTCCCCATGCCTGTGTTTAGCACACCCTCCTGTTGCTATGGTCCACCTTATTTTGGCCAGGGGGTGATGTCCACGCTCTGCTTATGCCATCAGTTTCCCTGCCATCATGGAGCTTCCCCTCGAGCCTGTAAGCCAAAACAAACCCCTTTTTCCCACAAGCTGCTCTAGGTTGGATGATTTCTACCAGCAATGCGAACCTGACTATAACATGTAGTATCCTCCATCCTCCTGGGCCCTTTTGGATTGCAAACACAGGAGTGTTCCATGGGCTTTGCAAGGGGCAGATGTGATTACGTTAGAGTTGTTCTGTTACTAATTGATTTAGGATTTCAATTTTCTCCCTTGGCAGAGGTCACTGTTCAACCCAGGTTAGCCCCTCAGAGAGCCATTCTAGGCAGGGAATTTCATATTTAACAGTGGCCTTTAGGACTGGGGGTGTATATGTCTCATTATCTTCTATCTCAATGCATTCTCCTTCTATATCACTGGTAATAACTACATCTAGACTAGCCTCAAGGATTGCTCTCCCTAATAGATTAGTTGTTACTTCCACCACTAACAGTAGGATGAGACCTATAGTTCCATCTGGGTCCTTCCACTTAATGAGTTCTTTGGTAATATATGCTTGTGAAGGACCACCTACCCCTGCTAATTGGGGCCCGGTGTTGGGGAACTGATCACTTTAGGATTGTTTTATCTGCCCCAGTATCAATTAGACATTTGAAAGTTTTTCATCCAACCTCTAAGGCTAGCCTTGGGTGGGTGCCCTCTAGAATGCTTGTTAACCATTGTATATTATGGGTTTTCCCTCTTAATGGTGGGACTGAGGATTGCCGCTTTTGGAGTTTAAAGACTCTAGAGGTTTGCTATCTTTGTCATAAGTAGAGTGGCAGTCTTTTTTCCAATGATACCCCTTGCAACAAGTAGGGCAAATTGTTGTTTTGGGGGATGGGAGGGCCTTTAGTGGCCTGATGTTGAGGACATTCCACTCTTCAATGTCTTTCTTCTCTGCAATTGAATCATTGGCCTCTAGGTTTTAAGGATGCTGCAAAGGCCTGTGCCAGAGAGGCAGCCTTATATGAGGGAATCCTGATATCCTGAGTGTTGACTATCCATTTATCATAATGTTCATCTTTGAGGCTTTGGCAAATTAGCCCACATTCTGAAGCCATACCTTTCCAAATAATGCTTTTGAGGTGGAGGTCCCTGGCCATTGGGTTGGGGATTTTTCTCTCTAAATTGGCTCTTGCCCTTAATATAAAATCAGAGAGGGTCTCCTTCAGCTTCAGACAAATAGACAGTAGGGAAGAGGTATTATCCTGGGTGCTGTGTGTGTGTGTGGGGGGGGGGTATTGTATTCCATGCCTGGAGGATGCAGAGGCGAACTTGGTCATAGAACTCTGGGGACTGTTGGGTCTGATGAAGGCCTGTGGAGAAATCACCCTTTCTAAATAATTCATCAAATCCCCAGGGAATGTTTTGTTGGTTTTGGTTTCTTTTTATTTGTTGGTGGCATTCATCTCTATAGAGGGCTTCCCATTGAAGGAACAGGGGACTAGGCAGGGAGGACTGGTAGATATCATGCCAGTCCTGGGGGCATTAATGAAGCCCTGTAGGCTCAGGAGGAGGGACTTAGTCCATGGCCATGGATCCTATCCTCCCTAATGGCCTGTCTGTGCTCTTTAGGATCCCTAGTTTGATAGGAATACCAATCTAAGGGCTGAACCCGGGTTGGTTGAACGTTAACAGGAAAGGCTGCTACTTCCTGATTGAATGACTTTTTATTGTTATCTCGGACCTCACATAGTTGTTGTCCCCCAGACTACAATCGTCCATCTGGGAGAGTGCATACTTACCTTGGTGCATCGCAGATGGGTCCCTGGATCCTCAAGGCCACAGTTCCCGAAGATGTCCAGGCAACCATGGAGAGTAGGGTCTTGAGTGGCCATCAGCACAATGAAAGAATCACTTTTGGGAGGTAGTCTCAGTGAACAGCTGGTTTATTTGCACAGATGGAGGATACTTGGGATCTGCTGGGTAGCAGATGTTGTTTCACCCAGCTTCATGTCCTCTGCTGGTCATTCTTCCTTTCATCTCTGACTGCTCAGCCTCATTTTGGCCACTGGGGCTGTTCTCCCACATTTGCTTTCCCAAGATCTTTCCAGTCTCTTGGCTGTCCCTACAGGTGATGGAAGTGCCCAGGTCCTTCAGTCTGGTGAAGGATCTTTGCTGCTTCTGTCTTTTCCTTCCCTCCCCTCCTTGGACGGTGACACAGAGCCCTTTGATGACACCATACTACTGGCCAGAGAAAAGGACGTGACTAGACTTTCTGAATTTGAACAGATTCAGGTTATATTTTAATTTTTTTTTTGTACAGGTTGATTCTAATACATTTCAACATGCTTTTTTTTCTCAAAAAATAATTTCAAGATGTAGGGCTGGAGAGATGGCTCCTTGCTTAGGGTGCTGGCCTGCAAAGCCTAATGACTTAGGTTTGATTCCCCAAAATTCACATGAAGTCAGGTGCACAAAGTAGCACATGTGTTTGGAGTATATCTGCGGTGGCTAGAGGACCTGATGTGTTCATTCTCATTCTCTCTGTCTCTCTGCAAATAGGTAAATAAAATATTTTTTAAAATTCAAAATGTAAGTGATAGATGCCAAACTACATTTAAACATTTTGTTTTTCTTTTCCAGTCATCCACTATTGAGCCAACAGTGGAAAATCATGAAGATACTGAGAAAGGCTACTGTTTGGATCTTATAATACATAATGAACATAAAGGGAAGAGAAAGGAAGGGAGGAGGGTACTTAATAAGTTGATATTGTATATATGTAAGTACAATGATTGTGATGGGGAGGAAATATGATGGAGAATGGAATTTCAAAGGGGAAAGTGTGGGGGGGGGAGGGAATTACCATGGGATTTTTTTTATAATCATGGGAAAATGCTAATAAAAATTTTAAAAAAATAATACATAATGAGTAAGTATGAGTCACTGAAACATAATTTATGCTTTATACAGGATTTTTCTTCAAGAACTGGAATATAAATACAGGGCAGTCTACTATACTCATTAATAGCTTGATTGCCATCTTCTGACAGCTTAAAACGTAAGTAAGTAATTTGTTACACTCAGTAACAGTTTGTAATTGCCTTAGAAGACAAGATTTTATGCTTTATTGAAGATGGTTGTTTTGTTATTTGTTTCAGGCCTTTGGCTACTTAGAAATACCTTCTTAAATGTCTTAAATGACTGATTTGTAAGCAACTATTTTAAAGTGACTTTCATACATTGAATGTCTTATGTAGCTGTGACTAGAAGTATGTATAACCATGTACATAAATTTTATGGAAGATTTTTCAGAGGTAAAGGTGTATAAGGGTAATGCATGCAAAGTGATCAGTAAGTACTACTTCAGTTTCTTCTGATGAATACCCTGCCATTGGAGCAAAATTACTCTTTGAAACTCTGGTCTATATCCATTTTCCTTGACTTCATAACCCCTTTGTTACTGTATATATTCCATACACTTATAAATCCGAAAATATGTCTACTTGTTTGTGGTGGTTTGATTCAGGTGTCCTCCATACACTTAGGTGTTCTGAATGCTAGGTTCCCAGCTGATGAAGATTTGGGAATTAATGCCTTCTGGAGGGAGTGTATTGTTGCAGCAGGCTTATGGGTGTTATAGCCAGTTTCCCCTTGCCAGTGTTTAGCACACCCTCCTGTTGCTATGGTCCACCTTATGTTGGTCAGGGTCCACACTCTGCTCATGTCATCATTTTCCCCTGCCATCATGGAACATCTCTCTCAAGCCTATAAGCCAAAATAAACCTCTTTTTTTCCCCAGAAGCTGCTCTTAGTTGGGTGATTTCTACCAGCAATATGAACCTGACTGCAACATTAAAATGATACTGAGAGTAGGGTTGCTGATAGACACCTGACTATGTGGATTTGGCCTTTTGGAGCTGATTTTCAAGAGAAATGTGGAAGGATTTGAAACCTTGGCCCAAGAGATTCCTTGTACTGCTATAAGTACAGCTTGATGGACTATTCTGGTCAGAGTTGAAAGACCTGAATGCAATAAGAACTATGGACTGTAAGGTTTTGCTTATGAGGGTGAGAAAGATCTTTGCCTGGACAGGGCTAGCAGTTTGTGTGGGAAGCTTGCTGTTATGCCTGGGTCCTGAGAAGTTGTACAGGGTTGTTTTGCATAGAAATGAACTGTTGTGAGCAGAGGAATATGGCACAGAAAGAAAAATCTTTGGATGAACTGCTGCTTGTTCAGCTGCAATTGAGAGATTACAACCTTTAAGATTGGGCCAGCTGACTTGCACTGGGCCAACAAAAGAATGTACTCTTTTGAAGGGGCTTGAGTTCTCAAGGAGTGTCCTGTTCTTCAAAGTCTGTTTTATTTTTCCCCCTGGATTAACAAATTGGCACCCTACTTGGTATTGTGGATTATAAAATACGCAGGAAAGAGAGGGTCATTGAGTTTTCAACGCGATTTTGTGCTTTGGAAATGTCCATGGGCAGTGTGAAACAGGTTTGCTGGTTGTGTGCATAGAGACTCCATGGGGCCATGAGGATGAACTATGGGTTGCAATAGAGACCTAGTGGAGATGCCGGAGTCACGAGATGGCTGCTAAGGAAAGCTGCTGTCCCCAATGAAGTTTTCCAGGACTGTGAGTAGCCTAGCTGGAGGGGTGGATTGGAATGCCAGAGACTTGTTGCTGGTTAGAATTATCGTACTTGAAGATTTGTCATTGGCTAGAGTTGTTGGACTTAAAGCTACAGAAGTTGATGTTTGCCCTGGTTGTTTTAAATCTTGTGTTGGCTGAATGTTTTTTTTTGCTATGCCCAATGCCATCTTTTACAGAGTATTTATTCCGATAGGAATTTTATATAAGGAAGTTCCTTCTTTCTACTTGACTGCCGGAGCTGCTTACTGCCTTTCAGCACAGATTTAAGACAAGCACAGAATGAAGACCAGCATCATGTGGATTGAAAACCAGTGGCTCCTCAGGAAGCCTACAGGCCTTCAGAACTGGATCAGGACTGCTGAGGCATATAGCCACATGGACTGAGCAGCTACCAGGTTCCTTGATTCTCAGGCCTGCAACTGCTATAAGACTACTATAAATTAATCCAATAAATTCCCTTTGTAATATAATTCATTCTAGCTATTCCTTTCCACTAGAGAACCCTGATGAATATACCTAGTACACATGTTCTTAACTTTCAAACGAGTTTCCTTTAAATACTTGCACTTGCTGGTTGTGTTTTTGTAAAGTTTTATCAATACTGTCTGTTAATATTCTGCAGAAATACAACATTTTTGTTTATTTTTATATATTTATTTGAGCGTGACAGACAGAGAAAGAGAGAGACAGAATGGGTGCACCAGGGCCTCCAGAAAAAGCAATGAACTCCAGATGCGTGTGCCCCTTCTACATCTGGCTAATGTGGGTCTGGGGGAATTGAGCCTCAACTGGCATCCTTAGGCTTCACAGGCAAGCACTTAATCACTAAGCCATCTCTCCAGCCCAGAAATACAACTTTTTTTTTAATTTTTATTAGCATTTTCCATGATTATAAAATATATCCCATGGTAATTCCCTCCCTCCCCACCCCCACACTTCCCCACACTTTCCCATTTGAAATTCCATTCTCCATCATATTACCTCCCCATTACAATCATTGTAATTACATATATACAATATCAACCTATTAAGTATCCTCTTCCCTTCCTTTCTCTACCCTTTATGTCTCCTTTTTACCTTACTGGCCTCTGCTACTAAGTATTTTCCTTCAGAAATACAACTTTTAATTAAGGAATCTGAGCAGTATTTTGGACATGTCAGGACATCATCCACAGGATAGATATGATAGATTCCAGCTATGCCTGATCCAAGTACTACTCCTCGGTTGCTTAAAATTGGCCATAAAGGCCTATTAGGACTAACTTCATCATTTCTGTCACTTACTCCTCTTACCACTGTGGGATAAATCAGGCCACCTGAGGATACAGCTCTTTCCAGTGGTGAGAGACATGAAAGATAAAACCACCAGATGGCTAATTAGTGGTGTCCACAGAAAATATTGTTCAAAGACAAGGAGGGAAGTTGTCAGAATCAAAATGAAGATATTCTGGGCATAGGATTACAGAATTTGGGAAGTTGTGAAGCAAGAGGATCATAACTTCAGGGCCAACCTAGGCTTCATGGTAAGACTGATTCAAACCGATGAGATGGAGTTCCTTGTGCCACCCATCTAAATACCAAATGCCAAGAGGTTATGAAGTAATGATTCTTAAACACAAGTAACTGACAGTAACTGAATGTACCCTACCCTTGACTCCTACTTGTATTATGTTTATGACATTTGTTTCTGACAGAGACATGTTTCAGCTCAAGATTAAAGTGGCAAAACAAAGAGTTAGGAAATGGAACCAGCACAGCAGGAAGGAAGATGTTCTAAAGAGACACCTGTGCTTTTCCCTTTGGCTGTCAGACCAGTAAAACAAGAAACTGGAATTTCCTCAGGAGTTACATGCTGTAAGAGAAAAGTCAGAGTTCTGTTATCATTCAGAGGAGAATGTGTCTCCCCCAGAGATTTCATGTAGTGCTGGAAACTTCCAAGAGCAAGACTACCTTTTAAGAAAGACTAAAGTCTAGACAATGATGGGCAAGGCCATACCTTGATCAGAACTGCTTAGGTATAAATATTTCTGGCCCTCTACTTAAACTCCATGTCAGATACCTAAAGATGGACTTGAAAGATCACTAGATCTTTTTGTCTTTCTTCCCAGTGTTTTTTATCTAAATACCCTTTAGAGCCTATTGTAATGTTAGTATTGCTAGTCTCAAAGTTTCATTTAATTAATTGTTTCATTTCTGACATCTTAAGTTAATTGTTTATAGAGATATTGATACTTAAGACATGGAAATACAAACAATGTTAATATAGTTTATCTAAGCTTCAGTAACAGTCATAAATATTTCTTTAGATAAGCCTTAAAATTGTTCAATGGCAAAAAGTACTTATTTAAAATATTGCATTGTGTCTATCATATTGTCTCTAATGCACGTTAAAATCAGGCTTGCTTAACTCAACAATGACCAAGTTTTATTTTATTCTAGAGCTAAGTATAATCAGTCTCAGTCAAGGTTTCACTTAATTAATTGTCTCATTTCTGGTATCTTAAGTTCATTGCTTATAGAGATATTGATATTTAAAACATGTTTCTTGCCCTAAAAATAAAAATCTTAAATTGCTGTTCTACTTCCAGTTTGGGTGGCAATTGGTACTTACATTGATATATAGACTAGCCATAGTTGTTTTCAAACACAGATACTAAGTTTTTATACTATCTTATCTTTTTCCTGGTATACAATTTCTAGATTAAATCAATTGCCTGAAAGTTATTGATAAAAATATTGTCTTTAGAGCTACTAAAATAGTCTGCCTATACTTATAACTGACAGATACTTAAAAGATAAAATGTATATGCTTTCTAGGTCCCAGATATAGCTTACACTGCGTTGCAGTCCGGTTTGCATTGCTGGTAGAAATCACCCAACCAAGAGCAGCTTCTGGGAAAAAGAGATTTATTTTGGCTTACAGGCTCAAGGGGAAGCTCCACGATGGCAGGGGAAAACGATGGCATGAGCAGAGGGTGGACATCACCCCCTAGCCAACATAAGGTGGACCACAGCAACAGGAGGGTGTGCCAAACACTGGCATGGGGAAACTGGCTATAAAGCCCATAAGCCCGCCCCCAACAATACATTCCCTCCAGGAGGCCTTAATTCCCAAATCTCCATCAGCTGGGAACCTAGCATTCAGAACAACTAAGTTTATGGGGGACACCTGAATCAAACCACCACATTCCGCCCCGGCCCCCATAAACTGATACCCATACATGATGTAAAATACAATGTATTCAGTCTGACTTTAAAAGTCCCCATAGTTTTTATCAATTCCAATGATGTTCATACATCCCCATAGTTCAAGGTCTTTTTTTTTTAATATTTTTTATTTATTTATTTGAGAGCGACAGACACAGCGAGAAAGACAGATAGAGGGAGAGAGAGAGAATGGGCATGCCAGGGCTTCCAGCCTCTGCAAACAAACTCCAGACACGTACACTCTCTTGTGCATCTGGCTAACGTGGGACCTGGGGAACCGAGCCTCGAACCGGGGTCCTTAGGCTTCACAGGCAAGCACTTAACCGCTAAGCTATCTCTCCAGCCCTAGTTCAAGATCTTTTAACTGAGCCATAATACCAAAAAATAACCTCAAAAAACCCATAATGGCACAGAATAAATATTCACACTGCAAAAGATGGCATTGGGCATAGCAAAGAAACATTGAACCAATACAAGATTTAAAATAACCAGGGCAAATATGAAACTCTGTAGCTTCAAGTCCAGCAACAAGTCTCTGGCATTCCGATTCCACCCCTCCAGCTAGGAGTCCTGGAAAACTCACAGTCCTGGAAAACTTCATTGGGGCTGGCAGCTCCTTGGCAGCCATCTCATGGTCCCGGCATCTCCACTGGGTCTCCACTGCAAGCCACGGTTCATCCTCATGGCCCCATGGGGTCTCTAGGCAGGCAACCAGCAAACCCGCTTCACACTGCCCATGGCCATTTCCAAAACACAAGACCGTGTTGCAAACTCAATGACCCTCTTTCCAGCATTTCTTATACTCCACAATATCAGGTAGGGTGCCCATTTGTTAATCCAGGGGGGATTAAAGCAGACTTTGAAGAACAGGACTCCTTGAGCTCTCAGTCCCCTTCTAAAGAGTCTACATTCTTCTTGTTGCCCCAGCACAGGTCAGTTAGCCCAGTCTCAAAAGTTGTAATCTCTCAGTTGCAGCTGAACGGGCAACAGTTCACCCAAAGATTTTTCTTTCTGTGCCATATCCCTCTGCTCACACCAGTTCATTTCTACCAAAGCAACCCTGCACAACTTCTCAGGACACGGGCATAAGAGCAAGCTTCTCACACAAACTGCTAGCCCAGTCCAAGCAAAGCTCTTTCTTACCCTCATAAGCCAAACCTCACAGTCCATAGTTCTTACCGCATTCAGGTCTTGCAGCTCAGACCAGAACAGTCCATCAAGCTGTACTTACAGCACTGCAAGGCATCTCTTAGGCCTAGGTTTCAACTCCTTCCACGTTCCTCTTGAAAATCAGCTACAAAAGGCTGAAGCCACATAGTCAGGTGTCTAGCAGCAATCCCACTCCTCGGTACCACTTTACTGTTGCAGTCCGGTTCACATTGCTGGTAGAAATCACCTAACCAAGAGCAGCTTCTGGGAAAAAAAAAGATTTATTTTGGCTTACAGGCTCGGGGGGAAGCTCCACAATGGCAGGGGAAAACGATGGCATGAGCAGAGGGTGGACATCACCCCCTAGCCAACATAAGGTGAACCACAGCAACAGGAGGGTGTGCCAAACACTGGCATGGGGAAACTGGCTATAAAGCCCATATGCCTGCCCCCAACAATACACTCCCTCCAGAAGGCCTTAATTCCCAAATCTCCATCAGCTGGGAACCTAGCATTCAGAACACCTAAGTTTATGGGGGACACCTGAATCAAACCACCACACACTGTAACCTAACAACTCAGCTTAAATATTAATTAGAATGATTTTAAACTATTGTGTAATTCTCTAACCAGATCTGCTTTGCTAACCAGATATGTTCTGCACCCTTTTAAACTCATCTGTTTTACTAATCAGATATGTACAGTCTCTTTGAGTGATTAATAACCATATGTAGAAGCCAAAATCAATTGGAAATGTTGGCATTAAAAAGATAACCAATATATTTTTTAAATTTTTTGTTTATTTTTATATTTTTATTTGAGAACAACAGGGAGAGAAAGAGGCAGATAAAGAGAGTAAAGAATGGACCTACCAGGGCCTCCAGCCACTGCAAACGAATTCCAGATGTGTGCACTCCTGTTCTGGGCTAGAGAATGGCTTAGCAGTTAAGTGCTTGCCTGTGAAGCCTAAGAACCTGGGTTTGAGGCTCCATTCCCCAGGACTGACATTAGCCAGATACACAATAGGGTGCACATGTCTGGAGTTCGTTTGCAGTGGCTGGAGGCCCTGTTGTGCCCATTCTTCTCTCTATCTGCCTCTTTCTGTCTGTCTGTTGCCCTCAAATAAATAAATTAAAATAAACAACAAAAAAGGATAAGCAATATTTTGGTTCCTGCTTCCATGTCAAAAGTCCACAGGAGATGATGGGACACTTGAACTTCTGGTCTCTGCTAAGTTAACTGTCTTCTTGATCAGAGAGGATGTGGAGACTCAGAAATGAATTTTGAGTCAGCATATCTGCAACAGGAAAGTCACATGAGAGGAAAATCAGTCCTCCAGGCTTCCCAAAAGAGGGAGGGCCACTTGGTCAGTACGGCCTTCACTTATCCTAGCAGTTGACAAGGCTGAGAGTCATAGAACTTCTTGCAGGTCCCTAGAAGTCTCTCCTACAATGACATTATTGACCTCCAAAATATAAAGTTAATTCTGGCAGCCTACATGTTCTTAGTCACCCAATAAGAAAAATATAACTACAATATAAACAATGATTTGGACTAATAGGCTCCCCTTTCTGATACTGACTTACAATATTAGACTCTAATATTAACTCAAGTCCTCTGCCTCTTCTTGTCCCAGATTAACTTCACCTACCCTGACCCCAGCTCTTCCCACTTGCCTTAGCCAGAATCAGAGCTATTCCTCAGGCACCCTCTTTCCTTAGCCCCTACCCTATCTCATCCAAGGATAAGTACATTCCCACCCCAATGGACACTCTCAAACATAAACTCTCTTCCGTTCCTTCTCTTCCCCTGATCCCAAAATGGCCCTCTGCCTTCCTTTGCCCCAAGCCCTCTATCCCTCACCTGTGAATGCTCATCCTCCCTTTACACCTGGCATTTTGATATCATAGCTGTTGACAAGAGTAACAAGCTCCCTTAATCTCCCTTCTGTCTTCTCATGGAGTGCACAGAGCCCATCTCCCTCACCTTCTCTCTCTCTCTTTTTTTTTTTTTTTTTTTTTGGTTTTTCAAGGTAGGGTCTCTCACTCTGGCTGGTCCAGGCTGACCTGGAATTAACTGCGTAGTCTCAGGGTGGCCTTGAACTCATGGCAATCCACCTACCTCTGCCTCCTGAGTGCTGGGATTAAAGGCATGCGCCACCACACCCAGCTCCCTCACCTTCTCTATAACAGGTGTCTGCCAGTGACTGCCCTGAAGCCACTGCAATACAGGGATGGTATGGGAGAACTCTCTGCTTCAACAGGACAAAGTCATAACAACATGCTACACTGGCGCTATTGATCTCACTACTCTGCCACCTCTAGCCACCATGAAACTGCCTCCTCAGCACCTTCCCCGAAGAGACACCCATCAACCACATTATCTAATCCCCCCCATAAGAACTCATCACCCTTATGGTCAGCATGAAAGAAAATTAACCTTTGTCTCTTATCATTAACAAAAGGCTGGGATGTTATGTCAGGACAAAATAAAGTCACCGAGGACAGCAGGAGGCACTTAGTTGGGATATTCTTCATGGTCAGGCTTAGGTGAATAGCAGAGATATTGATTGGTTGATGGGAACACAGGAAAGGTTCATAGGCTTAGGAGGAGCCCACCAACCTGGAAGGTGTGAAAATGCAGGTTTGTAGAAAGCTCAGGAAAGCTTTTCTAGCTCTGAGAGGCCATTTTCTAGTCTGGCTGGGATAGGTTGTTATCCATGTTCTCCTTGGGCCTCTGTCTCTGACTGAGTACTTATAAATAGCTGCTTTTCCTCTATGGTCTATCTGTGGGAGGTTGAGGCAAGAGGATCAGAAGTTCAAAGATATCCTGAGCTATACAGGGAATTTGAGGCCAGCCTAGCTACACGAGACCTTGGCTTAAAAAATTATCTGTTATCTATCTATATATCTATCTATTATGTATCTATATACATATATATAAACATACATGCATACATACATAATCTCTACCAAAACCTATTTAAATAATGAAGCAAGTTTTCAAAAGATGTATAGTTAGCCAGGTGTGGTGTCACATGCCTTTAATCCCAGCACTCGGGAGGCCAAGGCAGGAGGATCGCCATGAGTTCAAGGCCCCCCTGAGACTCCATAGTGAATCCCAGGTCAGCCTAAGCTAGAGTGAGACCCTATCTCAAAAAAACAAAAACAAAACAAAACGAAAAGATGTATAGCTGACTAACAGGAACCAGAGCTTAGAACTATACCTTATAAGTTCCTTTTAGCTTTGCACTGAGCCCAGAATACATCCCGATTACAAATACAGAAGTAGCTAACCCTATGATTTATTTTTATTATAGAAAGGAGAGCCAGAAAAAAACCTCAGTTCAAGATAACTGGGCATAGATATTAATGGATGCAGCTTCAAAGACAAGAGTCTCTTATAGGTCTCAGGATACAAGCTAACTAACACTGGCTATCACAATTGCTTGTTTTCACAACATTGAGAAGAAACATCCTTGGCCTAGAGGAAGATGGAAGAGAGCCATTCATCAGGATTTTGGAAGTTTAAAAACAGGAAGAAAGAGAGTGAGGAAAGATGGAAGGAAGGAAAGAAGGAGGAGAGAAAGGAGAAAAAAAAAAGATAATACATTCTACCAGACAAATCTAAAAAGACAAGTAAAAAATTCCCCACACCTATGCACACAGCACCCTGCTAATAAGCTTCCTGTAATAAGTCCTATAGTTAAGGAAAGCCTACTAAGAAGAATTTCAATTTGAAAGGGCTTGGAACACACCAAGGATGCCCCAGTGTCCTACTCTGAAGTTCTGCTAGATGCCATTCAGAGGACATATCCCTGACCACTTTTGTGGCCCTAGCCCCTTCAGTCCTGTGGCTGGGCCTGAGTGCTGAAGATGACAGGGTATCCTGCAGAAGTTGAGCCTTAGCCTATACAGAAAGAACAATAAGGGCTGGAGAGATGGCTTAGCGGTTAAGTGCTTGCCTGTGAAACCTAAGGACCCCGGTTCAAGGCTCGGTTCCCCAGGTCCCACGTTAGCCAGATGCACAAGGGGGCGCACGCGTCTGGAGTTCGTTTGCAGAAGCTGGAAGCCCTGGCGCGCCCATTCTCTCTCTCTCCCTCTATCTGTCTTGCTCTCTGTGTCTGTCGCTCTCAAATAAATAAATAATAATAAAAAATTTAAAAAAATATATATATATAAAAGAAAGAACAATAAAATTAGGATGGCTGTGGAACTGGAGAGATAGCTCAGTGGGTAAGAGTATTTGCTGCACAAGCATACGGACCCAAGTTTGGTCTCCAGGACTTGTATAAAAATCTGGGCAAGGTTGCACAGACCTGTGAACCCAGTGTTGAGGGGACAAGAACAGGTGGATCACTGACACTCTCTTGACAGCCAATCTAACTGAAAAACTGAGATCCCCAGGACTCCCATTTCATAGAAAAATAAGAAGGAAGAGGAATTGAGAGGACACCTGGTGTCTTCCTCTGGCCTCAGCACCCAGGTATATAGGGATCATGGATCTGTACTCACATGAGTAAACCCACAGACCAAAAAATAAAAAATAAATTAGGATGATGTGGTAGTTTGAATAGGAATAGATGACCCCCAATATATTCAGTGTTTTATTAGTTTGCAGTTTGCATCTGCAGCTACTTGGGTGGAGGCAGTGTCACTGGGTGGATCTTAAGGTGTAGTGGTGGGTTTGATATTTCAATCTAAAGATATGCAAAGTGTGCATAGCTGGAGTTCCTGAAGTGTGCTGTGCTGGTTTTTTTTTTTTTTTTTTTTTTGGCTTGTGCTTCTCTCTCTCTGTTTGAACCTGTGAACCTGTGAAGGCAGGCCAGATTCTTCTAACATTATGGAACTTCCCCTGGATCTGTAAGCTTCAATAAATATCCCTTCCTCCTTAACTATGCCTGGTGTGGAAGTTCATCTCAGTGAACCTGAAGCTGTATGCTACAGATGATTATTGTGGTTTAAATATAAAATTTCCCATATAGGCTCATGTGATTGAACACTTGGTCCCCAGCTTGTGCCAATGTTTAGGCAGGAGACTTAGGAGGGGTCTTTGCTAGAGGATGTAGGTCCCTGAGGGCAGGTCTTGAAGTTTTGTATTCCACTTCCTTTTTGCCTTCCTTCTTGCATGCCAATGAGATGAGCTGGCTTTCCACACCTACTATCATGCCCATCATGAAACTTTCCCAACAAAATTGTATGTTGAATTAAACCCTTTTCTTTCATAAGTTCCTTCTCATCAAGTACTTGTTTACAGCAATGAAAAAGTAATTAATAAATATGACTTAAAATGCAGGAGTGAGTCAAGATTATTTTCTGAGATCCTGAAGGGTTTATGTAGAAGAAATGTTTCAAGTTACTAAGCCTTTTTGGACAAACTCCAAGATATACTAGACTTTTCTGGCTTCTTCCCTGAATAGTATCCCTCTTATAATTTTTCTTGGCAAATAATCTCTTCTATTTCACTGGATGGGGATGATCAATGAGACACACTTCCTGGCTACTTTGTCTTTCCTGATCCCCATCTCAAAAATCTCTCTGTTCCTTCAAGTCTCAATGGACTTCTCAAAAGAGATAGGAATTAGCATCTCATGAATACCTTCTATGACCCAAGCATGTAGATACATATTCTCATTTAATTTCAGAAACACCCTGAAAGGTAAGCATAACTTGTTTCATACATGATAGAGGAAATTACAGTCTGTCTCTCTGTCTTTCTGTGTGTGTGTGTAGTAGGGGGGATTAGTTTCAAGGGAGGAATGTGCGAGAAACTGTGGAGGGTCTGTAGATTCCTCACTTGGGAACAAGATGGGTAGATACCTACTTTCAAAAGCCTAATGCAGGTTTGGGTGTTGCTTAGTGGTCAGTTCCTGCCTAGACATGTGCAGGCCCTGAGCTTAATCCTCAGCACTGCACAGACATATGAAAAAGCCTAACTTAAAGTTGTGAATAGATGTGCTAATTTCATAAATTCTTGTTGAAGGAGTATTTTATAAATGGGCTTGCTGACATCTGGTGAGATAGAAGACATGTGAGTTTTGCCTAGGATAACATAAAATAAATGTTTCCTAAAGAACCTCACAGTGGCTGATGCTACCTACAAAAGACCTGCATTATAGGAGGAAAAAATGATAACATCAAAACAGAAGAAGAGAGACTAATTGGAAAGAAGAATGGATTCAGTGAAGGAGGGATAGGAAAGGCAGAAAGGGAGGGTGATAGGAGAGGATTATGATTATGGTATATCATATATATATATGGAGGTAGTCAAAAGAAAAGTTAAAGAAGATAGTTTGGGCAACTTAGCAAAACCTTGTATGAGAAAAAGAAAGAAAGAAAAAAACCCTCAGAACCCTAGGTCTGAACAACCTTCCTATGCTCCCTTAAGTCTTTCCTTCCTACTCTTTGAGGAATGTTTAATGTATTCAACCCATGCAACTGAATGTCCTTTCCATGCCATATTTAACATGGCTCTGGCTGAGGTTTGCAAGGTCAAAGATCCCTAAACAACCAGTATTTTGATGGGCTAGGGCCAGTGACTGCTAAAGCTCAACATAACTGTATAATTTGGAGGTTGATAAATCTTTCTTTTTTTTTTTTTTTTTAAATTTATTTATTTATTTATTTGAGAGCGACAGACACAGAGAGAAAGACAGAGGGAGAGAGAGAGAATGGGCGCGCCGGGGCTTTCAGCCTCTGCAAACGAACTCCAGACGCGTGCGCCCCCTTGTGCATCTGGCTAACGTGGGACCTGGGGAACCGAGCCTTGAACCGGGGTCCTTAGGCTTCACAGGCAAGCGCTTAACCGCTAAGCCATCTCTCCAGCCTGATAAATCTTTCTTTTAACCAGGATTTTGTTTTTTTGCTTTTCAAGGTAGAGTCTTGCTCTAGTCCAGGCAGACCTGGAATTCACTATGTAGTCATGTAGTCTCAGGGTGGCCTCAAACTCACCATAATTCTCCTACCCCTGTCCCCCAAGTGCTGGAATTAAAGGTGCATACCACCATACCTGGCCAAATCTTTTTTTTTTGTTGTTGTTTTTTTAATAAAGGGCTAGCCAGTAAATACTGTGGACTTGATGGGCCATAGCATCTCTTTTGCCAGTGATTCAAACATGCTACTTTTTTTTTTTTTTTTAATTTGGTATTTCAAGGTAGGGTCTCACTCTAGCCCAGGCTGACCTGGGATTCACAGTGTATTCTCATGCTGGCCTCAAACTCATGGCGATTCTCTTACCTCTGCTTCCTAAATGCTGGGATTAAAGGCATGCACCATCATGCCTGGCTCAACTATGCTGCTTTGATATGAAAGTAGTAGTGAATATGAAGGAGAGAGCACAAGGGTGGACCAATAAAATCTTGTTTAGGATGCTGTAATTTCAGTGTCCACTTTGCCTCAGTGACAGAGCACTTCAATAACATATACAAGGCCCTGAGTTTATGTCAAGCTCAACAATAAGTGAATAAACAAAGAAGAAAAAAAAGAAAGAAAGAAAGAAAGAAAGAAAGAAAGAAAGAAAGAAAGAAAGAAAGAAAGAAAAAGAGGTAGTAATAAATAAAGAATGAAAGAAAGGCCAAAACATTTTTTCAATGCAGCTAGCAGGATTTGGATTGCATAGTTTTCTGATTCTGGTCTTACTAAGCCCTTTTTCCATTTGGCTTTGTATCCCAATAGGCCAAGTCTGGGCTGAACATCATGTGGGCTGGAATTTTCTCCAAGCTCTTATCTATAGAACCTCACATTTGTTTGTGAGACCCAGCTCATCACTCTTGCTATCAAAAACTCTACAGCCTTTCAGCTTCTCCTGCCCATTGACAAAAAGTGATAGATGTCTCTGCAGGAAGTGGCTATAAAGTAAGTCAGACTTAGTCATCATTGTTTGTCCCTGGTGAAGCATCTGGCTTTACATGGGTACTAGGGAATCAAATACAGGATAGGAGGGTTTGTGAGCTCATGTCTAACCAAGACATCTCCCAAGCCCTATTTATTTATTTTTTGACCCACTTGGTTAAATTAAGTTCACTTACATGATCATGGGTAGAGGTTATTTACTTGAGAATGGACCTATACCACTGAAGGACATGACTCCCATCTCCCATCAATTATCAGCTGTCATCAGCTACTCAGGGAGGTGTAGGTGGGACCTCATGAACCCCTCCCACATCCACGATGAAATACTGACATGCCCAACCTTGAAAAGGACTACAGCTACTGAGAGTTCATGAATTTAACAGCATGTCATATCCAGATTACAGCACTCTGCAGCCCCCTTCTCATCCTCCTACTCTCATTCTTTCCACCTACTCTTCCACAAAGTTCCCTGAGCCTTCCAAGAGGTGGCTTAGATGTCATGATTAGAGATCAGCAGACAGTATTCATGTATTATTGGCAATTTTGGCAGCTATGCTTTCTGCACTAACCCCTGCCCTTTGCATAAAGAAACTTCTCTGATAAAGGTTAAGAACATTACCAGTATACGGGAACAAGTACAGATATTTACGGGGCTGGGAGATGTCTCAGTGGATAATAGACTTGTCACTCAAGCCTGACTACCTGAATTTGATACTTGGAAACCATGGTGAGCTTCTGTAGTCCCAGCATGTGGAGGGTAATATGGGAGACAGAAACAGAATAATTTCTCAAAAGTTTTTACTAAGTGCAGTAAGAAGAACAGCAGAGTGAGATAGTGAGATCAAGAGAAACTCTTCCTAAAATGAGGTAGAGTGGTGAGGATAGATGTGAAAGTCATCCCCTGATCTTCACATGCACATGGATGTACACTGTGGCATGCACATGCCAGCATTCACAGATGAGTACATATATACACACAAACACATAAACACTAAAAAAACAAACAAACAAAAAAACCATATTTAGAAGGTAGTTTGGCATTTTGAATATATCCACAGCAGTGGGTTTGGCCGGACTTACAGCATAAGGCATAATGTCCAGCCTGTGGAACATACCTCAGATCTAGTCAGAGAGCAGTTGGCTACTATCATGTTTTATGCCACTATTTCACCTGTGAACACATCTTGCCTAGAGCACTTTGCTCAGCTCCATAGCCCATTTTTTGGTTAGGTTTCTTTTAATGTCTCTTTGTGTGTGTGTTCTTGGTATGTTCTAGATATAAATCCTGTGTCACATGAATACCTGGAATAATTTTTTCTACCACTCTGTAGGCTGCTGCTTACTTGGTTGACCTGAATTTCACCCTTGGAAACCATGTTTTTCTCCATTTAGATGATGTTGGCTATAATTTTATTGCACATAGTCTTTGTTATGCTGGGATATGCTCTTTTTCTTTCAAGCTTCTCATCATGAAGAGACGTTGGATTTTGTCAGAAGCCTTCCTACATCAGCTGAGATGATCATGTGATTTATGTCTGGGATTCCATTTGTGAAATGTATTACATTTACTGATTCATGTATGTTGAGGCATCCCTGCATCTGTGGAATGAAGCCCACTCAATGGTGGCTTATGATTTTCATTATGGGTTCTTGAATTCTGTTTGCAAGCATTTTATTGAAAAATTTTGCATCTAAATTTATCAGGGAAATTAGCCTATTATTTACTGCTTTGTTGTGTCTTTCTTTGGTTTTGGAATCAGAGTAATACTGGCTTCATAGGGTTTGGAAGCATTCCTTCCCTTTCTGTCTTTGAATCATCGAAGAAGTATTGGTATTTGTTCCTCTTCAGCGGTCTGGTAGAACTCTGCTGTGAATCTATTTAAAGTTGGGTGATTTTCAGCTGAGATCTTTTTGTTGTTGTTACTATTTCAGTATTATTACTTGTATTTTTTTTATTATTTTAATTATTTATTTATTTAAAAGTGACAAGACAGAGAGAGAAAGAGGCAGAGAGAGAGAATGGGTGTGCCAGGGCCTCCAGCCACTGCAAAGGAATTCCAGATATGTGCGCCCCCTTGTGCATCTTATTAACGTGGGTCCTGGGGAATCGAGCCTTGAACCGGGGTCCTCAGGCTTTACAGGCAAGTGCTTAACTGCTAAGCCATCTCTCCAGCCCTCACTACTTGTTTTTAGGACTAATTTATTACTCTCTGGTTTAATTTTGTCAAGTCATGTACATTCATTTCCTCCATTTATCCAATTTGGTGGCATATGGATTATGAACTTTTTGAATTTTGTTGGTATCTGTCATAACAGCTTCCTCTTTATCTCTAATTTTATTAATTTATGTTTTTCTTTTTTGGCTAATTTGGCTAAGGGTTTGTCAATCTTATTTATTGTTTCACAGAATAAATTCCTTGTTTGATCTATTCATTGTATTTTCTTATGCACAATTTTTGGCATCTGGCTTTATGTGGATACTGTGAATTGAAATTGGGCCAAAAGGACTTGCAATTAAGCATTTTTTACTACTGAGCCATCTCCCCAGCTCCAATTCCTCCATTTGTGTTGTTTTATCTATCTCATTAATGTCTGCCCTGATACTAATTATTGCTTCCCATCTACTTTTTTGGGAATTCGTTTGTCCCCTTTCTACCCTCCACTCCCCCAACAAGGTCTGACAGTGAATCATTAAGATGTTTTTGATTTTTTTATTTCTTCAAGGTAGGGTCTCACTCTAGTCCAGGTTGACCTAGAATTCACTATGGAGTCTCAGGGTGGCCTTGAACTCAACGGGATCCTCCTACCTCTGTCTCCTGAGTGCTAGGATTAAAGGCTTGGGCCACCACCCCTGGTTTTGGTTTTTTAATATAGGCGCTTAGAGCTATAAGCTTCCCTGTTAGGATGGTCTTCACTGCATCCTGCAGGTTTGGGTATGTTATCTTTTTTTTTTTTTTTGGTTTCTCGAGGTAGGGTCTCACTCTAGCCTAGGCTGACCTGGAATTCACTATGGAGTCTCAGGGTGGCCTCGAACTCATGGCAATCCTCCTACCTCTGCCTCCCAAGTGCTGGGATTAAAGGCATGCACCACCATGCCCGGCTTGGGTATGTTATCTTATCATTTTCATTCAGTTGTAAAAATTTTTATATTTCCCTTTTTGATTTCTTCCAAAACATATTCATTATTCAATGAGCTGTTTTCTTTAATTTCCAGATATTTTGTGTTTTCTGTAACTTTTATTCTTTTTTTTTTAGTTCTTAGTTCACAAGTTTATTATGAAAAATACTGCAGTGCTCTTGTGCAGTAACATCGTCTTACAGGAGGGGAAACAGTTCTGTTCAAAATAACTCACCAGGTTTTCTGACAATAACAAAGAACACGGGGCTGAGATTTGAGAAGGGAATAAACTGAATGCAGACAAATCATACAATTAAATTAAATGGTATCCCTGAATATAAACAAAACGATTTCAAAATTCACAAGTTAAGGGGAGGCCCTGGTACTTATTTTCAAAAATGTTCATTAAGCTCCAATGATTGTTTGCTGCTATCCTTATCTACAGTCATGCTGAGTAAAGCTATAGCTAAATGGAAGTTAAATTGTATTCACGAGGTGTTAATGTTTACATCTTAGTATCTGCAGTATCTGTCTCTCAGAGAAAGCAAAAGTAACTACAAATAGCACTATGCCAGAAACGGGATTATTGACCAACAATGTTGCTTCAGCATGCAATGAACTGGCTCATTCTAAACTGGTCACCGCTGTTGATGACAAGGCGCTTTGTATTTTTATATGGCACACCTTTTGGTCCGTGTGAAAACAAGTTTTTTGAATGTTAACTATTTTCTGACACTTTGGAGTTACTGTTGCTCTTCCCTTTCCATCAGGTCAATATACGGTTCATGGCAATACTGTACAAGTTTAAAATTTCATTACAGGAAGTAGTCTGGGGTCCGACGTGTATGTAACATGTGGCTCGCCTCTATGAGGTGCTGGGTCAAACTGCAAGAAGTATTTGAGAGTATCATCAAGTTCCATGATTGCAGCTTGGTTGCCACAGTGATAACAACAGTTAGGAGCACTGAAAATTGTTACTACATTCCGGTCATGGCACCAGTTGTAACCCTCCATCACCAGCTGGTGAGCTCTAGACACCAACGTGAGGCCATTGGCATGGTTAAATGTCTCAGAAATATCTTGGCCAAAGGTGTAACCAGCTCCTAGAGGAGATATACCCCAACCACCACCATCATCTGGATCTGACCACAGCAAATCACACATGGGGCCCTCATGAGGAACTTCTTGTAGGTGATCAAGTGCTCCGATGTGGTCCAGTGTATCTATGGATGGTGCAAGACCACCATGGAGACAGAAGATCTGCCTGTCCGCCAAGGCAGTGAGAGGAAGATAGTCAAAAAGATCTATAAAGTATTTCCAAACATTTGCATTTTTGTATTTTCTTAAGCACTCATCATAGAAACCATAAACTTGTGTGATCTGTCTGCTTTCATGATTCCCTCGAAGAGTGGTGAAACGTTCATGGTAACGAACCTTAAGAGCTACGAGCAGTGTAACTGTTTCCACTGATTAGTATCCTCTGTCAACGTAATCACCCATAAACAGGTAATTTGTATCTGGTGATTTGCCACCAATTCTAAACAGTTCCATGAGGTCAAGAAATTGCCCGTGCACATCCCCACAAACAGTGACTGGACAATGAACCTCTTGTACGTTGGATTCTTTTGTCAGGATTTCTTTAGCCTTCTCGCACAGGCTCTTGACCTGGGACTCGGACAGCTGCTTGCATTCGTTCAGCTCACTTTTATTCTTAATTTGTAACTTTGTTACATTGTCAGTAGATAAAATACAAAGAGTTACTTCAATTTCCCTCAATTTGTTGAGCCTGACTTTCTTTTCTTTTCTTTTCTTTTTTTTTTTTTTTTTTTTTTTTTTTGAGGTAGGGTCTCACTCTAGCCCAGGCTGACCTGGAATTCACTATGGAGTTTCAGGGTGGCCTCAAGCTCAAGGCAATCCTCCTACCTCTGCCTCCCAAGTGCTGGGATTAAAGGCGTGCGCCACCACGCCCGGCCGACTTTCTTTTCTATTATGTGATCTAATTTACAAAAAAATCCCATAGACTGCTGAGAAAAATGTGTATTCTATCATTTTTATGTAGAATGTTCTGTACATATCTGTTAGGTCCATTTGCTCTATGATATCATGGTGCCAATGTTTCTTTGCTTACTTTTGTCTGATTGACTGATGTATTAGAGAGAGTGGTGTGCTGAATCACATACCACAACTGTGTAGAGTTCAATCTGTGACTTCATGTCTATTACTATGTGTTTTATGAAGGTGGATGCCCTTGTGTTTGGTGAATTTAGATTATATCCTCTTTATGGATTGTCTCTTAATCAATGTAAGTGTCTTTACCTCTCCTTTGAAGTCTATTTTGTCAGATTTTAGATTGTCAAGACCTGCTTTTTCCTTGGCTCCATTTGCTTAGAATACCTTTTTATATCTTTTAGGGCTGGAGAGATGGCTTAGCGGCTAAGCGCTTGCCTATGAAGCCTAAGGACCCCGGTTCAAGGCTCGATTCCCCAGGACCCACATTAGCCAGATGCACAAGGGGGCTCACGCGTCTGGAGTTCGTTTGCAGTGGCTGAAAGCCCTGGCGTGCCCATTCTCTCTCTCTCTCCCTCTGCCTCTTTCTCTCTCTCTGTCACTCTCCCATAAATAAAGAAAAAAAATTAAAACAAAAAGAATACCTTTTTATATCTTTTTATCCTCAAAAGTGAGATGACTTTTCTTCTTCTTCTTCTTCTTCTTATTATTATTATTATTATGTTGTTGTTGTTGTTGTTTTTGAGGTAGAGTCTCACTCTAGCCCAGGCTGACCTGGAATTCACCATGGAGTCTCAGGGTGGCCTCGAACTCACGGCGATCTTCCTACCTCTGCCTCCTGAGTGCTGGGATTAAAGGCATGCGCCACCACGCCTGGCTCGTGAGATGAGTTTTTTGAAAAAAAAAAATGATTGGATTATGTTTTCTGATTTATTGTACTTGTCTATGCCTTTTGGTTGGGAAATTGAGATCATTAATATTCAGAGCTATTACTAAAAATTTTAAGTAATTCCTGTCATATTGATGATTTTGTGGTGTTTGATATTTCCTTTGACACCATGACAACTGATCTAGCATTATCATTTTTCCCTCTGAATTTATCCTTCTCTTCATTCTGATGTATGCCTTCTGGTATCCTCTATAGAGCTGGGTTTGTGGCCATAAACTCCTTTAGCCTACTTTTATTATGGAAAATTTTTCTTTTTCCTTTAGAGAGAATTTGGGTTGGCAGGTGTGGTTTTTCTATACCTGAAATAGATCCAAGCCCTTTTAGCCTTTAGTGCTTCAATTGAAAATCCAAATATTATTCTGATATACCTGTCTTTACATATGACTTGCTTCTCTCGTGCAGCTTTATACATTCTTTATTTGTTCTGTGTACTTGTTTGGACTATAATATTATGTGCAGTGTTTCGTTTCTAGTCGTATATATTTGGTGTTCTGCATGCTTCTTGTACATGGAAGGGCTGCTTTTTTCCTATAACTTGGGTAATTTTCTTAAAAGTATTTATGATTCCTTTAGCTTGACATTCTTCTCCTTCTATGCCCATTATTTGCAAACTTGACCATGGTATCTCAAATGTCTATCATGTCATGGGTATGTATGTATGTTTGTATACATATATATGTTTTGTTTTCATTTTGGTTTTGCAAGGTAGGGTCTGACTCTAGTCCAGGCTGACCTGGAATTCGCTATGGAGTCTCAGGGTGGCCTTGAACTCATGGCGCTCCTTCTACCTCTGCCTCTCAAGTGCTGGGATTAGAGGCATGCACCACCACACCCTTTTCATGCTTATATTTTTAACTGACTACTGAAGTTGGCTAACTGATGTATCCCTCTATCTTGTCCTCAAACCCTGACATTCTGTCCTCCACATGGTCTATTCTTTCAATGAGACTATTCAGGAAGCTTTTTGTGTGATTTATTTAATTTTTCATTTCAGTTTGATTTTCTTTAGCATTTCTGCCTCTTTAATGAATTCCGTTTTCATATCTTGGTTTGAGTTTCTCATTTTACTTAGCTGTTTGCTTGAGTTATCTGAATACATTCACTTTTTTGGTGATCTCTTTGATTTTATTTAGTTATCTATTGGAATTCAGTCATTTGTGCTTTCCTGGATTTCAGCCATGTCCAATTTAATTTTTTTTTACCTCTTTATAATTATGATTTTGAATTCTTATTTTGAATGCCAGACATTAGTGCCACTTTTGCAACTGGCTTATGTGGGTGGCTTGACAACTGAACCAAGGCTGGCAGACTTTCCAATTTTACCAATGAGCCATCTCCTCAGTGCCCATTGAATCCTCTGTTAGAATTTCCTCTATGTAGCTCTCATGGAAAGTCTCTACTATGGGAATGGGCATTTTGGAGGAGAAATATTGCCTTGGCTTTTCATGTTACTCATTGCCTTGAGATTTTGCCCATCTGGAGACTGCATTGGTTGAATACACCTATACTCACAAATGGCAGCAGTGCAGGTGGGAGAGGGGCTTGTGTGACAAGAGATGGCACATGGACTCATATGCAGTGCTAGGTATGATGTGGTGCATGGGGCCTGACAAGATTTTTTTTTAATATTAAAAAGAGTTGTTGGTCTATGGATGTAGCTCAGTGGTACAGTACTTGCCTAGCATGCATCCAGTCCTGAGTAAGATCTGTGACATAGAAAAGGGAGGGGAAGGTTGGAAGGGAGGGTCAGAGAGGGAGAGGAGAAAGAGGAGAAATGAAGAGTAGGGAAAGTAAAATTAAAAAATAAAAATAAAAAACACAGGCTTCATGGTGCACAGCTGTAATCCCAGCACTTGGGAGGCAGACTCAGGAGGATCAGAAGTGCAAGTCAGTCTCAGGTACTTAGTTTGACACCATTCTGGGATACAGGAGACCTTGACTCAAAAAAAAAAAAAAAAAAAAGGAAGCCAGTAAGCAAATAAACAAAATCTTAAAAAGAGAAAATTTTAAAAAGGAGGAAGAAAGAAGAAAAAATGAGAAAAACAGTAATAGAGTGGATATTAAAGCATTTATTAGGTTGGAGTTTTAACAAGGTTGTCTGATATAACAATTTAAAAGAGCAATCTGATTTGTATAGGCTTCAAAACAATGCTGATTTTTGACTATCAGGCGTGGGTGTGGTTTTGCTGGGAGGCAGGAGATGGAAGGTGACCTCAGTTCTGGAAGTGTCTGCTTTCAGAATTTTCATGTGCATTTAAAGAGATATAAATTAGATGACAGGGACACACAGATTAGGCTTTGAGCCCAGAAGGAAGCATACATTTTTCCCTTCCAAAAATGAGTCTTTGCCCATCTACACTCAAAAGGAGATGACTAGGACCTTTCCTGAGAGGTAATTGGTTTAAACCATAGAAATGAATCCTTGCTTTGTTTTCTCAGCTCTTCATTGAGTCTACACAAACTGAATGGCAAGTGGGTGAGGTCCAAGATTGGAAAGATAAAGCTTTATTTGTTGATGTTTAGCCTAGTGCTGAAACAATGGGACAAAGGGATGGCTTGTTGGTATAAGCTCTGTAACATACAATGATATTAGTCATGTAATCAGAAGAAAATAGGAGAGGCTTAATAAGATAAATTACATAAGTCACCACATGGAGATTAAAATATTCTGATTAAGCGAACAGTTAAAAGGTCCTAAAGAAAGCATAAAGGACAGAATGGTAACTTCAGATTCAGTCAACAATGGTTCCTTCTATCACAGATCTGAAAAACAAGGGTTGCTTTCAGAGGCTGCCTAAACCAATCTTCAACATCAAGATCCTACTTTTCATTAAAAAAAAAAAATTCACCCTATACTCAAATCACTGGCGCACTAAGTGAACACATCCTATTTTTGTCCTTGCAAGTCTATGAAGGGAATAAAAGTGCATGCAAATCTCTTTTTTAAAATATTTAATTTTTATTTCTTTATTTGAGAGCAACAGACAGAGAGAGAAAGAGGGAAGGGGAGAAAGAGAGAGAGAGAATGGGCGTGCCAGGGCCTCCAGCTACTGCAAAGGAACTCCAGAAGTGTGTGCCCCCTTGTGCAAATGGCTAATGTGGGTCCTGGGGAATCTGAGCCTCGAACTGGAGTCCTTAGGCTTCACAGGCAAGCGCTTAACCGCTAAACCATCTCTCCAGTCCATTGCTTAAAAAATATTTATTTTTATTTTTTTAAATTTATTTATTTGAGAGCAACAGACAGAGAGAGAAAGAGGGAGAGAGAGAGAGAGAGAGACAGGCAAATTTCTGATTTTATTTGAATTCTGAAATATGCTAGTCTAACTTCCAAACTGTAAATAAGCAGTTGTTCTTCAAGGTATGGGGAAAACAACCAACTTATCAATGTTTAAGATCAATAGTACAGCTGGGGAGATGGCTCAGTGGCCAAAGGCACTTGCTTGCAAAGCTTGTTGGCCTGGGTTTGATTCTGTAGTACCCACATAAACCAGATGCAAAGTGATACAAGCACCTGGCAGTTTTTATTTATTTTTTTTTTTCTTGCAGTGGCAGGAGGCACTGGTATGCCCATTCTCCTTCTTTCTTTTCAATTCTTTCTCTTTCTCCCGTTCTCAAATTAAAAATTATTTTTAAAAGATCAATGATGTAACTGAGCTTTCTCATACCTGCCTTCACAAAACATTTTCGAAACCGAGATATAACTGATGGATCTGTGTGCCTGCTGTAGTCAATGTCATATGATAATACACTTGTCTAGATTTTAGGTACATCTATAGTGATGAAAAACATTTTTTTTCAGAAATTAAAATAGGGAAACTCTTGCTGACCCGCACTTACATATATATCTTGGCAGTGAAAATAAGCCAGTGAAACTCTTAAAAATATTAGAGAACTAGACGTGACATTCAGTGGTGAACACGTGTGCAGCATGCACAGTGGCCTAGGTTTCATATCCCCAACACTGAAAACAAAAAACAGTTGTAAGTTCCTAGAAACAGAATGGCTTTCAAAAGATTTTTTACTCAATCCTTTTGTTTTAATTTTCATTTATTTATTTATCAGAGAGAGACAGAGAGAAAGAGAGAGAGAAAGAGAAAGAGAAAGAGAAAAAGAGAGGGAATGGGCATACCAGGGCTTGAAGGCACTGCAAACGAACTCCAGACAAATGAAACACTTTGTGTATCTGGCTTGTGGGTACCAGGGAATTGAACCTGGGTCCTTTGGCTTTGTAAGAAAGGGCCTTAACAACTAAGCAAATCTTTCCTGCCAGGAAAATGTTTAAAGTTTTTATCAAAGGCAAAATGTGTTTCTACTAGGGGTAGATGTGATCATTTTCCTGGCTCTGTGCTTCTTTAAAACAAATGAGTATAGTTACTTCAAAATGTAACTATATTTTTTGGTAACAAAATAAAATAATTACTCACTTGAAAAGTTAAATTGACATTTAGCCTTTATCTTAACAAATACTTCATATTCACCTGCAATATTTAAATTGAAATTCATCATATATATTGACAGTCAGACAATCGGGAATATTGTTTCAGAACTATGTCATGTTGTTCTACTTTTTTTCTCTTTCATTACTATTTTTTTTTAAACTGTGATAGGTGTAAATTTTTGAAAGGATATAAAAACTTTATATGTTAATAATATTGTTTTACTTAATCATGTGTATTACTCGATTTAAGTTTATGTGTTTTTAGAAAAACTATATTCATATAATCATGAATTTATCTACAAACGTTGTTTTTTAAAAAATATTTTATTTTTATTTATTTGACAGAGAAAGAGGGAGGGCGAGAAGGAGGGAGGGAGAGAGAGAATGAGAATGGGCACTAAGGGCCCCCAGCCACTGCAAACGAACCCCAGATGCATGCTCCCCCTTGTGCATCTGGCTAATGTGGGTCCTGGGGAATTGAACCTAGGTCCTTTGGCTCTGCAGGCAAACACCTTAATTGCTAAGCCATCCCTCCAGCCCCCGATACATTGTTTTTTTTTTTTTTCTTTGCACGCGGTTTATCAAGTTCTCTATCAGACAGATTTTTTAAAAAAGACATGATTTTTTTAAATTTTTTTTAAAATTTATTTATTTGAGAGTGACAGACACAGAGAGAAAGACAGACAGAGGGAGAGAGAGAGAATGGGCGCGCCAGGGCTTCCAGCCTCTGCAAACGAACTCCAGACGCGTGCGCCCCCTTGTGCATCTGGCTAACGTGGGACCTGGGGAACCGAGCCTCGAACCGGGGTTCTTAGGCTTCACAGGCAAGCACTTAACCGCTCAGCCATCTCTCCAGCCCCAAAAGACATGATTTTTGTTGTTGTTGTTGTTCTAAGGCTTCCCTTTCCATCTTTCTGCTTCTGAAACCTCTCCTTCCTTCCTGAAGCCTCTTCCTTTTGGTAGCTCTCACAGGCTCACTGTGGAGCAGGGGATTCTGGGTCCTTGCTGTGGAGCTCCAAGTGCTATAATTTACCTCTACTCTTCTTGCTTCTCAACATTGCCTCCACTTTTCATGGAAAAATACTCCTGACATTTTCAGAATTTCTTACATAAATATATATTTTTTTTGAGGTAGGGTTTCATTCTAGCTCAGGCTAACCTAGAATTCACTGTGTAGTCTCAGGGTGGCTTCGAATTCATGGTGATCTTCCTACCCCTGCCTCCTGAGTGCTGGGATTAAAGGTGTGCGCCACCATGCCAGGCCATAAATTTTTTTTTTTTTTAAACTAATGTAACTGTGGATGAGGGAGGAGGCAGAAAGAAAAGAAAAGAAAAGAACAACCAAGTAAACCTACTGTCACAGTTTCCTGCTACCAGACTTGAGGTGGGGGGGGGGGCGTCACTTTTAAAGCAGTTGAAGGCACTTGCTTGCAAAGCGGCCTGAGTTCCATTCCCTAGTACCTATGTAAAGCCAGATGCACAAAGGGGTGCATGCATCTAGAGTTCTTTGTAGTGGCAAGTGGCCCTGGGTAACCCATTCCCTACCACTTCTCTTTCTCTTTGCAAATAAATAAAAATATTTTTCTAAAAATGTATTTTTCAATTTAGGGCACTGAGGTACATATCACCTTTTTCAACCAACTCTTAAAACTTCCCCCACCTGCTTTCTTTTCTCCTCCTCTCTCCATTACAACAATTCCTTTAAAATGATATAGTTTTGAAAAATTGGGGCTGGACAGATTGCTTAGCAGTTAAGGTGCTTGCCTGTGAAGCCAGGGACCCAAGCTCAATCACCCAATACCCATGTAAGCCAGGTGCACAAAGTGGTGCATGTGTCTGGAGTTCATTTGCAGTGGCTGTGGGGATTGGAGTGTCTATTCTCTCCCTCTCTCTCTGTCTCTCTCTACCTTTTTCTTTCTCTCTCAAATAAAATTTCCAAAATGATCACTCAATGAGTTTGGCTTTAAAAGAAAAATGTTTGTGCTTTTTACAATGGTGGATCGAGTATTTTTAAGGGTAAACAAGAAGGCTGAACTTTAATCCTGTTTTATAATTACCTTAGGCATTCAATTAAAAGTTTAAAATGTTATTAAATTATCTCAAGTCCATTTCAGTCCACAGTGCAATTTGAATTTTAAAATGTCTTTTCCCTTTAGTCATATCACATGTTTTTTGTCATATATCTAAGGCTGGCCAGCCACTGCCATGTGTTCATGTTGTTTTTATGTAGTCTAAATATTGTTGTTTTCTTTTGTAATTTATTTATTTAGCTGCAAGCAGAGAGAGACATAGAGAAGAGAGAAAGAAAGACAGCCAGAGAGAAGAGAAAGACAGAATGGGCATGCCAGGGCCTTCAGCTGCTGCAAATGAACTCCAGATGCATGTGCTACTTTGTGCATCTGGCTTTATGTGGGTACTGGGGAATAGAACCTAGGTCATTAAGCTTTGCAAGCAAGTACCTTAATTCCTGAACTATCTCTCCAGCCCTAAGTGTTTTTATGTTCAAAAATTACATAACTCAAGTTATGACCAGCCAATCATTTGGATTTTAAAATATGCACATGTACACAGATGTATTTTAAGATCATGTCCAATTTCTGTATACACATTTATAACATATTATCAATAATTATATAATAAAATGGCTATATTATTAAGTCTTAATAACTTACATTCTTAAGATAAATTCTAATTTACAACTGTGACATTAAAATATAAAGACTATTGCTTGTTTACCTGTGTTCTCCTCTTCCAAGATAAATTTATCAAGGTTCATATCTTGTCCAATTTATGATTGCTCAATAACCAAGTTCTGCGTTACTTCTATTGAGAGTCACGTCTTTAAATATTGGTATTTGAATAATCTTTTAAAAAATATTTCATTTATTTATTTAAGAGGGGGGGGGCAGATATACAGATAAAGAAAGGGTATGCCAGGGCCTCTAGCCACTATAAACTTCAGATGTATGTGCTACCTTGTGTTTCTTACATGGTTACTGGGGAATTGTACCTGGATCCTTAGGCTCCACAAGCAAGTGCCTTAACCACTAAGCTATCTCTCCAGTCCCAATCATTGTTTTTTTTTTTTTTTTTTTCGAGGTTGGGTCTCACTCTGGCCCAGGCTGACCTGGAATTCACTATGTAGTCTCAGTGTGGCCTCGAACTCATGGTGATCCTCCTACCTCTGCCTCCTGAGTGCTGGGATTAAAGGTGTGCGCCACCACACCCGGCTTCCAGTCTTTTTTTTTTTAATGGAAAAAATCTTAGTATTTTATTTGATCAGTCATTCCTCTATTTCAGATTTCATAAGAAGCCCACATTGCTTGATTGGTTCATGGGACATATTTCCTGCTTTGGGGCTCAGCTGTTACCTCATGGGCAAATGTTTGCATCTCCAGGAGAAGGTCCTCTTGGTTTTACTAGTTCTATAGTCCAGTGGGTAACACAATGATTTACCCCTGCTCTCAGCTTTCCTTGAGTAATTAATATGATTACCTGCAGATATATGCACGTTAACCAAAAATGTTTTAAAACAGAGACTTTATACTTCTTTGATTGACCTTTTAGAAATTTTACTTATTTATTTGCAATCAGAGAGAATAAGAATGGACGCACTAGAGTCTAATGTCACTGTAAACAAACTCCAGACACAAGTGTTACTTTGTGCATAGGGATTCACATGGGTAATGGGGAATCGAAACCAGGCCTTCAGGCTTTGTAAGCAAGCACCTTTAATCTCTGAGCCATCTCTCCAGCCCTGGTTGCCTTTTTATTTATTTATTTTTTAACAAAACAATTTCTAGGTGCTTATTTTATTAGGTTAACTTACATCTATTGATAAGAAAGTCTAAGCTGTTATATGTTTATTTAAGTGTATACTGTTAATATACAATATATTTACATTCTGTCTTTCCTAAGTTTTCATTTGAAAAGTGTTTCAAATTACAGTTTGCTGAATTTTCACTCAAAAAGCATATAAAACATCTCTATATTTCTGAATTTAAAATGTTGCAGTTACCTTCTCATTGCTGAGATGTAGCACACAACCAAAAGCAGCTGATGTGAGAAAAGTATTTATTTTGGCTTATGGACTTGAGGGGAAGCTCCATGATGGCAGGAGAAAGCATGGCTTGAGCAGAGGCTGCATGTCACCTCTGCTGGAGTAGGTCGAAAACAACAGCAGGAGAGTGATCAACTAACACTGGTAAGCTAGGGCTAATAAACCTCACGGCCTTCCCCCAGCAGCACACCTTCTCCAGAAAGAATCGACCTCACAAATTGCTAGCAGCTGGGGAGCAGGCATTCAGTACATGTAAATTAATGGGAAAACCTGATTCAAACTACCACAGAATGTTTAAAAATTATTATATTAAAGGTTATTAAGTTTCTAATTAAGGTATATTTCAGAATTAAACCAAAGAAGACAGCAATGTTATAGTATTAAAAGTGATCAAATATCTAAGGTCAAAATGTCAAGTTTTCTGAGTTGGACACAGTGGCATACTGCTTTAATCCCAGCACCCTGAAGGCAGAGGTAGGAGGACCACCGTGAGTTCGATGTCACCCTGAGATTACATAGTGACTTCCAGGTCAGCCTGGGCTACAATGAGACCCTACCTTGAAACCCCCCTCCAAAAAAAAAAAAACTTCAAGTTTTCTTAAATATTTCTCTACTCTTACTAACGTTTACAAAAAATGGCTTACAAACAGGAATTTTATGTTTCATGTTTTCCTATTAGATAAAGTCTTCATTTGTTTGATATAACATCTGAATCTCTGTTTACAACAATAAGAATTTTAAAAATTGTTCTATTCTTACTAATGCTTGTAAAATGGCTTACAAAGATTTTGTGTTATATCTTTGTACTAAATGAGACCTTTAAAAATTATAATTAAATTATATCCAAGTTCTAAAATTGTTCGGCAAATCCTTTGTTGTTTGATATAGCACTTGATTCTCATTTACAAAAATAAGATTTTTTTTTTTAGGTTCTGGAGTTATTTTATTTAGAAAAAGATAATCATTGATTTTAAAATTTGATTTTTTAATGACATACTAATTAAACATAAGGTGGTCCTGGATACTATAAGAATTTACACACAGAATACAAAATAAATATACAGTATAAAATACAAACTAGTTATCCAATAATTCATTTTGTATTCCCACTGTTCATCTTCTGTTTTATTTTTCTTTGCCTTTTGTAAATCCTTTTCTTTCTTGCTTTCAAATCTACTTTTGGCTCTGGTTTTACCCACTGTATTTCTACTGGCTTTTCCTCAGCTGGTGTAATGAAAACATCAGCAGTTGGATCATGTGGAAGAATAGTTTTTGGTTCTTTCTTTCTCAGTTTCTGAACATCTTTCACTTGCTGTTTCTCTCTGTATTTTGCAGCTGTGATGGATCTTATGATGCGCCGATGCGCGTTTGGTGACTGGTAGTGGGGATTTTCATATAAAGTTGGTCCTCCAAAACTTCCCTGAAAAATCTTGATGAGATTTAAGACAAACCAAGGTCCTATTTCTACAAGAGCAGCATCTTCTTCTATGATCTGAAAGTTCCAAAACCATATCCTATTATCCAAAATGGTGAAAGTAAAGACATGATCCACAAATGGCTGGCTTTTGGGATGATACCATGGTGTACTAAAAATCTGAATTAAGAGTTCTTTTAACAAAGTATAATGTGGCAATTCATCAAACGCAGGGTCAAACAACAAAAGGGGACGAGAACCTTTCAAACAGTTTCCAGTCATCGTTAGTTCAGCTAAGGTGTGAATATTTTGGACAGGGAATTTGGCAGATGGTCCATGAGGTGAATTTGAAAGCCACATATAGAGATCCTGTTTTTTCTTAGCTTCAAAATAGATGCATTTGTTGCAGTTTTTCATTTCGCACACCTGCTTTAGAATGAGGCACCAACATTCTTAAGTCTTGCATTAAATGTCTTGTTCTGAAACTGATTCCTCTGGAAGAAAATATGAGGATTCGCTCCTTATTTTTCCACTTGCCCTTGCAAACGGGGCCTGGGATTCGGTCTTTCTCTTCTTCTTCCACATCTCCTGCTGCGACGGGGGATTTAGCTGGCTGCCGGGCATCTTTGCGGATCCTTTTCAGCTTCTTGGCCACTGTGGCTGGGACACCACGCCACCTCCGCTTGGCTGCTGACATCTTGCCTCAAGATTTTCTTAAATAAAGTTCTACTCTTATATGTTTTCCCATTGGATATAAGTTTTGTTTGCTTAAAAGAAAACTTATTCTAATAGGTAAGTTTGTTCTAATTGTATAAAATTCATTATGCCTATGATCTCTCATCCTCTAAGATGGTAGTTAAACAACTAATAATAATTTGTTATGATTAATCAAAGCTTTTAGCTTTCTTATTCTGACACATTTTCATTAGTTCTTCTAAATCTAAGGGCTGTGATCTCTATATTAAGTTCCATAACTGAACAATCTCTATTAAAAACCATGATAAGGAACTTTTAAGCCCGATAATTAACATCAAAATTGGTTAATTTCTTAAATCCATTAATGCTTAAATATGATTTTAAATTATCCAAGGGGTCTATAAGCTTATATTTCTTACCTTTCCTAAACCAAGTCTTTATAATAAACCACCAATAAAAATAACAGAATTAGGGGGCTGGAGAGATGGTTCAGTGGTTAAGGTGCTTGCCTGTAAAGTCTAATGACCTGGGTGTGATTCCCCAGTATCCATGTAAAGCCAGATGCAGAAAGTGGTGCATGCATCTAGAATTCATTTGCAGTGGCTAGAGGCACTGGTGCACTCACTATCTCTCTGCTTGCAAATAAATAAGAATAATATTAGTAATATTAGTTTTTAAAATTTTATTTATTTGAGAGAGCAAGAAATAGGCAGGCACACACACACACACACACACACACACACACACACACACAGAGAGAGAGAGAGAGAGAGAGAGAGAGAGAATAGGTGTTCCAGGGCCTCCAGATACTGTAAACGAACTCCAGATATATGTGCCACCTTGTGCATCTGGCTTACGTGGGTCCTGGGGAATTGAACCAAGGTCCTTTGGCTTTGCAGACAAACACCTTTACCTTTAAGCCATCTCTCCAGCCCAGTAATATTAGTTTCTTATACTTCTTATCTTACTCATGCCAAGTCTTCATATTTACAAAAATAATTTCAGCTAACTCTTTATATAGATTATATAAATTTTAAAAATGCCTTATCTTTATTCTATAGATAATATTTCCTGTTCCCTCAGTTACCACCAATGTTAGTAACTTTAACCATAGATATAATACTCTTATTATGTATCACATATAAATGTCAGAAAAAAAATATGTGTAATAAGGGTTAGGGTGATAATGACTATAGATTAATGTGCTCCAGAAGTTACTTTCCTAATCGCTCTGTTAATCATTTCTCTCCTGATGAGCTGCCTTCCTGCCTATTCGGCCTCATATGGAAGATCCTAAGAGTAAGTCTTCTAACAGTGTAGGGCAACCACAGCCTGCTTGATACACAAAATGCGATGTAATGCTCAGCTAAAACAGAACAAAAGGGTAGTTTTCCCAGAAGTCACACCTATTTTACTAGATTGTCAATGATGTATTCCAGCAATTGTGAGGAATTAAATGATATAGGTCTTGAGCCAAAATTATTGTGGGTTATATTAGCCTTTTAAAATAAAATAGTCAACTTGGGGCTGGAGAGATGGCTTAGCAGTTAAGGCACTTGTCAGCAAAGCCAAAGAACCCAGGTTCAGTTCCCTAATATCCATGTATAACCAGATGCATAAGGTGTCATATGTGTCTAGAGTTCATTTGCAGTGGCTACAGGCCTCGGTGAGCCCATTTTCTCCCTTCCTCCCTCTCTCTCTCTCTTTCTCCATATATATATATATATATATATATATATATATATATATATATATATATATATATATATTCACACACACATATATATATGTATATATATATATGTATATGTATATATATATCTGCCTTCTTCTGTCCCTCTTTCTCTCAAATCAATCAACCAATCAAACATTTTTACATAGTCAACTTATTTTCTTTTACTATGTATGACTTGATAGCTCAGTGACCAGTGAAGACATCCTTTGTTTTGTGTTATAGTTCTACACATACTCCTTTTAAGCTAGACCTACACATGAGGCCTTGATTCCTACCTCGGAGGCAAAACTCATTCGTTTATATGCCAGGGTCCTCTCACAATTACTATAATTTTTCTGCTTTCTGATGTTATAAGTACAGATATTTCTCTGTAGATGCCAATTCAGTTTTGTATTTTCTTACTTATACAATTCATTTCAGCAGATCCAATTCCAAATTGTTTCAAAAAATATCTTATACTTCTTCAATAAGCATTTTGATTCTTATATTCATAGACCCCCCCTCAAACCCTTTGTTAACTAGATTCATCTAGATTACAACAGCGTGTCACATGGACTTCCTTATCCTCCTGGTGCAAGAGTACAGATATGGGGCCCTGACTCAGTGACCCTTAAATGGGAATGCCTCCATCTCAGCACAACACACCATTTGAGCTTGAAGCAGTTAGAGATATACACTTTCCATCACCCCAGGAGGCTTATCCCTCAGCGTTCCAAAAAATTCTCTCTGATCTTTTCTTTAAATGTAACCAAAGTGCCAGAATGTGTGGCGATTTGAATCAGATGTCCCCATGAACTCATGTATTTTGAATGGTTCCCAGATGGTGGCAATTTTTGGAAGTGGAACCTTGCTGTAGGAGAGGCACTGTTGGGGGTGGGCCATGGGGTATTATAACCAGTTTCTTTTTGCCCGAACACAGCTCACTTTCTTGCTGCTGTTTTCCACCTGCTGTGAAAGAAGTAATACCCAGTTTTGTGTTTTTTCCTTGCCATCATGAAGCTTTGCCTCAATTATAAGACATAGTAACCCCTTTCCTCCCATTAGCTACTTTTGAGTGGGTGTTTTGTCCCAGCAACATGAAGGTAACCACAACAGTAAGAATCCCAGTGCTCTCTATCCTTCCCCATCTCAACCCCCTTCCATCTGACCATGCTCTAACTAGGCATCGGCTTCTAGAACCACCTCCTGTTGTGGTATTTAAGACTCCTTCTGGCTGAGACAATGAATTCCACCTGGCCCTATTCCCTACCTCGGCACATCACCTCAAATTCCCTCGCTGCAAAGTTTCTCTCCTCCCATAAAACCCTCTCTCTGGCCCCTCTTACTTTCTTTTTTACTCCTCCTCTTCCTCCTCCCCCTCCTTTTCCCATTCTCTTCCTCCTCCTCCTCCTTCTCCTATCTTCTTCCTCCTATCTTCCTCCTCTTCCTTCTACCATCTTCCTCCTCCTCTTCTTCTCTCTTTTCTCTCTGTCCTTTCTCCATTTCTCTCATCACAATAGTCTTTAAAACTAAGAAACTATCTGTTTTAGAGCCCTTTATTTCCATATCTAAATTGAAACTAGACACCAGGTACAGTTAAAATTTATCATCTTAACTTTGGATGTTTTCTTTGGGTACAGTTCCAATAGTGGATTATTGGATTAGAAAAGATGAAATATTTTATGCTTCTAAATTTTATATTGACAATGGTACAATAGTTTATTACTGGGTTTTCTTAGAGCAACACACCTTTGCCTCACCAATCTTACTAGGTAGTATCAAGCACTAAGAGTAGTATTTTCTAACATTGCTGTAATAGTAGAGACTCAGGGAGAGTTCTCCAATACAGCTCTCACCACTCTCTCCAGCTCTCCTGTTTATTGGAGGAGAGGGCAACATGTTCTGCACAGGTGCACTCCTAAGTCCCACCTCTTCCTTTCCTTCAATTAATACTTCTCTGGTTAGTTTGTACAAAATCTTGCTAAAGCTAGGACTCCAAAGTTAAGCTTTCTACTCTGTTGATGTCCTTAGATCAAGTATCAACAGAAAATATAAGAAAAAGGCCACTCTGGCCCATTAGCATGACACAAAATGAGAAACTAGAATGAACAGTAGTAACACATGGAAGTAAATGGGGCACAGATAAACATATTGTTTATGAATAAAAGATGTTGAAAGTGATGAGAATAACTATGATGCTGGGGTACCTAAAACTACTCCTGTGACCATTTTTTCCATTTTCAAATAACCTGTAAACTATGCTTAGAAAACGTTAGGGGTTCACAACCTTTAGGCCAAGTAATTTATTGTCAAAATTTAACAATAGTAAGTGTTCCCACCTCATTCTCCTCCAACTCCAGAGCAAATTAAATAAATGTATAGAATTTTGTTTGGTTTTGGTTTCTTTGAGAAAGGGAAGCCAAAAAGTTGTTGAGAATAGTCTCACTATATACCCAGGCTGGCTTCAATATCATCAGGTAACCCAGGCTGGACTTGAAGTTGCAATCTTCATGTCTCAAGAGAAATACAGGTGTGCACTACCATTGATACATCTCCCTAGCCCCCCCCCCCCCCAGAGGATTCCTTTATCTATCTTTTTGTGCTTTCAAATGAATTTTAAGATTGACTTTTCTATTTTAGTGTAGAATGACATTGGGGTCTGGAGAGATGGCTTAGTAGTTAAGCACTTGCCTGTGAAGCCAAAGGATCCCAGTTTGAGGCTCAGTTCCCCAGTACTTACATAAACCAGATGCACAAGGTGATATATGCATCTGGAGTTTGTTTGCAATGGCTGGAGGCCCTGGTGCACCCATTCTTTCTTCCCCTTTCTCTATCTCCCTCAAATAAATAAATAAAAATTTTAAAAAGAATGACATTGGAATTTTGATGGGGGCCTGCATTAAATAGATTGCTTTTGTAATACTATCATTTTCATAATTTTGATTCTAGTCCCTGAACATAGAATGTTTCCATTTCAATTTCCTAGTGTCATCAACTTCTCTCTTTAATGTTTGTATCATATAGGTCTTTCATTTCCTTGGTTAGGCTTATTCCTAGGTGCTCTATTTTCTTTTTTCCTTCCCCTCCCCTTCCTTTCTTTCTTTAGGGAACTGTAAATAGGATTGTTTCCCTGATTTCATCCTCTGAGTGTTTATTATTGATATATATGATTACTACTGATTTCTGTGTGTTAATTTTGTATCCTGCTAATTTGCTGATTATTTTTAGTAATTGGTTGAAATAATTTTATGGTGGAGTCTTTAGGGCCTATGTACAGAATCACAACATTTGTAAATGAGGATACTTTGACTTCCACATTTTCTATTATATCCCTTTTATTTGCTCCACATCTGTTATTGCTCTAAGATTTATGGTGTTATATTTAATAACAATGGAGAAATTGGACACCTTTTTGTCACTGATTTCCTTGGGATTGTTTTTAAAATTTTCCACATTTAGTATAATGTCTATAGATCTGTCAGATATAGCCTTTGTTATGTTGAGTTATGTTTCATTTATTTCCAGTTTCTTCAGGACATTTATCATGAAAGGATGCTGAATTTTTCCAAATGTCTTTCCTGAATCTATTAAGAGGTCAGGCATGTCTTGTCCTTCAGTCCATTTACATGGTATATTACATCTGTTGATTTGCATATGTTGAAACATCCCTGCATTTCTGGAGTAAAGACAAGTTGATCATAGTGAAAGACCCTTTTGATGAGTTCCTGTATTTGGTTTGCAAGTATTTTGTGCATCTAAACTCATCTTGATATTGGCCTAGAGCTTTTTATTTTGGTCTGGTTTTTCAAGGTAGGGTCTCACTCTAGCTCAGGGTGACCTGGAATTCTCTATGCAGTCTCAGGGTGGCCTCAAACTCATACCTCACACTCCTACCTCTGCCTCCTGAGTGCTGGGATTAAAGGAGTATGCTACCACTCCCGGCTCTAGCCAGCTAGCTAGTCAGCTTTCTTTCTTTCTTTCTTTCTTTCTTTCTTTCTTTCTTTCTTTCTTTCTTTCTTTCTCTCTCTCTCTCTCTCTCTCTCTCTCTTTTAATTGTGTCTTTATCTGCTTTTGGTTGCCCTCAGGAACTAGATGGCAAGATCTTATGTGAAGACACCACATGCTTTGGTTGAAGGACACTGAGAAATCAAGCTAGAAGAACTGAGCTGTAAGCTTTCTCCCTTCTGGCTAGCTGCTACAGTGCCAGAAAGTGCTATGCAGCCTGCTAGAAGAAAAAAGTCATCAACAGTCTGAACAGTAATGGACCCTTGCAAGCTATACCACTGGCCACCCAGGCAAGTTGCACTCACTAATGCTATAATAGTTATGTCTGGTATGGAGGTATCCAATTGTTCTCTGATCTGGTTTAAAGCCCACTCCATAAGAAGAAATCCATGCTTGATACTGAAAACCTAGTCAAAAGCCTAGGAAGACACTAGGGGCAAGTTATTACTATTGTTTGGCTACATGGATGTATTATGCCCACCAGTTGCCTCATAAGTACTTATGTTTATCCCTATATATTAGTGCTGCTCTTGCTTGTTAAAAATATTTTTATGGACTAGAGGTTAAGGCACTTGCTTGTGAAGCCTAAGGACCCAGGTTCAATTCTCCAGTACCCATATAAGGCCAGATGCACAAAGTGGCGCCTGATTCTGAGTTTGTTTGCAGTGGCTGGAGGCCCTGGTGCACCTATTCCTTCTCTCCATCTATTTCTTCCTCTTCTTCTCTTTCTCTCTCAAATAAATATTTTTAAAATACAATAAAATATTTTTATCTGCAGGGAGAGGGAAAGAGAGAGAAAACGGGCATGCCAGGGCCTCTTGCCACTGCAAACAAACACCAGATGTATGTGCCACTTTGTGCATTTGGCTTTACTTGGGTATTGGGTAATTGTACTTTAACTACTTTAGAGAGAAGCTACTGATACAGGATTGTCCAGGGAGGAATTAAATTCCATAAAGAGGCAGGAGATCCTGGGCGTGTGGAAGCCAACTTTTGGGTTCTTATCCAATTAACAAAAAATTGGGGTGGGGGGAACAAAGGACTCTGAGAAAGGCAAATTATGAAGTATGAGGTTTATTTTAAGGAGAAGTGGGATCCAGGGAAAAGGCTAGATGGAATTCTCAAGCCAGAAGGGAATTTCCCTCTTGCCCAGCTACAAATGGGGAGGGAAAATAGAGAAAATCGCCTTCACAGAGAAATTTCCCAAGGGCAGGAGGTGGGGGAGCCTCTAGAGAAGGTGTATGTGCGCACATATGCACACAGAAGCACAGCATGAAGAGTGTAAGCCCTTAAGGATCAGAAATGATTAAAGGTAGGATAGCAAAGGCCCTCAGGACTTAAAGAGAGATCATTACATGTAACAAAGCATAAAAGCATCCAGAAATAAAAATACACGTAAGAAGCAAGCAGAAAAATACCCAAGTAAAAGGAAGTGTGAACAGGAAGCTGGGAAGGGGGAGAGAGACTTACACACTGGTGTTCACGTGGAACCACAGGATGTAGGGAGCCAAGGCAAAGAGAGATTAGATTACACAAATTGTCAGGCTTCCTTAAATGGATCAAACATCCAATAGGATGAGGCTTGTCATCAGACTCAGGTGCGCAAGGCAAGATCTGATTGGTTGGTGTACTCAAGAAACTGACTCAGGAAGGGCCAGCACACCTAGGTGTGCTAAACTGAGGAAGAAGCAGGAAGTGACTGCCAGGGAGTGTTGCTTGCAGCCATCTTGGATGAGACTGGGTCAGATTTGGGTTCTAGTCTTGCCAGAGCAGATCAGGTGGCATTCATGTTCTCTTTGGACTTCTGCCCTGGCTGACTGCCTATAAAATAAGCTTTCTCCTGTTCCTCCTTCACTACCACTGTTTTTTTTTTTTTTTTTTTTTTGTGTGTGTGTGTGTGTGTGTGTGTGTATGTGTGTGTGTGTGTGTGTGTTTTTGAGGCAAGCCCAACAGATTGGCCTGTTTTCTTTTAATGTGAGAGAGAGGAAGAAAGAGAGAGGGTTGGTGTGCAAGGGATTCCAGTTACTGTAATCAAACTCTAGACACATCCACCACCTAGGGCACATGTGTGACCTTGCACACTTGTGTCACCTTGCATCTGGCTTAGGTGGGACCTGGAAAGTTGAGCCCTTAGGCTTTGCAGGAAAGTACCTTAACCACTCAGCCAGTTCTCCAGCCCACTACCACTGTTCTTTTACTAAGTGGAGACATCATGCCCATAAAAACAATCAAACAAAAAAAACAACTTCTGACTCTATGGGTTTATGTTCTTTGATTCATGCTGTTCTGTTTTGGTTATAGAAGCTTTTTTGTACAGATGGTAGTGAATATAGGGGAGACCCAAAACTCCCCAACATGAAAAAAAGAAAAGTTCAGTGTATAGCACTAAAAACATTATCTCTATCAAACCCCCTAGGGCTCAAGGACATGGCAGAGGAAGTGGTAGAATTAATACACATTCTACTCTCACAGCTAGCTAGATAAGCTTCTCTGGAGATGGTAGTAGACACTAAGGAGACTCAAAACTTACCAAAGCAGAAAATAAGAGGTTGTTGAGAGCTCACCACTAAATGAGATTTCTATTATACTCTCCAATGCCCAGGGAATATTGAGGAAGAGGGAGCAGAAAGAATGTAAGAGCCACAGGGTAGAAAGGAGTTCTCTGGGGTATTGACCTCCCAGCATAAACCAACTGTTGCATTCATAACCCCAGAGCATCATACTTCAAAAATGTAAGAAAAAAAATCTACCTAATAATTTATAAGTTTCATGGCTGGGTTACGGTAATAAAAAATGCTAGCAAAACCACTACTCTTAAATTAAAATTTACTTGCTACTGCTTTGTTTCTTAATATGTAAACAGTTTTGGTGCTTATTTCATAGATTTTCTAGCGATAATTTTATAGTCCATGAAAACATACATTAGAGTATTACTAATGCAATGCCATAATATTTTTAAAGATTTCTATTGTATATTAATTGAAAATTAGAAAACATTTAGATGAAAACCCAAATAAATAGAATTTATAACAAAGTTAAAATACTCAGAGATCCAGCATAATAGCATTGGGTAATACTTTATTCATGTTCCATAATCAAGCAAAAAATTGGGCTGGAGAGATGGCTTAGTGGTTAAGCGCTTGCCTGTGAAGCCTAAGGACCCCAGTTCGAGGCTTGGGTCCCCAGGTCCCATGTTAGCCAGATACACAAGGGGGTGCACGTGTCTGGCGTTCGTTTGCAGAGGCTGGAAGCCCTGGCACGCCCATTCTCTCTCTCTCTCCCTTTATCTGTCTTTCTCTCTATGTCTGTTGCTCTCAAATAAATAAATAAAAAATTTTAAAAAAATAAAAAAATTGTTTATACTTTTTATTTATTAGCAACATTGTATATTAGTCAAGTTCTTGTTTCTGGGACCAAATAAATGACAAAAATCAGTTTAAAGAAGGAAGGGCTTATTTTGGCTTTCAGTTCCAAAAGATAGTCCATGGTGGTGGAAGGGAAGGCATGGAGGCAGTAGCTTGAGGCAGCTGGTCACATTCAGTCCACAGTGAGGGGTCAGGACAGATATTAATCAATGCAGGTGCTCAGCCAGCTCTTTTTCATACAGTTCAGGGTTCCAGGCATGAAATTTTGCTGCCCATACTTGAGGTAAGTCTTTCCACCTCAATTAACCTAATCAATATAATCCTTCCCAGGAGATTCTACTGATGCTGGATTTTTGGGTTCAGGGAGGGATTATGTTCCATAAAGACACAGGAGATCCTAGGTCTGTGGACTTCAACTTTGGGGTTTTTATCTGAATTAGCAAATAACTGAAAAAATGGACCCTGACAAGAGTAAATTATGAACTATGAGGTTTATTTTAGAGATAGGTATGATCTAGTGGTTAAGTCCAGCTGAAAGACTAAAGTTAGAAAGAAATTCTTTCCATGGCTGGAAAGCATGGGGGTAGAATAGAGAATCTCCTTTGTAGAGAAATCTCTAGGGAAATGCCGTCAGCAAAGGCCTGGCATACGTGTGGAAAGCAAAGTATGAGAATCCAAGCCAAGAGATCCAATTAATCTTCACATTCACATAGGGGGTCAGAAAAGACCAAGAAATAGGATACTAAAGGACTCAGAGATTATAGAAAAATCATACATGTAGCAAAACAGGAAAGCTTCCAAAACCAAGACAGGCCAGCACATGAGCAAAGAGAAATCCCCCCTTTCCAAGGAATGCGACTGTTGGGTTCTGGGGAAATGAATAGCCCAGCGATTTACACATGTGATTCGGCTTTTTTATATGGGCCAGACATCCAATTAGGATAATCCTTGTCATCAGACTCAGGTGGGCAAGGGAGAGCCCTGATTGGTTGGTGGACCCAAGGGACTGAAGAGCCAGTCTACCCTTAGTAGTGTGCTAAACTGAGGAAAAGCAGGAAGTGTCATTGCTGAGGAATTGCTTAGAGCTCTCTTGGACAAGACTGAATCAGACATGGATTCTCGTCCTGCCAGTTCTTCTTGGGCCATCCCATGGCCCTGGTATCTCCACTGGGTCTCCACTGCAACCCATGGTTCATCCTCATGGCCCCATGGGGTCTCCATATAGCCATCCAGCAAACACGCTTCACACTGCCCATCGCCATTTCCAAAACACAAGACCGTGTTGCAAACTCAAAGGCCCTCTCTTTCCTGCATTTTTCATACTCCACAGTACCTGGTAGTGTGCAAATTTTTTAATCAAGGGGGGAATAAAGCAGGCTTTGAAGAACAGGACACTTCTTGAGCACTCAGGCCTCTCCAAAAGCGTCTACATTCTCCCTGTTGCCCCAGTGCAGGTCAGCTAGCCCAGTCTCAAAGGTTGTAATCTCTCAATTGCAGCTGAATGGGTGAAAGTTCACCCAAACATTTTTTTTTTTTCTGTGCCATATCCCTCTATACACACCAGTTCATTTCTATGCAAAGCAACCCTGCATAACTTCTCAGGACACAGGCATAACTTCAAGCTTTTCATACAAACTGCCTCTAGTCCTGTCCAAGCAAAGCTCTTTCTCACCTTCATAAACCAAACCTCACAGTCCATACTTCTTACTGCATTCAGGTCTTTAAACTCTGACCAGAATAGTTGATCAAGCTGTACTTACAGCATCGCAAAACATCTCTTAGGCCAAGGTTTCAAATCCTTCCACATTCCTTTTGAAAATCATCTCCAAAAGGCCGAGGCCACACAGTTAGGTGTCTAGCAGCAATCCCATTCCTCGGTACTTTACTGTTGCAGTCAGGTTCACATTGCTGGTAGAAATCACCCAACTAAGAGGAGTTTGTGAGAAAAAGAGGTTTATTTTGGCTTACAGACTCAAGGGGAAGCTCCACAATGGCAGGAGAAAACAATGGCATGAGCAGAGGGTGGACATCACCCCCTGGCCAACAAAAGGTGGACAATAGCAACATGAGAGTATGCCAAACACTGGCATGGGGAAACCGGCCACAACACCCATAAGCCCGCCTCAACAATACACTGCCTCCAGGAGGTATTAATTGCCGTATCTCCATCAACTGGGAACCTAGCATTCAGAACAGTTTATAAGGGACACCTGAATCAAACAAACCACCACAGCACATGAATCTCCTGGTCCATGCTTTGGTAAAGTCTACCCCTGATTGGCAAATGGGGTGCATTTGTTCTTGTGGGAGCATTTCCTGCCTTGGTTTTATTTCTCCCTTTGTTACATGTATAATTTTTCTCTAAACTCTAAGCCTTTTCTTAATTTCTGAGCTTTCTTCTACATGAAGATCAATGGCTTGCACTCTCAAGCTTTGCTTCCCACATGTATGCATTTACATCTTCTGAATCTTTTGGCTTGCACTTTCATGTTTTGCTGTGTGTGTTTGTGCTCGTGTGCATGTGGTGGTTTGATTCAGGTGTCTCTCATAAACTTAGGTGTTCTGAATGCTAGGTTCCCAGCTGATGGAGATTTGGGAATTACCGCCTCCTGGAGAGAGTGTATTGTTGGGGGCAGGCTTATGGGTGTTATAGCCAGTTTCCTCTTGCCAGTGTTTGGCACACCCTCTTGTTGCTGTGGTCCACTTTATGTTGGCCAGGGGGTGATGTCCACCCTCTGCTCATGCCATTGTTTTCCCCTGCCATTGTGGAGCTTTCCCCTCGAGCCTGTAAGCCAAAATAAACCTCTTTTTTCCAGAAGTTGCTCTTGGTTGGGTGATTTCTACCAGCAATGCGAACCGGACTGCAACAGTGCATGTGCGTGTGTGCGTGCGTGTGTGTGTTTGTGCTCCAGAGGCTTTTCCAGGAGATTTCTTTGTGAAGGAGATTTTCTTCATCTCTCTTTCCAGCTGGGCTAGGAGAATTCCTTTCTGGTTTGAGTATTTGTAGCTTTCATCTGGATGCAAATTCTCCCTAAAATGAACCTTATAATTTATAATTTACCCTTCTTGGAGTCTGTTTTATCAAATTTTTGTTAAAATCTGAAAAGGATCTAAAGATTGGGGCTCACAAGCCTAGGATCTCCTTCATACTTCCTCCCTAGATCCCAAATCCTACATCACCACCATGTCTCATGACATTGGCTTTTAAAAGGCCTCTTTGGTAGAATATTCCAACATTTGTTTTGCTCATATAGGCCCAGATTTTCCATTTTAGAAACATGAAGTTACTCTGGTCTTCAAGTTCTTTTCCCACCCTTAAAATTATAACCTTTTAAATTCAACCCTAAACCAGTCAAAGACTTTGTTAGCTTCCTGAAGAAACATTATTTAAGGATACTATCAAAGTAAATGGTGTCTCAGTGGTATGCTGATTTCCTACTAACTCCTGGGCCTGCAGCAAAGGCAGGTCATTAGGAGAAACTCAAGGGTTCACAATTCCCTCTTGTTATGTGAATTTGTAGGAAGCAGCAGCAAAAATGCTTTCTTGAATTACTTGTCTTTTGTCTGCCAAATGTCCTTTAATGTCTGTCCTGCCAACTGCTAAACTGCAGAAATTTTAAAAAGTGCATTATTTTAACTTTGATCAGACTTCACGATGGGTTAAAATTAGGGGTTGGGGATGAGGAGTGATGCCAACTTCACTCAAACCCATTATGGTGATCCCAACTCCAGGTAATATTTGATCAGGTCCCTAAATGCTGGCTTCGCTTTTTCTGGGCATCTTGCTGGTGGACATGGGAAACTCTGACAGGAAAACCCATTCTCAATTGCTTCAAAGTATTTAATTTTCATCTGGTTTATTGAGGCGAAAAATCCCACTTAAAAAAATTTTTTTTGAGTCAGGGTCTCAGGTAGCCCAAACTGACCTCAAATTCACTAGCTAGGGAGAACAGTCTTCCAATTTTTTTTTTTTCCCTGCTACTTCCAAGTGCTGAGGTCGGTGTGTGCCACCAAACCTGATTTATAGGGTGCTGGGGGTCTAATCTAGGCTTTGTGCATGCCTCACAAGTGTTCTACCAAATGACTACATTTCCTGCCCCCAAAATCTCAAATTACACATTACATTAACACATAGAAGTGTGGCATCCTTGTGTATTAGATGGAAAAGGGCTAAGAAGGAACATTAATATGCAAGAATATGGTACAATGGCATGTCTATCTCTGCAGAGAGGTGACAAACTATTTTGGATTGAAAACTCTCTTGAAATGCAGATTTGAACAAATAAAAGTTTAGCTTTGGGTGATGTGAATTACAGACATTAGCATCTATACAAACATGATTAATTGGCTATAAAGTTCAATGCACAGTGCCTAAAAGTCTCAGTTTATTTGAATACTGAGTGAATAGCTAATCTCCAACAAGTTTGGGGGCTTTAAGAAGGTAAACAGAAGGGTTGACTGTGAAAGTAAACATCTTACTTCCTCCCAGGCTTATCCTAATTTTCAGTATTCCTCTGCCTTCCCAAGCTTGGTCTCCTGTACCCTGTAAAAGAACTGAAATTGCAAAAGAGACCTTTTTAATTACAACTACTACAGTAATGAATTCAAGTACACTCATTTATCATAAAGGGCTTTCCCATCTGTCTCTAAAGCATACTTAAAAATGCTGTGTATTTGATAACATTAGCACCAAGCATCTTCCACATGTTAATGTTCAGTGTTTTAAATGTTCCTGTTGTCTTCATCCTCTGCAACCCCCAACAGCTCAGAGGTGGTTCCAGAAAGAACACATTTATCTGTATGTTTGGGAGTGCCTGTGTGGTCTCCTCCTAATTTATTTGTTCTCCAGTCCTTTGGGATCCACTGCAATCCCTCTAGGCAAAAGAGATTAGGAAATGGGACTGCCTGCTTTTGCCCACCCTGCCAGTGAAGGGAAAACAACTTCTCCAAGTCCCTCATGTTCTTCTGGCCACTGTACAAATTGTTCTTGAGCATGGAGACTTTCCAAAAGCCCTAATTAGCAACTCACAGCAAACATTTCTTTGCATTAGCTAATGATCCCACTACACTTGTAAGCAAACAGAACCAACATATCTAATCAATGCTGAAAAACCAACCAAATGCCTATTAAACATCTGGATGCAATTTTCTAGTTAGAGCAAAATGAAAACATATGCAGGTTCCTTTGATCTGTGTCTTAACAAAGAAATTGTTGATAAAAAAAAAAGAAAGCATACTGGTCAGTCAATGTGTCATTTTCATAACATCTGCTCATTTCTCTTCAAATGCTCCCAGTTTAATTTAGTTGGTTTCCTGCAATCTCTAATTTTATCATATTGTGTAAAACCACAAGAGATTCTTTGGATGTAATTTTATTTGAGGTTTTACTGCTGCATGAATCTGCTACTGACTTTTTCCCCCCCTTCAATTTCTGCCTTCTCCCCTCTACCATGATGCTTTAGGAATGAGGTGGGGGAAATTGTCAAAAAGAATTGCTGGGAAAATTCCTTCTGTACTCTACGGTTAGGTTTAAGAACGAACACACACACACACACACACACACACACACACACACACACACACACGTTGTGGCTCATGCCTGTAACCTCAGCATTCAGGAAGAAGCAGAGATAGAGACTTACTGCGAAGTTCAGTTTAGCCTGGGCTACATAGTAACCTAGCTCAAACAAACAAGCGAACAACCAGACAGACAAACATGTAGCTCGACTGGTAGAGTACTTACCTAGCATGCATGAAGTACTGGATTTGATCCCCAGCACCACATAAAAATGGGCATGGTGCCACATGCCTGTAATCAATCCCAGAACTTGGGAGGCAGAGGTAGGAGGATTATTCAAGTTTGGGGCCAGTGTGTCCTGCGTAGTGAGTTCCAGACCAGCCTAGGCTATGCAAAAGAAGAATATGTCTTTAAAATTTTAAAAAAGGGAAGAAAATTGAAGTAAAATATCAAAATTATATATTTCATCAGTGAGACCATTTTCTTTTAAATAAGCCATAGGCAATCTGCACATATTTATTTAAAACACAAGATTAAAGCTACTTGATTGTTTAAACACTATCATTTGTAATGTAGTTTGATGAGAGTCTTGTAGTATAATTATTACAGCATGACAATCATGGAGAAAATATGACCTTGAAAAGAAAAAGGGACATAGCCTTCTACTCCCAAGAAGATACTCTGAATGGAAGGAAGCCTTCAAAAACCAATCATCTTTATACATGCAATCAAAAGCTTTCCAATTTTAAAATCATTATGCATTCTTTTTCTTTTTCCAACACATTGCATTTTAAGGAAATCAGAAGGATTGGCCTGGTTTTAAACTGTACTTTTAAGGAAGCACTAGTTATAAAGAAGAAGAAGGAGAAAAAAAAAGTTTCCATGTCCATTTTTTTTTTTTTGGTTTTTCGAGGTAGGGTCTCACTCTGGTCCAGGCTGACCTGGAATTAACTCTGTAGTCTCAGGGTGGCCTTGAACTCATGGCAATCCTCCTACCTCTGCCTCCCGAGTGCTGGGATTAAAGGCATGCGCCACCACGCCCGGCTCCATTTTTTTTTTTAACTCACAGCAAACTGGGAACTATGGTATGTGGGAACACACTTTCTGTGAACAGTTATTAGAGAGTATTCAAGATTTAGAACTGACGTTAGATGAAGGGTAGGGGCATATGAGCAACACCTTTGTTCATGTTCTCAAGCATACATTTAAGCCCATTTACTAGTATATGGCAGTTTACAAAGGCACATCTACCAAGTAAAGCTCAGGGAAGCCAAGGAGAAGTCGGAGTGGAAAACAGCATACCTGTGGCAGTCCAAGCACTTCCTTGCCAGCCTGGTAGCTGATTATGACATAAATCCACTTTAGATTGGCACATGTAGTTCAACCAATGCACACATTAGTCACCCACAGATATGATTTCAAAAAGTTTTGAATGTGGAAGAATTCCATTCTTATCACCAAACATAACCACAAGAAGAACTTCTTTTTCATTCTCCATGTTAGGAAAATGAGTAACATAAATAAATACCTTTCCAATTCCACTTAATGAGAATAGCCTGATGTTACCACACTGAACTTGTTTAAACATTTACTGTGGCCTACCAATGTGCTAACACTGTTCTCTCTTTTCATTTATAATTGACATTTGGAATTGATGCAATTATAAACAAATCAATAACAAACATATTTAAAGACAGATCCAACAGTGAAATTATCTAACACTTAAAAATTTAAAGAAAAAGATCTCTCAAATGAATTCCACACCTACATAAACTTAAATCAGTTCCTACACTCAAGTCTGAAGCTAAAAACAATAGGAATGGAAGGAAGTTATTAATACCAAAATTTTGTTCACTAGGTTCAGTGCTTGTCAAAAGTGTGTCTTTCTTATGGAAGAAGTTACTACCATTTAACTAAAACAGCATCTTTCACTCGTTGCTCACATAAAAATAGCTCTACCAACAACTGTTCTTTAAATTATGCATGTGGCAATACTGAAAGTTTTCTGCTGTGGAGTGTACTTAGAGAAACAGGCAAAAACTGCAGTTTGAATTTCAGTTATACAACATATCTCTTTTAAAATTTCAAAATCTCTTTTAACTCAAGTCTCATTAAACAAGAACCTCAGCCATGATGCCACTTACCAACTCTTCCCACTCAGGTGCTGCTTACACATATTAGGACAGGGGTACAAGCAAAACTATGGGGATGGGGTGGGCGGGACAGGTTTTTCAGGTCTCAAGGCTGGTTTATTCCATTGTCTCTCTTTGCTCTCATGAATTGAAAGCTGACTCTTGGTTTTAGCTGAGAAGCTCCTCAAACTCTCAGCCACCTATCACCTCCCTTTTCCCCATTTCAAAATTTAGGATTTCTCACCAAGCGCAGGCAAGGCATCTCCTAGGCGGGATACGCTTACTAACACACTGGTGGCACCTAGGGGATCTTGCCTACCACACGAAGACAGGCCGACCTTTTCGCAAAGTGATTTTGAAACCCACCAACTCGCTTGAGCCCTGCTACCCTGGGCGTGAAGGGGGAAGCGCGCAGGAGTCAAGTCTTCTCGTCAGCCAAGGTTTTGCTCACTCACGCATTTTCCGTACAGTGCAAGGTCCATGTTTCGAGCATCCGTGAAAAGGCAGCTCAAGGAAAAAACAAACCGAGGAGGAGCAATTTCTGTTACCTCACTTTCCGTGTAGCAACAAACAAAGGGAGCCACCCCGAAAACCTCATTTCGCTTTTATTCCCAAAAGTGTCCCCACATTTCCCCCAACGAGAAGCCACGTAGCTGGTCTCAGAGTTACTTAGTCACTAAGATCTGAGGATCTTCATTAAAGGGAGAAAGTTAACAACTGGCAGGATTTCTGCAACCTGGAGCCCCCAGCTTCCGCCGCCGTAAGCCGGTGGGTCGCTCCGGCTCTCGCTCACCGACGCGCTCCCCGCCCGGCCCCACGTTACTTTGATTGACAAGCCGGCCCACACCGCTCCCTTGCGCCGACCTTCCAATCCTCCGTGCCAGTCTCAGCGTCTCGCCGCTTCCCATTGGCTGCTCTCGGCGTCCCGCGGCTCCGCACAGTTCCTCTCCGGGAGGACTCTGCAGCGAGGGAGGGGCGGGGCTGGGTGGGAGGAGAGACCCGGGAGACAGCGGAGATGGGAGCGAGTGAGGGTGGGAAGGCGGGTTCTCGGGAGCCGACCTTCCGGCCCGGCGCTCCCATAGGCTCCGGGGAAGCGATACGTCAGCGCCCCACGTTGGGCGCGACGCACACGATTGGCTGACACGGCCTCGCTCCCCCGTCCCCGGGGCCTGTGGGCCGCCGCGATGCGCTCGCCGCCGCCGCCGCCCGCGCGGGTTTGGGCGGGGCCGGCCCTGGTTAGCTCGGAGTGTGAAACCGCGTGTTAATGTAACCGGCGCGAGAGGCGGCGGCGGAGCGGCGGGAGCTGCGGCGAGTAAGCCCCGTCCTGGAGGCAGCTGGCTGTATCACCCCGCACGCTCGTACCGCAGGGCGGGACTTGCGCCCTGAGCGGAGACCTCTGCGGACACCGAACTCCCACCTCCCATCCACCCTGCGGCCGTGAACCCTCCGGACTCGCCCACGGAGCTGGCCCGTCGAAGGGTGGGGAGGCCGAGCGCACTCAAGTCAATGTCGTCCCCCGGGTTGTGAGGAACTTTGCCGCCGGCGGGAGCGCTCCTGGCCCCTAGGACGGCCGGGGAAGGAGCCCGGGGGAAGGGTGGCGCAGCGTCCTGATGCACCCGGTGCGCGGGGAGCAGCAGCAGGCGGCGGCGGGACTGCACTTGGAGTAGGAGCCAGGCCAGCCCGGGAGCGTCGGTGCCAGCGCGGAGGACACCGCGTGCCGAGCAGCCTGACTCCCGGGGCGGGCGAAGCAGCCTGCCTCCCGGCGCGCCCTCCGCACTTTCCCCTCCTAGTCATCACGAGGTCCCCGGCCGATCCTGTGCTTCTGGAGCGGCGGGCGCGGAGCCTCTAATTCGACCTCGACCTCGCCACCTCCCTGGAACCGAAGACGTGGTCCGGAACGCCGCTGGGTTGGCTGTAGCTGGCGGCGCCGCGCCACCTGTACGGCTCCCGCCGCCGCGGTTGCGGGAACAGCCTGCCGAGATTTATTAGCCTGGGACGGGTGCCGGGAGGTGAGAGCTGCCGCGGCCTGCGGCCCCGAGGCCTGCCGGCTGCCCCGTGGTTGCCGCTCGCCGCGCATATTCCTGGAGGCCCCGCGATGTGGCCCTGAGGACGGGAGCCCTCACCGGCAGGAGCTGGAGACGCGGCCGGCGCGGAGTCGCCCGTGCGCCCACGGAGCGCGCCTGCGTGCGTGGCCAGCGCGCCTCAGCGCCCCGCGCGTCTGTCTGGCTTCCTTGCTTAATTTTCCTTGGCGGGATTAAAGTTGGAAATCAAGCCGAGGAGAGAGTTCGCAAACCAAGCCGCGGCTGTCTCCAGAGCGATGTTCCCGCAGAGCCGGCACCCTGTGAGTCGCGGGCTGCGTGGGTGGTGGGGAGGCGGCGGATTGAGGAAGGGCTTCTCCCGCGCGCCGGGGAGACGCGAGGTTGCCATAGCGGGATGAAGCCCCTCGGCCGGCGGCGCCAGGCGGGGAGGTCCGGGGCCTCCCATCCTGGGGTGGGGGGTGACCTGAAACTCAGTTTCTCCCTCCTTCGGGGTCCCCTCCTACTGGGCGGGCGTGGGGGTGGGAGGTTGGGTTTCTGTAGCGAAGACCTGGAAGGGTAGCGCCCCCCTTTGTTTCTCTTGTCGCCTGTTTACCCGTCTGTACGGACCCTGTTCTGGTGCCCCTCGAGGTGGCCCTGTCACTCCGGGAATGGGGAGTTTAAAGGGAGTTGTTTTTCTCTGGGGGGTCCCTGGAGGGGCGGGGGTAGTCTTTTTCTCTCCTTTGTGGGAAGGAGTAGCGACGACGACGACGATGATCTGGCCTCGGGGGTCCTCCCCAGGCTTGGATCAGCCCCGCTCCCTTCCAGCCTTCCAGCGCACTTGGCTTTTACCATCCACTCTGGAGGCCGGATTTGCTTCTGAGCCTCCTTAGAAGGTCCACACTTCCCCACTCCAAAGTGAGCCGTAAACAGTTTGGGTCTCCGTTTTCCAACTTTTTGTTTATGTCCCATCCATTTCTCCATTCGCTGACTTTCTGCTTTCTCCATCCGCCCACATTTCTCTCTCCTCGGTCCCTTTCGCTGGCCACACCAGACGCCGCACCAGGCTGCAGGCCAGCCCTTCAAGTTCACAATCCCCGAGTCCCTGGACCGGATTAAAGAGGAATTCCAGTTCCTGCAGGCGCAGTATCACAGGTGCGTGCTTGGCCGCTCTCGGCGGCGAGTGGTCACTTGAGGGGGGCCCTGTGCCTCTCCAGTCTGGTGGCTATTAGGTCGGCTGTACTTAGTACTGGAGTCCAGGCGGTGGCGTGTGAAGTCACAGTTAGGACATGTCACTCAGACTCTTTCTGGGCTCTTCCTGGCGGTCTTTTCTCTTGTCTCCTCTCATTGTTTCCCTTTTGCTTGTTTGCGGCTGTTTCAGGGAGTACCTTTTCTTGTGTTTCGGAATTGCGTGAGAACGGTCAATATTTGCACTTCATTTATTTGTTTTGCAACAGTCTGAGCTGAAACATTGGTTCAATCGAAGCCTTAGTTGTGGAGTTCAGGCCCAGAGAAGCAAAGCCATGTAGGAATCGCTGTTTGAAAGTCCATTAGGGAAGGCTATATATATTTAGTTGTGCCCATCTTTGGCGATTATGTTGGGGGGGGGGGTTCTAATGTGCTTCGGTCTTGTTTCTGGGTTTCTTTGAATAGACAGTGTAGGATGTAGAATCACATTTGTATTTATCTCAGGCATGCTTGCTTTATGTAATGATACTTCTTCAAAAGATTAATAAACGGAAAATTTTTGTAAGGTACAAATCCATAGTGAATGTTCCCGAAAGGTTATTTACCTTGCTTCTATGGGGTTTTGGCTCATTGGAACTAAGAAATTTATATAAAGACACTTTTTACATTAATGATTGAAAAAAAATAAACTAAAGCTTTGTTTCTTAGAAGTGAATTTTCTTATTTTGTCAGGGGCTTCCTGATTTTTAACCTTTAGTCTGTTTGTAGGAAATGTCTCCAGTGTTTGGGGCATACTTGCACACACTGTATTTACTGAACAAGGAGAACTTCATTACAGTAGCTACTTGTCATATTTTAGCAGGAATTTAACAAGCAAAGATTTTTAAAGGGATCAGCCATACAGAAGTGACTTTACCGATGAGATTTTCAAATCTGGCAACTGTTTACTTTGGCAAAGATGGTGCATCCTATATTGGATGAAGATTGTGTTAAGGTCAGATTTTGGTGCAGTGAACTCTGATGCACTGGAAGTAGGGGACAGATGACCACAAGGAGGAATCTGTTGTGACAGGGCTTTTCATTCTTGCTATCTCACCAGGTATGCACCAGGAGAAAAAGACTGGAGCTTGAATTGCTGTCTTGTATTGTTCACCTTATTCTTTCCCTTGTTAAGTACAAGGGTAGAGCTTTGGGGCATTTACCTACATAAGCTTATGACTTCTCCGAATGGGTTTTTATTTTTACTTGAACTGCAAAAAATAGATGAGGCAGATGTTAAACAAGTGACACAATGTTTACCTTAAGTTGCCTATTTTGTTTTCATAGCCTTAAATTGGAATGTGAGAAATTGGCAAGTGAAAAGACAGAAATGCAGAGACACTATGTGATGGTAGGTATCAAAGACTGGGCCTTTTTTTTTCCTTCTCATACAATAGCAAATATGTACTAATATTGCAAAAATGTGAGTTAATGAAATGCTTGATTCTTCTCTTTGCAGTATTATGAAATGTCATATGGATTAAACATTGAAATGCATAAACAGGTAAGCTTTAGTTCAATCTCAAGTTGAAATAAATCAGTTCATAGGATTTTACAATACTGGCTTTGTCTTCCTTCAGTCATGGCCTATGGGATTAGGCATTGCAGGCCAGTTTTTTACCCTCCTGTGAGTTGGTGGTAGTTCTGTGCAACAAGGATCACTTCTCAACAGTTACTGAAACCACGCAAGAGGTGCTTTGGAAATGTAAACTAGCCTTTTTGTAGGCAGACAGGAACTGAGGCTCACTTTGCTCTTCGGCCTCCTAGTAGATTTGTTCTCTTTAAAGCTATGGTGTATCATGTGGAGCTGCTGTAGTTCAGAGAAGTTTTGCGTGTTTTGGGAAAGAAATTGAATTTTTAGGGGCAAAGAAGTGTACTTAGAAGACTCTCTGGTCAGATTAAACAAGATGTGCTACTATGTTGATGTTCTTTCTGCTTTATGGCAGCACAAAGTGACACAAGATTAATGGCTTATTAGCAAACATCTTTTTTGAAAAAATTCTGAGTTGATGAAGGTTTGGAGGTGAAAAAAGCATTGTGTTATGGCCACAGAGTATGTTGGGAGTTGCTTTGGGTCCTAGTGGTTTTAAAAGCATGAAGAGATTAGTGACTGGAAAGCTCCAGCTATGACTATTGAGTTTGTAAGTTCCCATAAAATTCACACTTACAGCCACAATAATGGTGTATAAAAAGAGTATTGAGCTGGAACAAGACACTAAGGACCTCATAAGAGAAGAAAAGCTAAATGATTGCTCATTCCAAAGGACCCTCAATTGAGTAGTCATTGTCTGCCAAAAAAAGCATTAATGGTGGGGTATAAGTATTCTGGAGATATGCTGACGTTCACTTTTTCATCAAGATGCTGGTACAATAAGTCTTTTAAAAATCGATTGCCTCTTAAAAAATTATCATCAGATGGAGTTGCACAGTTGGACACATTTCAAAGTGCAACAATACAATTCTTATTTGATGTATATGTGCTATTTCATCTCAAACCCTTGTTTCATTAAATTAAAGAGCATGGCTGACCGGCTGGGCACAGTGGAGAAATTGATTAGTTCAGCCTTCAGATCTTCCTTATATTCAAACACTTTTCATTAAGCAAGTATGTTTCAGAGTGAATTCTGCTTTTGTAACTCTGTGCTCTTTGATTTTTAATTCATCATAGATTTCATAGTGTTAAGTTATTCTGTGTGTATATTAGATTTGTCCTCAAATCTGTGTTTGTAGAGAGCTAAGTTCATTAGTAATAAAATTGGGGTCTTTAAAAGTGCTGGCTTTACTCTGGTTTACAAAGTTGGTAGTTTATGTTAGGGTTGTGCCTTTGTTTTTGTGTGTTTCCATAGTTAGTGCCATATTGAGGCATTTGAACTTGTTGATAGTAAGTAAGATAAAAGATTTATGGCTGTGGTCTTTAGATCTGTTTAAGTTAATTATGTAAGTAAACTTGGCCTAGGGGTTCTAATCTGTTTCTTTTCAGTTAATTCCTAAGACACTTTTTTCTTTTCCTTTCTAACAAGTATTTTGAAAGAGTAAGAGGAGACTGAGCTTTTGCTTAAACCCATAAACTTTTACAAGGGAACACCGCCTCATACTGCCTGGGTGTGATGGTGTGATGCTATATATGCTTCTGCTAGTTTTTTGAGGAAAGCAAAAAAGAGGTGTGTAATTCATATGGGTACCTATAAAGTACATGGTGGGATAATCAGGCAAGATAAAGAGTCCAGGAGGGTTAATGAACCTGTTTTCTTAGAGTTTCTGTACTATGCTGTGTTGAGCATTAGTGAGTAAATACAGTCCACCGATATTTATGCATTAATATCCAGTGCTGTGCATGAAGAGCCAGTAATTTGAAAAATGTGAAAAGCTGAGAGATACCACATTCTTCATAGTAGACTATTAAGTCCCTGAAAGTTAGTTTATATTGTAAATGCTGACAGGACCCTTAACTGAAGTGCTGTGCATAGTCATGCTGTAATTCATTTTAAAGTGTTCTTACATTTGAAAAACATCCTTCTGAATGTCACACATTAATAATAAGTTCTGAGGAGGCATTTGGTACTGCTAGTAATCATAATTCTTATTAAAAACTGGTGACGTCTGGCCCCCAGGGTGTAGCCATGCTCAAATTGATGCTTTTTGCTGCCTGATCACCAGCAAGGCCTAAGTGCTCATTATATTGTAGAGAGGGCCTTTGGAGCTCTCATTAGATTTGACAGGAGTTCTCTCTAGGGGGAAACTGGGCATTAGCGAGACTCCTGACAGGCTGAAATTATTCCCGCTTTATGGCTTATAACCAAATGCTAGCTAGGCCTCATCAGGGGACACAAAAAATTGTCATTTCTGACAACATCTTTGTTACTGAAAAAAAATGCAGTGATGGGGAAACTCTCCATGCAGAGAGCTTTAATGCAGCTAAGATAGTCTCCAGTGTGACAACTGCCCTCCCTTCCCACCTTTCAATGATTTGTCAGGAGGAATGCGTTTTACAGAGCTCAATGTCAAATCTCACCACTGACTTTTCTGTTGGGAGGTTTTAAAGTAGAAGCATGTCCAAATCAAGAGTGGTATAATTGTGGTTTCCTTATTTAGCATGGTGCCTTCAGACCATGTTTTGTGTCCTATCAACACTTCCTCATAAAGCTTTCCCTTTACTTTCTCTGCTCAGCATTAGCTGGATAAGGAAAAGGAAGACAATTTTCCCTTAGGACATTTTACTAGATCCCTGTCTGTCCCATCTTTTTCCAGGTGGGCAATAAATCTAGCTATTTCTGAGTAATAGAGAGGTGGAATCAGGTGTGGTGGCACATACCTTTAATCTCAGCATTCAGGAGAGGTAGGATCACTATGAGTTTGAGGCTAGCCTAGGGTAACACAGTGACTTTCAGGTCCACCTGGGCTAGAATGAGACAGTACCTCAAGAATAAGACACACCTATAAAGAGTAGGTAGAATGAGTACATGAATTTTCCATGTTTATTTAAAGTTAAGTTACAGATCTAGCACTGAAAGGAAGGATGATACATATTTTTTTAAAAAATTAATTTTTATTTATTTGACAGAAAAGGGGGGAGAGTGGGCGCACCAGGGCCTCCAACCACTGTAAATGAACTCCAGATGTGTCCGCCCCCTTGTGCATTTGGCTAATGTGGGTCTTCGGGAATCAAACCTGGGTCCATTGGCTTTGCAGGCAAGCGCCTTAACTGCCAAGCCATCCCTCTAGCCCAGGATGATACATTTTTGATGATAGAGACATTATTGTTTTGGCTAAGTAAGGAGAAGCAGCTTAACATTTCAAAGCACCACATGATATTTCAAGGAAGTACAGTTGTCTAAGACCATATAAATTATGGAGTGAAACAGTTTTCACAATTTGAATGGGTGTTTTAAGTTTTTCTTAGAAAACAAGTTAATTTTTAGTAAACTTTCGCGTATATGTTTGTGTGTTTATATATTGGTGTTTAAACTATTTAGGTAGAAGCTGGTAGAGAGTCTTCTGAGTATTAAATACTTATATCAGACATTTACTGTTTTCCTATATAAGTTTTACTTTTGCTTTTTTTTCTTTTTTGATTTTTTTGAGGCAGAGTGTCATGTGTCTGAGGTTGTCTTCAAACTCACACATAGCAGGCACATCATGTACTGCTGAGGTTCGTTACCTCCCTTAGGACCTGAGATCCCTACTCCAAGTCAGAAGAATATCAGACCCAGAAATGACTGCTGGAGTGTAGGCTCTTTAGAGTTAAGCTCTACCAGGTGTTAATCACCTTGTAGTTTGAAGAGGGTAGCTGTCATCAAGATTGGAGTGGTCCCCAGCTTCATTTTCATCAGCCACACTTGTCCTTTGCAAGCATAATTTCAGAGATAAAGCTGGTGTATTTAAAGCCTAGTTTCTGAGGTGCAAGATTAGTTTTTTATTTATTTTATTTTTTTCTTTTTAAATCAACAAGTTGGGCTGATTTCTCAGTGTAACACTTGCTTTCCCAACTCTTTTCATTAGTTGGCTGGTGGCCAGTTTCTGTTGGTGGCCAGCACCGAGGCAAAGAGAGTGGATAGTTTGAAATTGAAGTAGGCATCAGAAAACATTGCAATCACTACTGGGATGTGTGTGTACACATCTGTGCACATATTTGGGGTGTGTGTACCTGTGCACATACGTATTTCTAGAGATCAAACCTGTCGCCATACACATGCCAAACTAGTGTGTGTGTGCTTTGAGATAGGGTTTCTCTGTGCTCCCAGACTGGCTTCAAAGTAAATCTTCCTGCTTTGTCTCCCAAGAGCTAGGATTGCAGGCATGCAGCATAGCACCATGCCCAGTGCATGATGGATAATATTGTAAAAACTAAATATTGCCCATATCCACCCAGAACAGATGATCAAAATTTTATGTAACTATAGATTCCTTCAGGATAGGTTGTATTGCAACTCGGAATGCTACTCTCACTTCCCTCTTTAATGCCCTGCCTGGAGTCATTAGTCTGTAGATTTTCCTTTGGTCCCGTGTAGTTTATTGAGGCCACTTAGTTAAGCATGCCATGAACCAATTCTTAGTAGTTTTTTGTTTTGTTTTTTGTCTAAAATGAGGAGTGAGAATACATTTAAGCAACATCTTATATATGCAAATTAAGGGGAGTACTTCACTAGAGGACTTAAGATGATGTCCAAAATCGTGTGTATTAAGAAATACTATGTGGGAATTCAGAGGTGACTGAGTGGATAAAGTTCAAGTCTGAGTTTCATCTCCAGATCGCTGATAGAGGCTAGAAGCTATGGCAGGTTTGTATAATCCCAGGACACTGACTGGTAATAGAAGGTGGACACAGGAGTAGTTCTCAGAAGCTAGAACACCACAGAAAACACTGGCAAGAAAAAGGGAGTGCTTCCCCACACATGCTCTCAAGTGCGCGTGCGCACACACATGGGGGGGGGGCGGGGGGGCGGGGGGGGGGGGAGACAGACAGACAGACAGGGAGAGGGAGAAACATGGGGATCTATGGAGATGGCCAAGCCAGTAGGAGGCATGCTATGCAGGCATGAGGCCTGTAGTTCAGGCCCTGGAACTCACCTAGAAAGCTGAGCATGGGGCTGGGAAGATGGCTTAGAGGTTGAGGTGTTTGCCTGTAAAGCCAAAGGACCTCAGTTCCATTCCTCAGTACCTATGTAAGGCAGATATACAAGGTGGCACATGCAGCTGGAGTTCATCTACATTGGCTAGAGGCCCTGGTGTATGGTGTACTCATTCTCTCTCTCTCTCTCTCTCTCTCTCTCTCTCTCTCTCACACACACACACACACACTCTGCCTCTTTCCCTCTCTCAAATAAAAATAACAGTTTTTTTTTTTTTTTTTTTTTTTTTTTTTTAAGCTGAGCATGGCTGTCATTGTATGCCTGTAACTCCAGTGCTAAGGCTGGGGAACAGGAGGATCACAGGGAGAGCTCCAGGTACAGTGAGAGACAGTCTTCAGAAAACAAGGCAGAAAAGCCAACATTCTACTCTGACCTCTCCTGTATATATGCATGAGATGTGTGGATTTGTACACACATGCACATTCAGTGATATACATATAGACACCAGAAAGCACAGAAAAATCTGTTCAGTAAATATTTATTTTTCTTTTAAATATATTTATTTATTTGAGAGAGAGAGATTGGGCATGCCAGGGCCTCTAGCCATTGCAAATGAACTCCAGAGACATGCACCACCTTGTGCAACTATCTGGCTTTACATGGGTACTGGGAAATCGAACTCTGGTCTGTTGGCTTTGGAGACAAGCACCATAACCACTGAACAATCTCTTTAGCCCTTTCGTGAATGTTTAAATCACCTTGAGTGGCAGCTAATGATGTATTGAATTCATTCTAGTGAACTGCTGTGAAATAATTTAGAATCATAACTTCCATATTAGGTGTGAAAACAGTTTTCTTAAGTTCAGTGCAATATTTTATGCGGTTTCATAATTTTTTGATCCACGAAACAGTCTCACAGAAAAAAGGTACTATAGATAATTTTTGATATAAGGGAGAAGTAGAAGAAAAGAACAAATCCTGGAAATTCTAGTGGTGGATGTTTTTCATCTTATCAAATAGAAAATTTCATGTGGTAAATAATGCATCCATGGACACATAGGTAGGATGTTGCTGAGCATTTCTGAAAGCTCTTCCAAAGGCACCACTAGATACTCAATATCTTTTAGTTGAGGATGAAGTCACCTTTGGGAATGTGGGCTGATTTAAAAACTTCTATGTCCAGGTTATGCTATTTTGTTAAACTGCTAAAGTCCAGCCAGAATCCTTAGTCTCTGGTACTCTATGAGCCTGTTCAGGAAGAAGTTTGAGCACATATCACAGGAATTGTTTGCTTACCTATTGGCAATCTGTATAATGTACTATTCATAAATTGTGTTCATTCTAATAGATGCACATTTTAAGGAAGAGATTATAAGGAAATGCTCATATATCAGTACATTCTCTTGGCTTGTGCAGGGTGTACCCACTAGCTGTGTCAGAGATCACTAGCCAGTGACTCAAAGTTTTCAGCATACTTGTAACTCTAGCTCTGAAAAAGAAAGGGAAGGGAGTAGCTTTCAGGTATGAATGCAGGATGTCTTCAGAGGTTGGCCTCTCTAATTCTTCCACTTTGTCTGACATTCTGTGTCTCTGAGTACTTTCCCCTTCATTCTTACTTGGTACACTGCCTTTTTCTCCATCTTGCAGTCCTTTTAATCTAATCGAATGAGTTTCTCCATGTTAAAAAAAATGTGTTTTCCAGTTTCTTTACAAAAAGGCCTTTTTGTCAAATATTACATTGCTTTCCTCAGCCCCCTTCAAGAACCAGTTCAAATACACCACCAGTGTACTTCAGGGCCTTCTGTGAGTGTGCCAGCAGTAGGCCTCACTACTTACTTTGTTCTGTCATGTATCTGTAAACTTGGTTTTTAAAATATTTTTATTTGTTTGAGAAGTGAGAGAGAGTGAATTTATATTGGCATGCCAGGACCTCTTGCCACTGCAGACAAACTCCAGACACATGTTCTACTCTGTACATCTGGCTTTTTAAAGTGGTTACTGGGGAATTGAACCTAGGCCTAGAGGCTTTACAAACAAGCTCCTCCAACCTCTAAATGATGTCCACAGCCATTGGTATTTTTGTGCACGGGGAGGTGGTAGTTGTTGCTGTTAGTTTTGGGGAGACAAGGTCTCAGTAGCTAAGTTGAAGTCTGCTGGATGCTTGAGTGTGAAATGTTTATCTGCCTTGCCAATGAGTTATACAGCATAAGCATTTAGGGATGGTTAATATTTTCCTGTGTACAATGGTGGTTATAACTATTTCAGGTGCTGAATGTTTGAAAAGTAGGTAAAAGCTACTTTGCTGAAAATAACCAAAACAATTGTATGCATTTTTACATCCAAATAGATACCTCTGTCCAACAGTTTTACTTGGGCGTGCCTCAGATCAGCAAATCCATGGAAGCCATATTAAAAACAAGCAAACAAAAATCAAGAATACCAGTAAAAGTCCTTGTAGCTAAAATGAAATTGGTTTAGTGCCAACAGTCTTATGACTTAATTCATTTTTTCTTTTGGCAAATGATTTACAGTCATTGTCTACTGAGGCTTCTGGAATATACAACCACCTGATATGGTCCACCAAGACTTTTTAGTTTTTTGGAGATAGAGTCTTGCTGTATAGCCCAGGCTGGCCTTGAACTTGCAGTGTTGCCCTGAATTTTCCACGTGCTGGGGCTGAGATTCCGAGCCCCAAGCATGGGCTATCATAACTAGGCTTGTTGTTGTTATAGGGTCTTCTGTAGCTCAGATTGGCCTTGAACTTACTATGTAGTTGAGGATGATTTTGAGTTTCTGATCCTACCTCCACCTCTCAAGTGCTGTGATTACAGACATGTACCACTATGCACCGAGGCTTCTTCTCATTAGGAGTTTTATTAGAATAATGTGTTTGAGTTGGGGCTTAAGTTAAAAAACAGTAACATTAACATGTTGCTGAGGCTAGCATTTCAGTGCAAATTGAGAAGCTGAATATATTTCTGTCCCTGTAACCATAGATTATTGCATAGGGATGACCAAACTGCCAATAGAGTTGTGAATAAAGTGGACTACATGCTTTGGTCAAGGCATTATCAAGGCACATGATTTCGTTGACAGTTTTCTTTCTTTTCCTTTCCCCCCTTTGCTTTCTGTGGGGCCTCATGTAGCCTAGGTGAACCTTGAACTTCTAAGGAGCTAAGGGTGACCTTTATTCAGTTCTACCTACTCAAGTACTGAGATTACAGATGTCTGTTGCTACCTCAGGTTTGCAGTTTTGGTGATCAAGTTGAGGGTTTCATGTATACTGGACAGGTTCTCTCCCAGTCAGCTACATCTCCAGCCAATCCGATTTCTTCATAATGATTATAGCCATATTATTCACTTTATACTTTCATATTTCCCCTACTCATTTTTATGAAAAAATTAAATATGCAGAAGGAAAAATACACATTGAAGGGCAATTTTATATTATGTCTGAAGTCTGAATTATAACATTTTATTTAAAGTGGTTGCTTAGCAATTTTTTAAAATTTTGGCATATATCTATACACACGCACATGTACGTGCGCGCGTGCACACACACACATACACACACACACACATATGTATATAAATTAGTAGAAAGAGGAGGCATTATGTGTGTAGTTTGTGGTGTATGTATATGTATATGCAGATACATTTGCCCCATGTGCATATGTGTGGAGGCCTATGGAGAATGCAGGATACCCTTTATTCTCATGCTTTATTTTCTTGAAGGAATCTTACTGAACCTGTTCTGCCCCTCAAAGGACTGGGGTCACAGGCATGCCTGGCCAATTCCTAGGTTTTTACATGGTTTAAGGGATCAAACTCAGGACCTCATGCCTATGGGGCAAGTGATCTTTCCTACTGAGCCATTTCTCCAACCGTAGGTGCTTTTGTTTGTTTGTTTGTTTGTTTGTTTTTGTTTTATTTGGACACAGTTTCACCTAGCCCAGGCTAGCCTTGAACTTGCTGTATCTACACCTCCCTAGGGCTGGTATTACCTGCTTTTTGCATATCTGAAAAAAAAATCAATATCGAGAATGGATAGGCTTAGAAGAGTACCTGGCATTCCTTTTCCAGTTGCTGAAAGTTCAGACTTGATGTTAGGAACAGGTTTTCATGTGAATCTTAGGAGTTCTGTCTTTTTTGGTTTTTCGAGGTAGGGTCTCACTCTGGTCCAGGCTGACCTGGAATTAACTCTGTCATCTCAGGGTGGCCTTGAACTCATGGCAATCCTCCTACCTCTGCCTCCCTGAGTGCTGGGATTAAAGGTGTGCGCCACCATGCCCGCCTCAGGAGTTCTGTCTTAACAGCATGTTTTTCAACTAGACTGTGTGTTCAGTGTGGTTGAATTAGGGATTTACTATCCTATCACATGAAGGCATAATTTACACTTACACTGAGAAATGCTGGACTTGTGCCCTCCCTCCACATTCCTTTTTGTCCTTTAATGAAATTTGCATTGTAAGACACCTTGGAGATGTGACCAGTGTGTCTGTTAAGGGAAATAGCTTTAGCATTTTTAGCATTTCATGGGAAGGAACCCAGGAAAAGCTTTACAAAAGGAAGCTGATTGTGAGCTTTGTGTACATTGAAACTGAAAGAAATTTCTGTTGTAGAGGAGGGTGAAATGCCAGGAAACAAAACCCCCAGAGGTCCCCTGTATACGGAACACAGCAGAGCAGAGGAGTTTCTCCAAGGCTGTGGCCTCCAGGTTGGCTCTTGAGGAGCACATACCCTTTGTTCCTTCCTAGTACCTGTTTGATGCCTTGAGCAAACAACAAGTCAGAGCCACTTACAAGCACAGTGACCAGCTGCTGTATTGACATGCTCAGACACAGAAGAAAACTGCAAGAGGAGGTGAGCCTTTGGGATTTGCAGTAAATATATTACAGAACACAAGTGACTTGTCAATACTGCTTGTTTAGCAGTTTGCAAGGGCAATGGCTGTATGGATTTTTGAATTAGAAGGGAAGGGCTGTTCTTTCTGTGGGCAGGAACATCTAGTTGATGTCTGGGGAGAAAATTGATTTAGAGAAGAAAATGCAGCTGCCTTTATTTGAGTCATTTGAAAGGCTTCTGTGAATTTGTGAGTGAAAATAAAAAGGTCACTTTAGGTTTAGGAAAGATTGTTTTAACTTGAATCTGCATCTGTGTCTGGGGTAGAGAAAATAAAGGCTAGACTACAGAGTGGAGGAAGGCATTCTGTCCCCACGCACCCTGCTCCTACAGGTGCTTGCTCTATTCTCAGAGTTGTCTCCCTCACTCTCCCCACTCCCTTCACTTCCCTTCCCTTCCCTCTTCTCCTCTTCTCTTTGGTCAGACTCCTGCCTCTACCTTCCAATGATTAGGATTGTAGGCATGTGGGAGGGACCATTCTTTGTTATTACCCTTCTATTTTTTAATATTTTTATTTATTTATTCACAGAGACTGAAAGAGAGAGACAGTGAATGAGAGAATACAAATATGGGTGTTCCAGTACCTCTTGCCTCTGTAAAAGAAGTCCAGATGTTTGTACAACTTTGTGCATCTGGCTTTACGTGAGAATTGAGGAACAGACCTTGGGCCTTCAGGCTTCATAAATACTTGCTTTTAACTGCTTAGCAATTTCCCTAGCCCTCTTTTTTCTTTTTTTAAGAGGAGCATTGTTATTGTAGCTCAGGCTAGTTTCAAATTTGAAATCTTCTTGCCTCAGCTTCATCCATACAGGGATTACAGGCATGGATAATCATGCCCAATTCATCTGGCTGACTATTTCAGCAGTTTGGTTTTCACAAGTCATTTTATTATGGTGGTGTGGGCTTTATTAGTGCCTTAGAATGAATAGTCCCAATCCTGAGCTTTGGACCTCCTGGGAATTATTCATTATTCTTCAGGAGCTCTCTGTCACCCACCCCCCTTCCTTTCTCTGGATATTATTTACTTCATATAAGATGGTAAACAGAGAAGTAGGGTGTGGTAGTTTGGATGTGAATGTATGTCCCCCATAGCCTGAGGTATTTTTGATTAAGCTTGCAATTTAGTATATACCAGCCTGCTGGTGAGGTCACTGGGGGCCTTAGGGTGTGTTCAGAGCAGTTTGAGCTCTGGCTGTTGTGATTTGCTCTCTTGGTGATGTCTTTCTGCTCTGAATATGGAAATGAGCCAGCTTCCACTGTTGATGGTGTTTCCCCTGGATTCTGTAAACCTGAAATAATACCCTTGCCTCCCATAAGTTGATTCTGGTCAGATATTCGTCTAGCAATGTGAAAGTAACTAGCAAAGGGTTAGGGGATGGCAGGAGTATATATTACATAGGGCAGTACTACATAGGTGGTTTGTGGTGGAGAGGCATCCATTATCTGAGTGTCTTCACTGCCCATTGAAGACTCCACACTGTTACTGGACTTTATTGGCCTTGCACCAGCTGTACTTCCTTCTAGAAGGTCTGTACCAAGCCCAGCTTCCTTCTCTTTACTTCTAAAGTCACTTTTCACTTCTCTTCTTATATTGTAAAAAAGTTTTTTTTTTTTTTTGGTTTCTTCTAAGATCATAAACATTTATCTTTAGGTTCAAAAGAAAACAAATCAAGAATATAGTACTGTTGATAATCTCTACTGTCTGGGGAATGTAAAGAATTAAAATGTCTTACTCAGGCCAACCAGTAAAATGTGTCCCTGGAAGGGAGCAACTTGAAATAATATCATTACCAGTGAGGTTGTGTTGATTTTTTTTTTTTTTTTCAATTAAAGGGGTAGATGAACAACAAAAATTTGTTTCATTTATTGAAGTGAGCTTTGGCAGGAGAAATGGTAGCAGAAGTATTTCAGATTTTTTTTCTTTTTGGTTTTTCAAGGTAGGGTCTTACTCTAGTTCAGGCTGACCTAGAATTCACTCCGTATTCTCAGGGTAGCCTCGAACTCACGCGATCCTCCTACCTCTGCCTCCTGAGTGCTAGGATTAAAGGTGTGCGTCACCATATCCAGCTTAGATTCTTTTTAATATAGCATGGAAAACTGACTCTGAATTTGAAGAAATTGTCATCCTGAACATAAGGGAATTATGGAGTTGCTAGATCACATTGTGTGGTTAGAGAAAGAAAAAAATTCCAAGCCTTGAAGCATAACATGTATTGACTGAGGACTGGCCTGCATGTCTGTGGATATATAGTCTTGTTTTTTCTATAGAACTCTAAAGTGTGTGAAGCTTCCTGTAGAGTGCTGTACAATTATATTTCTCCATCTGTTGCCTGGGTTTGAGGTTTTATTGACTATCACATTTGTAGCTGATGCTTAGTGCTAGTATTTAAGCAAGCAAAACACAAGAGTCAAGTAGAGCCTTTGAGATAAGTTCATACTGGAAGTCTATTGTCAATTTATTTTGAGGTGGAGTTTTGCTCTGCTGCCCAGGCTGGTCTAGAACTCCTGAGTTCCACCATCTTCTGGCTATTGGCATGAGCCACTGTTAACTACTGACATATTAGAAGCTGAGGTTTACAGTGCAGGAGAAACTTCTTTGTGTCTTGTGATGGGGATGAAAGGACTGTCTGGTTTAGCCAGTACCTCTACTTAGGAGCTTACTAAGTGCCGCAGCCTTCTGACAGTGTGTTGAGAGGCTCCCTACTAGCTTTGTTAGCAGCTCTGCTGTCAGTCCTGTCTGTCTGTAGGGGAAGCATGGTTGTTGACAACTGCTTGAGTCTGCCAGTTGGCCTGGCTTCTAGAGCCTTTTCCATTTGTAAACACACTGGCTCTTTGACAGGGACTGGGCCATAAGTTTCCTGTAAGCTAGTGTCTACACAGTTCCAGAGGAAGACTGCATTGGGACTACTGAAATGCATTCAGCTTCTATACTTTTTAGCTGGCCAAAATGTTGAAATAGCACTCACTGAAGCAAGGAACTGCTGACTTTTTAAAATCTTGTCAGAAAGCTGTATTTCATAATTGACTACCTTTTATGTTGGGACAATGTTGAAGGAAATGGAGCATGAGGAGTAGATTTTTACTATGTTGAGGGTTTTTTTTTTTTTTTTTTTTTGAGGGCATAAAGATTTTTAGGTTGGGTGTTAAATTTGTATTCATTCCTTTTTTTTTTTTTTTTTTTTTTTGGTTTTTCGAGGTAGGGTCTCACTCTGGCTCAGGCTGACCTGGAATTCACTATGTAGCCTCAGGGTGGCCTCGAACTCTTGGCGATCCTCCTACCTCTGCCTCCCGAGTGCTGGGATTAAAGGCGTGCGCCACCACGCCCGGCTTCATTCCTATTTTTTGACTTAATGTATTAGTACAGCTTAGTTCCTTTGAAGAGCCCTGAACTGTCTTAAAACCTCATTGAGTAGCCATTGTTTTAGTTACATTGATTAAAAGGTCAAATATCAAAAAATGCCTTAAAATGATTTTTTTAAATTCTTTTTGATCAGCTTCTGGGATTGCTGTTGTCAGATTCCCATGTCAGCATGCTGATAAGGCATTGTTCAAAGTTTGTTTGGAGTATCAGTTGTTGTCTTGATTTGAAGCAGCATAAAAAGGAAGGGCCTTTTGAGTAGACTTTGCATTGTGAGAATATTGATATTGACACCATTTATAATTTGCAGTATAGTTGGAAGACCAGATTCTGTTGTTGGTCCCTTACTAGTTAATGTGGCTATAGAGAGGAGATGAATGTGGCTACTTTTCCAAGTCTATTACTCAGGAGGACTGTAAATTTGATTGGCTGTTACAATTCTAGCAGAATCATTCGATTTGAGAGCAATAGAAAGATAAGATATCCAATTACCCAAATGATTTGCAGGGTTAGCCAACGTTGTCATGGCGACATGAGTTGGAACAAATTAAATTTTAAGCAATAAAATAATCTTAAAGCCCGTCTGGGAACAAGAAAATTTGGCGGTGGTACTTACCTGAATTGAATCTTAGCTTGACACGATGTTGTTTGACATTGATGTACTGTGGGGGCCTAAAATTATATGTGGCACAATATTATCTTTAAAAAAAAAATAGCTTAGCCAATGTGGAGGAGAATATTGGTATAAAATCAAAGGCATTAGCATTTATCTATGACTTAAATGATAATTTGGTCCTGGGTTCCCAAGAATGTTTTGCATGTATTGAGATGGCTTAAACGATGGAAGCAGCTTTAATTGGACATTTAAAGAAAGATATGTTTAGCACCAACAAGCAGTGTTTGAAACTGTTCTTTGTGTGTGTTATTAGATCTAGTAGAAATACTGTGGAAGTCTTTTAGCGGAGGAGGTGGAGGTCTAAGTATTCTCATGTAGAACTCAGGAGATTTTGGTACCTGCCCCTGCATTGTAGATAATTCTCTATAGTTAAAATTGCCACTGTGCAGTGCTGCTTGAAGAGTGGAAAATTGTATTTTAAATTTTTGCTGATAATCTAAAACCTAAATAAGCATTGGTTTGAGGTTCAGAAGGTTATTAACCCTTATTCATATATTGTTTAACTGGATCCTAGTTTGTACCTTGGATTTGAATACAGCCCAGCGCTCAGAAGAAAGGAGGGAGGGCTGTTTCTCCATATGTCTGTTAGATAGATGGAGATGAAAATTGGTCTGAGGTCAACCCATTTGCAGCATTCTCACAGCCTTCGATTTTCCTCTCATCCTCACCACAGATCATCTCAAATGATTCAGTAATGACTGAAAGTGCAACACTGACCTTTATTCCCTGGTGAATTACTGTGTTTCACAGTCCAAATGGCAGGAAGTCTATTCTGTTCTTCCAAGAGGAGTGCAGCATTATTGAGCCATCCCGGTCCTGTGGGAACCATACAAGTGCAGACCAGTGTAATAGAATACATGGTTTAAATTTGGTTTCTGGTGCCTTGGGAAATGAGAATTGACATGTCCTGGAACCCACACAATTAGTGGAGGAATATCTAGGATGTTTTCTAAAAACATGTAAGTGCATAAATTGATTTGTCCACTTGTAAAATAATTTGTGGTAACTTCTGGTGGGACTTGGTTTATAAATTGTTCTCACTTCCATAACCCTTAGTTGTTTTTCCTTTTATACTTACTACTTCTCTAGTGTGTCTTAAGACAACATTGTAAGCCATGTATTCTACAACTATAAATTGACATGACTGGAACTTGCAAAATTTCTTCAGCACTTTTAATTATATATATTTTGGTCAATCTGTGTAGCCAAGATTCATGCAACATATTTTTTTCTACTGAAAGTAGGCTGGTTGGTATCATGGTAATTTTCCATTGGTTGAATTTCTCTGTAGTTGTATTTTATTCCATTTTTTTTAAAAGGCAGTCTTTTGTTATTTAAAGTGTAATTTTTGTGTCCTCATTACATGCATAGCTGAGTCAATATCCACTGAGTCTGTATACTCTGAATCTGTTAATTTAATGTTTAAGAGACTTTCTCATTGCTGAGACAAAATACCTGACTAGACACAACTTACGGAAGAAAACAGGTCTAATTTTGCTTACGTTTTCAGAAGGTAGAGAGCCATGGTGGTGAAAGTATGGTAGGAGTAGGAAGCCAGTGCTGGTAGCCAGGAAGTAGAAAGAGCACTTCACAGCCCAGCAGAGTTGGGCTACAACACTCATGGCCTGCCTCCAGTGATACACTTCCTCAAGCTGGGGATGATATACTCAAACATATGAGCCTGTGAGTATCATTTTACATTCAAGTCACCACACTTAGTATTCTTTTGCAAACTATATTCCAAGTAGTAAAGCTTTCCCAGAGGTTAAGCTTTGAAAATTTTAGTTAGCATCTCAGGTTTGCTCTAAAATGCTTTTGAGAAAATGTTTTCTTGACTGTTAGCTATCTATAGTGGCTCCCAACTTTACTCCACCCCATCCCCACTTCTCTCTTTGAGCTTTCTGGGTGTAACACTACATTTTTCCTTAGGTGGACTTGGGCACCAATTTGGAAATAGTTCACCTCCCCTTACAGTTTCTTTTTCTGGCCATGTTTCCTGCTTCTTGGCATGTGATGCTGTTTGAAAGGAGAATTTCACATTTCCACCTAGGAAAGCCAGTAGCTGCCTTCCTTCCTGAAGAACCATCTTTGGTTTACTGCTCAGCTCAGCCCAGCCCAGGGGGTGGGAAGGGTAGCTCAGAAGGTCAGATTCTGCGATGGCTCCCCCCCACCCAAGCTTACCCACACTTGTACACATCACATGTGGCAGTCATTCTGCAGTTGTGCCATGGTTTCTACAGCCTGGGTCCTGCCTAGTAGGTAGAGTGGCAGCTTTCCTTGTGAAGGCATTTGAGAAGTAGAAAGTAGCAGCTACCCTGTGTGTGGGGGTCATTCACATGGTTGCCACATGCATCCAGATTCTAGTATGGCAGGAAAATAGTCATGTACAGCTGCTTCTCCAGTGATCATCCAACAAGATGAGGGAGCAGTGATGGTACACACTGAAGCTAATAATAAACCAGCCTTCATTGGTAGGTGGACTGGCCTTTTCTTTGTCCTGATGGATGGTGCGGAAATTGTGATCACAGATGACTAGAGAATAGAATCATCTATAGACAATTTACATAGGCCTTAATAGTAGCTGTAGTTGAAAGGGAATGTTTTAGGTACCAGCCCTTAGTGTGCTTTTAAACCACATGTTCTGCCTATTCTTGAGTAGGGTTTGTCTTTATGTGGAATGTGTTTTAATTTTGAACTTTCAGGTGTTTTGTTATTTTTGTTGTTGTTTGATTTTCAAGGTTAGGTCTTGCTCTAGCCCAGGCTGATGTGAAATTCACTATGTAGTCTCAGGCTGGCCTGGAACTCACTGTGATCCTCCTACCTCTGCCTCCCAAATGCTGGGATTAAAGGCATGTGCCAACACCTCCAGCCAAAGTTGTAGTTTTAATCTTCTTTCGACTATGATGAAATTGACTTTTCCTCCCACTAGCCCTGCTATTACATCTTTTTTTTTTTTTTTCCTTGAGCTACCTAATGAGTGGGATCTGTTAGGAAAGTTGAAGGTGTTAGAGGGTATGGGTGGGGACTAGCTCACTTTCCAGAGCTGAGCTGTACGTTACGACCTCATGGCCATGTTTAGTCGTTGTTTAGTGCAGTTTGTATTGATAGCCGTCTGTGGAGTCCTAGAGGCATTTTCCTTTAAGACCACCCAAAGCCTTGTCCTTTTTTTCTATCCTGGGACAAGTCAATATAATTTTCTGTGAACAGGCCCTGTCTGAACTCTATAACGTTTGTTTTTGAATAATGGAAATGTGTTTGTTAATAACTGGAACAACTGTGATGCTTTTGTCAAAGATGCATTTTTACCAAAATAACAAATTAAAACCCAAATGCTCCGCTTGGCAACAGTTGGGTCAAAACATTTAAGTCATTAATCAGAAGGAACTAAATGGGGGAGTGGTTTACAAAAAATACACAGCATTGCAGACTCAACTTCAGTTTGCAAAATGCAGCTGAATTCTTTGGGGGGAAAATGAGGGCAGCCCTCAAGTGAGGCCTGACAAGCTTGTCATTTGCAAATAAATCAAAAGACCATCATTGCAGGAAGGAGAACCAATGAATAGAGTTGCTTTGTCATTCGTTGATGGGCCCCACACTCAAGTCTGCTATTAAAAATGAATGTATTCAAGAGGCTCTGCATTAAGAACATAAACAATTAACAGCACTTGAGCTGCTCTGCTGAGAGCTGCTGCTAAGACAGGAGAGCTTTCTCCAGAGATAGGAGTTGCTGGCCCTGCAATCTGCTTCCAGAGCTGGAGAATGGGAGCAATTAGTGTTGATATCTCAGCTCTATTGGCAGCCTTCAACACCATGCCTTACCCCTCCACCCCCTTTCTCTCTCCCTTTCTTTGAACTCTTCCTTGTTTTTGGAGAAGCTGTAAGTGTAAAGATGAGCAGTGAGGTTAGAAAAAGACTCAGAGTGCTGTAGGAACTGCCAAATGAGTGGGAGAAGGAGCATAGAAGTTATCATCTACCAGTAACTGGTGACTTGTTCTGTTTGTAAAGCCACAAAAGATTTCTAGCAGCTAGTATACTTTGTTTTATTTTAATTGTAGATTTTAAAGAAGGGACCAGCCGGGCATGGTGGCGCACGCCTTTAATCCCAGCACTCGGGAGGCAGGCAGAGGTTAGGAGGATCGCCCACCCTGAGACTACATAGTGAACTCCAGGAGAGCCTGAGCTAGAGTGAAACCCTACCTCGAAAAACCAAAAAAAAAAAGGGACCAGTTTACCTTGCCATGTATGGAGTAATTTAGTGCTTGAGGTTAATCCACAGGAGGCAAATGTGATGCCATGATCCCTCACTCTGGGTTTATATTCTTACCTCAGTCTTGTTTTGTATTACCGAAGGCCACCCTGGTATTGTAGCAAGGCTTTGGAAAGAGGCAGTCTTGACCTGTCCATTAGGTTGTTCTGAACTTAGACTAGTTATTTTAACCCTTCAGTTCATTCTCACAGGAGACTTGGTGTGAAGATTAGAGAGATATCTGAGAGTCTGACAGTTACAGCTATATTGTTGTGTGTGGTAATAATGATAGTAGTGGATCTCAAACTGTGATTCCCTAGTCTTTGCAGCTGCAGGATCAGCTGGGAACTCATTAGAAAGAAATACAGGTTAAATGCAGGTTATCAGGCCCATATCTCCTCAATTAGGAGCTCTAAGGGCCTGGGGAGTTACTCTGGTGAACCTGGTTTACTCACTGAGTTGAGAAGCCACTAAAGGGGCTGGAAAGATGGCATAGTGGTTGAGGTACTTGCTTACAAAGTTTGATGTCCTGGGTTCAATTCCCCATTATCCTCTTAAAGCCTGAAGCACAAAGTGGTGCATGAGTCTGGAGTTTGTTTGCATGCCCATTCTCTATATCTTTCTTCTCCTTCTCCTTGAAAATAAGTAAATATTTAAATAATAAAGGGGACTGGAGGGTTGGCTCATTGGTTAAGGTGCTTGCCTGCAAAGTCTAACAACCCAAGTTTAATTCCCCAGTGCCCACATAAAGCCAGATGCACAAAGTAAGTGGTGCATGCACCTGGAGTTTGTTTGCAGTGGCTGAAGGCCTGTTTTCTCTGCCGGTCTTTCTTTTATCTCTTTCTGCTTGCAAATAAATGAATATATATTGTTTTAAATAGAGGGCTGGAGAGATGGCTTAGCAGTTAAGGTGCTTGCCTGCAAAGCCTAAGGACCCATGTTTAGCTCTCCAGTTCCCATGTAAGTCAGGCACACAAGGTGACGCAAGTGCACAAGGTTGTGCCATGCACTAGGTGGCGCACATGTTTGGAATTCGATTTCAGTGGCTGGAAGCCCTGGTGTACCAATTCTTTCTTTCTCCCTCTCATAAAAAATAAATAAAAAGCCAATGATAACCCCATTTACCATTGTAACTCCAATTTAAAGATGCATACTGGCTAGGGCTGTTGCATACTGGTATAGCATGTGTTTAATATGTGCCAGGCCCCAGGTTCCATCCTTAGCGCTGGGAACAACATAACAGAACCATTCTATATTCTTTTAATTTAGATTTTTCCAAAATGTGATTAGTGATTTTATCATAATTGTACATGATTAAGAAATCAACTCAGTACATTTGAATTGTAGATAACTTTACCTTTTCATGAGCTTATTGATGAAATGAGATGTCACATGCAATATGGAGCCACAGAGTGGTAAAAGTTCTGAAAGCTACCCTCTATCAAAGGACCCTTTCATCTCATATGAAGAGGCAGGAAACACGGAGTGATTATTTGCAGTGTTCTGCACATACCAGTTTGGCACAAACACAGTTTTTATACATAAAGCCTGAATTTACTTAAAGTATATTGGAATCATCTTCAGTAACTCAAAATGTTTTAGTGGATTTTGCTCCACAGGTGGGTAAGAATAGAGGATGTTAGTGTTGATGATTCTCTTTGATGGTGAGGAACACTGGCTTTGATTGTGTACTTGGGTTGAAGTTGCTTATAAATACATGTTCTGCCATGTGGCATCATTCTGCCAAAGCATCAAGAATGTACAGTGATCATGCCTTGACAGGCAGTGGGACCACTTCTGTGGTGTCATTGAAAACTGAGTGTTGACATGTCCTTGGCCTTGTGCTGTTGCAGTCCTGTTTGGAGTATATGGTTGTCCAACTGTATTGCTGTACAAACAAGTCTCAGTTACTCTGTTCTGTATATTTGACTTCTAATCTCATTTTATGATCCTTAAGTGTTGCTTTCTCCATATGTAATTTGAGGATTGTGGGAGTCAGGTATGCAGATAGTTTCAGGGATTGTCAGCATTGTTGCCTCTGGGTTGTAGGCTAACTACTCTTATTTCCCTTTTCCATTTAATAATAAATTTAAGCAATAAATTAAAGCAGCATTCGCAAGGTCATTGAGTTGAGAGAGTCGCAAATTACCCCTACTACTCCATCACAATCATCATTTGAGTATCAGTTTACAGTACTTGGCCTCTGCATGCATTTAAAGCATGTGTGTGCTACCACAAAGTTTTTGTCTCCTTTCCATCTTGTAAATATGCTGACCATTTTAGCATTATTATCCTATGGCTTATGATTATTTGGCATTCCTTCTGTGGGTTAGAAAAATGTACTTAACTATTCTAGTATTACACAACTGATCTATCAGGAGGCAGTTGTCAAACTTATCAAAAACTCCTTGGGTGGTTGTGACATGTGGGACTAACCATCCTGCCTTTATCAGGCCTTTCCCCCTTTTTGAAACTGCGTGTTGAATGAACAGTTTCATGCTTGGGATGCTTTTCAGTTTATCCTTTGGATAAATTCTTCATTGTGGGGATCCTTACCCCAGGTTTCATACTTTTAAACATGTTGTCCAGCTGCTTTCCAGTACACAGGATCTGTGATTCTACTGGGGGTGGGCTGTAACTCAGTGGTAGAGTGCTTGCCTAGCTGAGGTACAGTGAGGTCCTAGGCTCAATCTCCAGTACTGGCAAAAATAAAAATAAAAAAAAGACTACTGTACAGTTACTTTCCTCAGTTACATATGATCAGTTCCCAATTGCCTGAGGACTCATTGAATTTTATTAATTTATAGCCATATTACCTGGTTCCACTCATTCACCATACTTACACAGAATTTTTAGTTTGTATGGTTGCAGGTGAAGTTCAACATTTTTTTCTGCGTTTAATGGTGGTTCAATGTGAAACGTGAATTTATTCCTTGCCAATACACCGATCTGCCAATATACCAATAAATTTAGAGGTATCTGGATTCTTGTCTTATGAATTTAAATAATTAATAGACCAGAGGGTCAGATTTAGAGAGACTTTATTAGATTAAGAAAGATTAGGAAAGACAAAGTACAGAGAGCTTCTGCCATGTGGAAGGCAAGAGAGGGTAGATCATGTAGGAGTAAGGGTGGAGGTCTCTCCTCATCTCAGCTGGGAAGCTTACCAAAACCTGGAAGTTCAGGAGCAAGCCAAGAGAGCTTGTCCCCGGTATACATCTGTATATATATAACCTTGTTGTGGTAGGTTTTACCTTCAAGCACAGGTGAGCCTGAGAGACAGCTGATTGATTGGTCTGGGCTAGAGGATGGCTTAGGAAGATACACACCATGACCCAGAGTTTTGGGGACTGGACCAACCACAATGTCAGGATTACATTTAAATTCTAGGAAAGGGGACCTTCCTCCAAGGAGGGGCTTAGAGTGTTTGTAGAAAAACAGATCAGGGAACTCCTTTAGGGAAGAGATTAGAAGTCACATTATCCTTTGATCTCAAGCAATTTGGAGATTGCAAGGACAGACTTAAGGATATTCATTCCTACCTTTACTTTCAGGGGCTCAGCCACCCTAACTCCCCAATTTTACAGTCTTAATCAGTAAGGATTTAGAAGTTATCCACTTACTTCCTTTGTGCTTTGTTTTCATGTTTTTGCCTGTTTTGTCTGCTGCCATACACTTACTAGCAGTCACCATTGCATTGTATTTCTCTAGATTTTCAGCTCGGTTTGAGGAAACTAAAAGATTTCTTTACCAGTCTTAGCGTAAGCACCATTTTCTAGGCTTCATCAGTTTGTGACTTAAACCTGGTGGAGTTTCCCCTTCCTCAGCTGGCTTTGGGCAGAATGCCGTAGACCTGCTTTGAGACCCATGGAAATTGTTCCTCTGTAGTCCTCATCCTGTTCTTAACATTAAACAGCACTCATTGTACATTAACTCTGTGTGTGGGAGGGAACTGTGTGGGCACCAAGGAGTGGATTCTTCAGTCTTATAATTGGACAAAGTGTAAGGCATATGAAAAGATGACAAACTGAGCTTTTAGGAACCAGAATCCAAAAACTATCAAGTTCAGGTGCCCAGATATATTTTGACCCTGCAAAATAGACCAGTTTTCATTCATGGCTGGTGTTTAGATATAGTTGGTTGTGTTTTAGCTTATTTAAAATAGACATTTATGTGAATATTGCTATGTGGTTTTTTTGGTGATTCTGGGGATTAAACCTTGTACATACTAAGCATGTACTCTACTACTCACCTACATCCTCAAACCCTAGGTACCTGCATTTTTTCTTGTTACTGTTTTGAGACAGTCTTGCTAAGTCAGCTCCTGATTGTTGGGCTTATAAAGCATGTGCCATGATACCCAGCTAATATCCAACTGTTAAACCCATTATCATGACTTTCTTGTAAACAGTATCATTGTACCATTTTGTAGTGATAGTTTATCTGATGGCATCTTGGCCATTGAGTTTAGGGCTGCGGGGAGAATCATCTTTGTACTTCAGTCAAGCTTGACTTTGAAATATTGTACATAGACTAGTAATCAGTTTTAGAGGTGGAGATTTGGTGAAGACATGTCAGAACATTTATTTGTTTATTTATTTATTTATTTTTGGTTTTTGAGGTAGGGTCTCACTCTAGCCCAGGCTGACCTGGAATTCACTATGGAGTCTCAGGGTGGCCTCGAACTCACGGCAATCCTACCTCTGCCTCCCATGTGCTGGGATTAAAGGCGTGTGCCACTGCGCCTGGAGCAGGGGAGTTTGTCTTTACGTACCCATCATGTTGCGTAGTGATGGCTTATTAGAGGATAATGTTAAGAACCTGTGAAGATGCTTTACAAAGCATGTGACTTTTCAGCATGGAAATTAGTTTATCAAATGACAATGAGTGTTGTGGAGGATCTGGAACAGTCCAGAGAAGAATGTGTTTAATTGGTATTATGGGCAAAGGCAGCTTCTGAAGGGATTTGAGGGAGGTTATGAAGGATTTTGAAGCATTCTCAAGTTTGTATAGCACTTGGGAATTGTACACTCATAGCTTTTGTTACCTCACTTGACTTAGATGAAACAGATAGGTTAGTGATGTTTCTGTTACTCAGACAGGAGACCTGTGACCTTGCAGTTGAAATGACTCAACTTGGAGACATCTGATCCTAGTTTGTTGAGACCAAACCTTAAAATTTTTGGACCTGGGGCCAACTCTCTTAATGACAAATCAGTAAGAGGAGCTGACATGGACAAGGAGCATAAAAGATTGTTCTTGATAGGTAATTTTCCTACCTCCTGCTGCCTTGGTTGGGTGCAGGTTGTCCAGGTAGTAGGTTTCATGTTTGGGCCTCGACTCAGCTGCTTCTTACGGATCTTACTTAGAAATAACTCTGGATGTTGATTTATTGTTGTTGCCTTACAGAGTCAAAGGGACAGGTATAGGGGCAAGCTAGTGAGAAACTGGTTTAGCAGTCACTAATATTTTCTGCTTTGATCAAGAGGATAGTTATTTGTAGGTGGAAATACAGCTAGCCTACAGGGTTTTCATGGAGATTGTCCAGTTTTCAGGAGAGGTGAAAGGCAATATGAAAAGATTCTGTAACTCTCACTATTGACTTACAACAGAGTATAATATTCCAGGTTAATCTGCTTGCAGGCTCTGTGATAGAAGCATGAGTACATTACTGCTTGTTGATTTGTGCTAAGAAGTTGCCCTGGCATGTAGAAGTGTTGTTTTTAGAACCCACAGAGTACTGCAGTTTCATGTTATATCCTCACTTCCAGGAGAAAGGTGGCTCTGTAGATGTCCTACACAGGTGACAAAGCCATCATAACTCAGCTTTCAGTGCCCTGTCCAGGGTAAAACTGCTTGTAAGTCAAAGACATGAGACTTGAATTGAGTTGTTCTGGTTTAAATAATCATGTTCACCCAAAAGAATAGCTGAAGATGAAGGAGGAGACAGCTTTAGTAAATTCCTCAACCCTCTTACTCCTTTATCCATTTCTTTACCAGAATTGATTTAGAATTTTCAGAACATATGACATGGCATCTGATTGTTTCTCATCATTTTGAACTTTGATGCTAACTCAGTTTTACCTACTGTAATCCAGTTTGTCTTTGCTTTATAAGCTGTACCTCTGTTTGCTTATTAGTCTCCTTAATATTACTGAAGGTTTACAATATAAGTGCATTTCTTTCAAATGGATCCTATTTCATTGTTTTTTTTTGTTTGTTTCTTTTTTTTTTTATTTTTTTGAGGCACAGCACATTCTCTCCAAACTGGAAAGCTGGCCTCATGCATCATCTTCCTGCTGAATTCTGGGATTATAGGAATAGATCTGACACCATGTCTGCTCAGAATGAGTCTTAACAGTGCTCTGACCCTATTCAAATTTGCCTTGAAGCCTTTTTCTGTGATAAGTTACTGTTATTAATTAAAATGTGGACATCTTTTCTTCTTCATAAACCAAAATAAATTCCAGGTAGATCAAGTGAATATAAAAAGAATTGACAGCAGGCAAGGTGTGGTGGTGCACTCCTTTAATCCCAGCACTCGGGAGGCAGAGGTAGGAGGATCACAGTGAGTTCGAGGCCACCCTGAAACTCCATAGTGAATTCCAGGTCAGCCTGGGCTAGAGTGAGACCCTCTCTCGAAAAACCAAAAAAAAAAAGAAAAAAGAAAAAAGAAAAGAAAAGAAAAGAAATTGACAGCAGAAGGAAAGTGAGCATAGCTCATGCCATCTTGTTGTATTCTCATCCTTAAGCTAAAAGCCAGAAGCATCAGAAGAAAACTCTTCAGTTTGTCCACTGAACATTCTACACATAAAAAAAATCCATCCTAGGCAAGTGGCAAAGCAAGCTGGACAAACTGATGAAGGGACTTATCTCAGATAAGGAATGACTTCAGGGTTGGAGAGAAAAAGCACTTTGATGTGAGTACCTGAGTTCAAATTCCCCAGAACCCACATAAAAAGCTGGATTGTAGGGCTGGAAAGATGACTTAGCAGTTAAGGTGCTTGCTTGCCTGTGAAGCCTGAGTACCCACTTCAACTCTTCAGATCCCACAAAAGCCAGAAGCACAAGATGGTGCATGCATCTGGAGTTCATTTGCAATGACTAGAGGCCCTGACGTGCCCATTCTCTCTCACTCTTTCTGTCTCCCTGTCTTTGTCATACACACGCACGCACGCGCACACACACACACATAATTTTTTTTTTAACAAGCCAGATTCTATAGTGTGTTTGTAATCTCAAAGTAGCAACCAATGACAAGGGAGGTAAAGGCAAGAGGAACATCTGGAAGTTCATGGGCTATCTAGCCTGGTGAATGCAGTGAGGAAAAAGGAAGAACCTGGCCTCAGTGAAAGGTGGCATGCGAGGACCAATAGTGAGGTTAACTTCAGACCTCCACATGTACCTACCTTCACACATGAAAATGTGTGCACCCCCCCCCCAATAAAATGGAACTACTGAAAAGGGGTTAAACCCAAGCAAAAACAGAAGGCAGGAAAAGTACAGTGACCCAATAAACATGAAAGCATGTTGACTGTCTAGAAGAATATAAGTAATGCAAATAAAAATGAGGTCAGTTTTTAATCTTTTAGATGGATAAAGATTTTAAAAGGTCAGCAAAATCCAATATTGACATTAGGTAGAGAGCAAGCATTTTAATGGGAAGGCAATAATGTGGATTCTTACAGCTATCTTTTTTTTTTTTTTTTTTTTTAACGTAGGGTCTCATTCTAGTCCAGGCTGACCTGGAACTCTTTTTGAGGTTCCAAGCTGGTCTCAAACTCAGTAATCCTAAGAGGTAGGCCTCTGTCTCCCAAGTGCTGAGACATACATGACCACATCTGGCTTTCTTACAGCTTTCCTAATGGGGAGTTTGACAGCATGCTTCACAATATAAATTATACACACACTTTGACCTCTGAGCTCACATTTAGTGATTCCTTTAGCATTATTTGACACAGAGCTTGTGATTGTGGAAAACTGGATGAACCATAACTAGCACTGGTGCTTAAAATGTTGGTATGATGCTTACATAGTGGAATGTGTTTATTTCAGTCTGTGTTTGTTGACTGGCAAATTGCTCCTACACATTTCTGAGTGGAAAGCATATGAGGGAAAGGGGATTATCTCATGGGAACCCTTGGCATTAAAAGATGTCCTCCTGCTTTGGGCTTCTATATGCCTGAAATGATGGTGTCCCAGGATCATTTAACATGATGTGTGCTTATCCCTGGAGGATGCATTTAGAGTTGTTTTAACTTTTCTCATGTTTCTGTATCCACATATATCTGGTGTGTAGTGTGTATTCCATGTGAGCGTATATTACTTTTGGATTTCATTTTTATTGTTTGCTAGCGTAGGGATCAAACCCAGGGCCTTAGACGTGCTAGGCAAGCAACTATTCTACCTCTGATATATCTCCAGCTAAGCATATATCATTGGAAAACCTTAGGTGCAGCCTTAAAAAATATACGTGTGTGTGTGTGTGTGTATACATACACACACACATATATGCATTATATATAAATATTTATATAGTACATATCTGTTATATACTACATATAAATATAAATATATACATTTATTTATTTTGAGAGAGAAAGAGGTAGAGAAAGAAAATGGGTGCTCCAAGGCCCTTAGCCATTACAAATGGACTCTAGATGCATGCACCACCTTTTGCATCTGGTTTATGTGGCTTCTGGGGAATCAAACCTGGGTCCTTTGGCTTCACAGGCAAATGCCTTAATAGATAAGCCATCTCTCTAGCTCAAGTGCATGTTGAAGAAAGGAAAGTACAGAATGTTGTTGGAATGTTTGGAAAGTGAGGAGTAGGTACTTAGCTAGGAGGCCACAAAGGGCATCTCTATTCCCCTATGTGTGCCCACATAAGAGAGAGTATGTGTATAGTGCTTAACCCTACCTCTAGGAAAGCAAAGCTTATTCATGCTTCTTAGGCAAGTCATGATCTTGGGTTACTCCAGTGAATGGGTTGCAGTGATTAAATAAACTGGGTGGGGTCACCCATTTTTTTATTTGTACCTGATACAGCTACACCATCTGTACCATTGAGCAGTTTCTGCTGTAATATACTTCCAAATTAGGAATTATTATTACTTTAAAAAATTTTAGGCTAGTGTACAAAGTAGTAGGTTTAACATTATGGTATTTTCGTCAGTGTAGATTATTATATCTTGTTCTTACTTCTGACCTTCAAAGTTCTCCCTTCATATTAATGTCATATACATTCTGTTACTCATTCTCTTTTTTCCCCATTCCTCCCCTGGCTGGTACCTAAGACTTTTTCCTCCCCTCTGACCATTCCCTTTTTACTTTCATACACACATAGACAGACATGCAAGTGTTGGGATTTCATTTTTGGTTATGGCCATGTAAGATTCTGTTGTACATATATCCCCCTCTTTCCATCGCTAACTGCCTCCCTCCCTTTCTTTTTCTTTTCCCCTCTCTTCTCCCATTCCTGAGCCTTTCTAGAAATTTATTATCTCTGGGTTCCAGAGACTAGGATGTTCAAGATTAGGCTGCCAGAGGATTGATTTCTCTGACTTCTCTTCTTTGGCTGACAGATGCTCATCTCTCCTATCACACATGCATCCTTGTTCTCATTGGTGGTCCACATTTTCATTTTATTACTCTTTAAACAGGATTATTGAGTATACTGCAAGAGGTAGCAGCTGAGTAAGAATACTGCCAGCCTACACATTTCCTCTTTTAAAGGACTTCAGTTAGATTACATTAGGGCCTACATTAGCACCTATATAATTAAAGCCCTGTCTTCAGGGCTAGAGGAATGGCTTAGCCATTAAGGCATTTGTCTGCAAAGCCAAAGGACACAAGTTCCATTCTGCAGGACCCACGTTATCCAGAGGCACAAGGTGGCGCAGGTGTTCAAAGTTTGTTTGCAGGAGGTCCTGTTGCATCCATTCTCTCTCCTGCTTTCTCTGTCAACTAATAGATAAAAATAAAGCCCTATCTTCAAATACTATCAATCATATTCTGAGGTATTGGAACTTACGACTTCATCTTAAGAAGACACCCCCCCATTACACTATGTAATGTTGTGTTCATAAACTTAAGAAATACCTTTTGCTTAGTATGAGAGTTTGATCTCCACTTCTGACCTGGGCCAGTTTATTCCTCCCCCCCCTCCGCCCTTAGCCATCTGATGGCCTCCTGCTCCTTAGGAGACCACCATACTGATGCTGAACTTGGTACAGACACCTCATCAGCATAACGCACTAGATAGCCTGGAACTTATGGACTCAAGTGATCCTCCTGCCTTCGTCTCCTGAGTAGCTGGGACTACAGGCATGCTCCATCATGCCCAACAAGAATTCCTGAGAACTGCTCTTCTAGATTTGACTGGCCAGACAGGGGAATGTCTTTTGAGTAGAAATTTCTCAGTTTTGAAAGCTGAATCCTGATAGGTCTTGGTTTTTTGCACTTTCCCAAACCTCCTTCTCTGCTATGACTGCTGCTCTTAGCAGGTTATTTTCTAATCTGCAGTCTACTTCTTTGCTCACAGTGACCCAGTATGTGTCAGATAGAAACCAACGCTGTATCTGGTGGAGATGTACCATGTTTTCTTTATCTAGTCATTTGTTGGTGATCATTTAGGCTGGTTCTATTCTCTGCCTGTTGTGAGTAGTGCACCTATAAACATCGATGTGCAAGTATCTCTGTGGTATGAAAATGTAAAGCCTTGGAGATTTTATATATGTATCCAGGAGTGCTATAGCTGGAACATAGAAGGTTCTATTTTTAGCTTTTTTGAGGAACCTCAGCCTCATCTTGACCCAGGAGCTCATCATTTTACATTTGTGCTAGCAGTATATAGGAATGGGATGAGGGAGGATCAGTGGATCCCTTTCTCTCCTGGCATCTTTGAGACTCAAACTTCTTTGACAGAATGACTGAAAACACTACTAAGAGTAAATTTGCTCTAACTGCATAAATGTGCCATGGTATACCATCAATGAAAAATACTTTGTTGGGCTTATTATCTCTAGGCTGAAGCAATCAGCCTTAAGCTACATTGATTTTTATGACTTACACTATTCATTATCGTTTATCAAGTCACCAGTAACACCTGCAATTTTGCCTTACTTTGCAAGCGCGACTAATACCTACTGTTTATATCAAGTTGAATAATAACATGACCTGAGAAAAGAGTTTTCTGTCTTCCAGAGTTGAGTACCCATGTGCTTGTTACTGGTTTGAAGTTTCACCTTGCTGAACAGATTGTGAGGTGTTCTAAACATTTGTATGACTTTGTCTTTGTAGACTGAAATCGCCAAGAGATTGAATACCATTTGTGCACAAGTCATCCCATTTCTGTCTCAGGAAGTAAGTAAAACTGTTGAGCTATTAAAGTGCAATTATGTTGCTTCCCTGTTTGCAAATTAGCTAGTCTTTAGATGTCAGTTTTATCACAAGGAACAAGTGTGAAGAACATTTGTTACAGTTGAAGTGTGTAAGTCCTCTGTTATTCTAACATGTCTGAGGGCACATTGCAGAAGTGGTGACAATAGCACAACTCCATATTAATTTTTTCCTGTGGAAAACTGTGAAGTGACTATCAAATATAAAGCTTTTGTTTTCTTTGAGCAATATAAGTTCCATCAATCCTTATGATTCAGGGGTCCTTTTGTCTTCTGCTGACTTGAAACTGGCTCCATCAGGGTTTGTCTGTAGAAGTAGACACTTCATCAAGTTGTGTCTCAAGTCTGTTGACTGTGCATGGATAGAGTAGATGATACAAGTCATAAGGACAAACTTAAGTATTTGCACCATGTCAACCCATGAAATCAGGTACAAATAAACCATTTTGTTTAAGTTTACCATAACATTTTGAGAAGGGAGTTCTCCACAGCTGTAATCTAAAATGACTCAGTTCTGTATCCATCTCAGTTTTGCTTTGAAAGGTTTACTTCTGTGTTTTCAGTGTGCAGGATGAATGCATTATGAGGCAGGGTGAAAAAGCTCAGTGTCCTGGGAGTTGGAGTTCTGGGGCTTGGTTGTAGCTGGCACCTACTGCTCTGTGCTGTGTTGCTGTGAGTCTCTAGATAGTAGATTTTAATGACTTTGGTCTGTACTAGACTCAGGCCTCCTCAAGCTGACTGTGGTTGCACTTTCATTTGTATGCAGAGTTGGGGAGTGTGCAGGGTGAATTCTCATTCTCTGAATTGAGGACAGGCTTTTTTTCTTACAGGCTTTTCACAAATTGCCCACAAGTTTAGATTTGTTCATCAGAGCAATGATCACAGACTCCATGTTTGTTTTAGTTTTGAACTTCCTTTGCCCAAATGTAGCACTAGACATCCTTTCTGTAAGCCAAGTCCACCTTTGAGACCGAGTTCTCTTTGTTACCTAAGGACTTATTTATTTATTTTCCAGTCAGGGGCTCACTGTAACCCAGGCTGACCAGGTACTATCTCTGTAGCCCAAGATTGGCCTTGAACTCAGGGCAGTCCTCCTACCTCAGCCTCCTCAGTGCTGGGATTAAAAGGTATAAGCATGTGCCACCACATCCTTAATGTCCATTCTGTGGCCTTCTGCCATTTCAAGCCCCAAGTCACCATCAGGAGTGAAAGTGATTTTCCTTCAGAAATAAAGAGATGCACCATTGTTTTCCTTTGTGAAGTGTGTGCCTGAGGAGCTAACTTCCTGTTCAAACTCTGTGTTTCAACCTGCTATGCATGTTGGAATTATCTTTACTAGAATGCACAGGGAAGCTCTTGGCTGCTGCTAACACATTCTCTTGTCCTTGTTTTCAAAGCATCAACAACAGGTGGCCCAGGCTGTTGAACGAGCCAAACAAGTGACCATGGCAGAGCTGAATGCCATCATCGGGGTACGTGGCCTACCAGGTCTACCTCCTACAGTGTGTATAACCAGCTTTCATTTCTTAATAGTTTGATGGCCTAATATATACATATATAATTTTGCTTAGGTTAATGTTGACTTATTTGAAGTGGGGAAGAAGGGAATTTGGGTGTGTGCTGAGGTGTGCAGGGAAAAAGAAGGCTTAGAATAAGTAAATGATGGGAGAGGTATGAGGAGAGGAAGAAAAGGAACTTCTTTTATGTGGGAAAACACATTAGTTTATCCTGTGACACTTAAAATCACCCTGCTTCGTTAATTGAGTGAAAGCTCTTAGAATAGAGGTTTACTTTTGTTGCTTCTGTCTGATTGACCACAATGATGTCAAGACCAGTCTCTGAATTATCATTCTTGCCAAGGAGTTGTCATTGTTTTTTGCCTTTTGTTTTTTTAGTGTATTCAAGTCTATGTTACTGATTACTCCTGTGCTTTCATGAATTTTTATGTGGCTCACCACTGAAAAGCTTCCCCACTAGGGCAGAAGCATTGATTGTCTTCATAGTTCCCTTTGCTAGTTTAGCTAGCACATTTTGCTAGTGAGGCTAGTAACTGTTGTCAATCACAAGTCATTTGCTCCCTATTAAGGGGCCTGTGGTGAACCATACATTTTGTCCCAGTTTGCTGCTTGAGTTTAAACCCTACCCACTGCAAGACCTGGAATGGTTCTGATATGTTCTAAGTGAAAGAATTAGCTGAAACAAGGGAGGGTCCTTTAAATTTTATGCATGTGAGTTCCTTGAGCAGATTCAAAGTCATTCATTTATCAATTTATGTTAATTGCTTGTGAGAAGATGCCCTGCTGGTCTTTATAGTTCCCTCAGACACTTTGTAATGATAATTAGACATGCTGCTGTACAGATTAGGAGGGTCTTAATCCAGTGTGGCTACAGACAATAGAACCAGTTAATCTATCAGAGCTTAAAATTACATCCCCACTGGAGATAGGAAAAACACAAGAGCCTAGGATTAAAGAATGAGTCTCAGCCTGAAAACTCTCTTTTCACCAGTTTTTCAATTGCAGATCTGCAGTTGGGGTGGGTGCCTTTGGTAAGCTATTTGCAGTCAATTAGATGAAATAACCTAGGAGGGTGACCTTCATTTCCTTTTAATAGATTTTTCTGCCTTGAAATGGGGAGCTTCGGTGGATTTTCAGCTTAAATTTTACTCAAGCCTCTTTATTACACTTGACAGCTTAGCTCTGCATAAACAATCTTCCTTTCCTCCCAGATCTGGGCTCTGCCTTTCTTCCCCTTTAGGATCACATTTTTGACTGTTATTTAGTGGGCTTTAATCACGTTTAGCATAAAACACAATTACATCTGCATTTGTCTTCTGCTTTCTGTATCCTTTTCTTGTGCAATGAATTGCTTTATTTCAGAGATCAAATCAAATATTCACTGGTAGTTTTGCATGTACCTTGTTTGATTAGCAGAGACTAATAGCAAATTGTACTTGTAGATTTAGCAGTTTGTTAGCCCAAGTGAATGAAGGTGGGAAAGTCTATTCTGATTAAAGGAAAACATGCAAAGCAGTTCTCAAGTACCATCTTGGCTTTGTTGAGTATATTTGTTTTCTTACAAGCAGTATGTTTTCACATGGCATTTTTCTTTTTTTCCTGTGTCAGTGCTAGGGATTGAACCCAGGGCCTCACATATGTTAGGCAAGCACTCTACCAGTGACCTAATGAGCTATAGTACCAGCTGCATGTAATTTGTCAAAGAGAAAAGTCTTGTATTTAAATTAACTGCTAGCCTTTGAGCATCTCCTTCAGACCTATACTTTAGAACGAAGGAAATTGTACTAGCCACATGCTTAATACCCATTTTAAGTAGAATTGGAAAATTAAAATCGGTCTCTTTAGAAGGGCAGATCAATTGCTAATTTTATGAATGGCTTTACTTCAGGAAAAATGTGCTTGAGATTATGAACACAGATTAGTTCTGAGAGCATTCAGTAATACCTCAGGGTGCTGAGTTGGATACAGCCCAAGGGCTTTGCTTCATGCATCCTGGTTTGTGTAGTTTTTATCATTGAAATGTTGAAATCGGTGTATTAATTTATGTCAGAGGCTCTTTGAAAGTATGCAGGGATCAATAATTATACCCCACCATAAGTTTTCTGCTCTGGCATATGCTTGTGTTTTGCTGGAAAGGAATTGTGTGCATCCTGGAAAATCGAAGTAGCATAAAATTGGGCTAACAATTCAGTGGACTTTTGTACCCCTTCGTTGAACATGCAGTGTGCTAGCTTGTCTCTCCAAAGGGGAGGAGGCACTAGAACATTGTTCCTACAAGCAGCAGCTGTGCACAGAGTAAATGCAGCCTGGTCTGATAGCAGCTGTCAGTATTGTTAAGGGAGGACTTGTGTAAAGAACAATGGAAGAGGCCAAGCTCTTAGTCTTCATTGACTTGCAGGCTAGAAAAAGAAATAGTAATTTAAGGTTTAGACATCTATTACAAATGTGAAAGGTCATGAAAGAGTACTCTTTAAAATGCAGATGAACCGAAACATTCTCATTCCCTTTAAGGTACAATCAAGGTCTTTACTGCTTGCTTGACAGGGCTAAAGATAATTCTCTTTAGCAAATTTGGAAGAAGTTAGGGCTTCTCAAGGACTGCAAGCATAAGGTGAACTCTGCTTGTGTCTTTGGCCTCTGGGTGCTCATGGAGTTAACAGAGGAAGAGAGGGGTAATGCTTTTTTCTGTCCTTGTTGAGTGATGAACGATGATGTCTTGTTATCAACAGCATGGAAATGTTAGTTCTCATGCCTGGCAGAAATATGAATTTAAATTCTACCTCCCTTCAACTTTAATATTGAGTGCTGATATTTAAAACAGAGCTTTCAGATAGTTATTTGGATAAAATACTGAAATATTTTTGTTGACTTTTAAAAATAGCTGTTATAGCAAATTTGATGACTGGCAGAATGATAGTGCAGCTTTTTGAATTCTTAAAGTACTTGCTGTTAATGTCTTCTGTTCTTGAAGTGATAGAAAGAAATTTTAGTAATGCAGAGGTCTTAATAGACATAGGGCTTATGTGGTTTCACACACAACCACTGTGGGAAAACAAGTTGCATTGTGGGAAAAGGAATTCATGCATTTGAAATGTTTAAAAAATTTTTTTGTTTATTTTTATTTATTTATTTGAGAGTGACAGACAGAGAGGGAAAGAGGCAGAGAGAGAGAATGGACGTGCCAGGGCTTACAGTCACTGCAGACAAATTCCAGACGCGTGTACCCCCTTGTGCATCTGTCTAACGTGGGTCCTGGGGAATCGAGCCTCAAGCCAGAGTCCTTAGGCTTCACAGGCAAGCGCTTAACCACTAAGCCATCTCTCCAGCCCTGAAATGTTTTTAGGTAGGGTTATCCTTACTTAAAGGAACATTCTTCATTTTTTTTTTTTAAATTTGGGATTTGTTAAGAATTATGAAAACAAAAATGGCTATTCCATGCTCTAGCATCTCAGTGGAATGGCTAATGGCTACTTGAAACCCAGGAATTTAAAAGACTTAAAAGATATCTTCACACTTTGAAGAGATTGGCACTAAAGGCTCTGTATCTTCTCTGAAATAATTTTAATTGATTGATGTCAGAGGTTTTTTTTGTTTTGTTTTGTTTTTTGTTTTTTCAAATTAGAGGACTTAGACCTCACCTGTTCTGGGAATAAGGAGTTTATAGCAACTCAGCAAAGGGGGAGCGGTTAGGAACCCAGAGAATTGATGGTGGGATTAGCACGGGGAGCGAAGTCAAGTGTGAGCTGGAAGCTAGGGGAGGGAGGGGAGAGAAGTGCATGTGTAGAAAGGAAATACTTGGGAGGTTGAAGGAGGGAGTGAGATCTAGAACAGAGAACATCACTTTACTTGAGAAAAGAAGGTCAGAAAAGAACTAGAAAGAGGAGCACCTGCAGCTTTATGTCGGCGCCTTTGAAGCAGGCATCTTGTCCTCTATGGTGGGGAGGAGCCTTGTGTGTTAGTTGGTCCTTAGGGCCTGGTCGGGAGGGGATGGATAGAGACAGCATGGAGACTATTAGCAGTTGGGATTTCAGATAACAATACTCTCAGGTTTACATCACAAAAACATCACTTGATACAGAGCTACATAGATATTCATAAGCATGGATCTTTTTTGGTTAATGTATGTTTTCTGTGTAATGAAATTGTAGATCCAAAATGTAACACTTGCATGCATCCAACTACCCACAATTGATTTCTGTAGCTCTGAATGGTTCTTATGGTTCTTAGTCAGGTTTCTTTTGAAAGAAGATGGTTCATTTTTGAGTAAAAAGTAAGGTCATAAGGAAAACTGACTGTGACTTTCATTTTTAAAGAAAACTGTTGGTTATTTGTGTATTTACTTTTGGCCTCCTGTTGGTTAACTTCTTGGTGTTTGAGATGGATAATACATCTACCTGCATGGCTTTTGTGGGGCTAGAACTTTGGCTGGCAGACTTTACCCAGCATGTTCTCCTGACTCCTTGAATTGCAGTTTTGTTTGCCTAGTTTTTCTGAATATAGCCATGCCTTTGTGTGTGGCCTTGTGGGTGAGATTTGACTACGTAGGTGACTACTTCTGCCATGAAGCAGTGGTGTACAATTGCCGTTAATGCTTTCAGCTTGGAATGAACAAACTTGTAAGTTCAAACTTAAGGACAGGTAGAGACAGGTCAAGAATGTTATGATCAAACAGTGCTGGCTTCCTTGTGCAATATAAGGAAGGAGTGCAATCAATGCCTTTGCTGACTTTTCAGAGTTACAGAGACCACTGTGGTGGATTTGGAAGCAGAGAGAGGGAGGTAACCAGAGGACAAGTGGTGATTGTCTCTCCTGTCTATAAAGTGCCTCCTGGGTATGGGAAAATTTAAGCAGATTCTCATAGCAATGTCTAAGCATTGGGAACTCAAGAAATTTGAGGTTAATCTAGCCAGTCTTGTTTTTCTTTCAGTTTACTTGGATATAGTGTAACGTGTTTTTTATGACTGGCCATAATTAATGGCTTTCACTTACTTGTCAGACTTTTATATTCCTACTTCATAGACAAACTAAAATCTGTACTTTAAAACAACTTAGTATGAAAGAAAAGGAGCTTAGGGTATTGGGTGCCCAATGACCATATGGCATGTGTTTGTATCTCTTGGAGACTGTCCCCAAGGTAAAGAGTTGTAGGCCTAAAGGGCTCTCCACTGTGGCAAGAGATGATTGGGATGAGGATTTAGTAAACTTGGATTATTTTACTTTGGCTATCAGCTCTCTGTAGGATTGTAGTAAATAAAGTTAAAGAGGATAGCCTAGCTGCTGCTTATTTTGATTGCAGCTAATCTCTGGAAAAGTGCATACCAGCTATAGGTGTCTAGGAGAAGCATGCATATCCTGTTACCAAGAGAAGACTAAACAGCTACAATAAACATGGGTCTTCTAGATTCAAGAACTTAGATTTAGTGACAAACCTTACCATTTAACCTTATTTGAAAATGGAGTAAGCTGTATTATATTAAAGCCCCTCCCTACCCTCCACTCCTCTCCTTCTTTTCCCTCCATTTCCTGTCACTGTCTCTTTTTATTGATTTATTTGAGAGTGACAGAGAGAGAGAGAGAGAGAAAGAATGGGAGTGCCGGGGCCTCTAGCCACTGCAAATGAACTCCAGATGCATGCACCCCCTTGTGTATCAGGCTAACGTGGGTCCTGGGGATCAAGCCTCCAACTGGGGTCCTTAGGCTTCACAGGCAAGTGCTTAACTGCTCAGACATCTCTCCAGCCCACTCCACTGTCTCTTAAAGTAGACTTTGTAACAAGTACCTTAACTACTCAATGTGTAGGCCTAGGCAGGGTAAAACTCAAAACATTCCCACTCTTAGCGTCCCTAGTATTGGAATTACAGGCGTGTAACACCATGGTCGGGTAGAAAGCCATTCTCTGCATCCCATTTCTCTTGACTTAGGGTTTTTATGTTCAAGGGTACAGTAAGGCATCTCTGAGAAATGTGGAGCTTGGCCACAATGTCTGGATTTTTATGTAGCCTGTGTGCCTTTTAATTATTAGAGAGGTTGCTGATGGGGCTGGGAGATGGCTCAGTGGCTAAAGGTACTTACTTCCAGAGTGTGTAGGCCTAGTTTCAATTCCCCAACACCCACATAAGCCAGATGCAAAAATGTGATGCAAGTATCTGTCATTTGTTTGCTGTGGCAAGAGGTCTTGGCACACCCATACAAATAAATTTTAAAATGTACTGATATATTCTTTATTTTTAATTTCCCTACCAGGTACTGTCATATGAATTTTAGTTGATTCTTGGTGTATACATGTTATATTTATCTCTGAGGTGTCTTCCCTTTTCAGTTGCAGTAAACAGCTCCGTAGTAAAAAGTGGAGTATACTCCGTTTTAGAAAATAAGCCTGTGTGTGTGATTGATTATTATTGAGATATAGTTTATATCAAATCAAACCTAAAGAAGTAGTTTTTAATGTAGTCACAAAGTTGTGCAGCCATTACCATATCGTTTTAGGATATATTTTACTACCACTAAAAGATACCCTATATTCATTAGCATTGACTCCTCATGTCCCTTTCCCTAACCCTTAGCAGGCACCAGTGGCTTTCTGTGGCCATGGTTTTATTTGTTCTGAATATTTTATTTAAGTAAATACATAATATTTTACTTTTTGTGTTTAGGTACTTTAACATGCTGACTTCAAGGATTTTATGTTAAAGTATGGACCAGTACTTCACTCCTTACACAAACAAATGGTACTCCATCATATCCTCTAAGTTGGTGGACATTCAGGTTGTTTCCACCTGTTGGCAATTATGAATGATACATATGTGAACATCTATTAGTTTTTATGTAGACATTGTTTACCTCTTAGAAAACTATGCCTGGGAGTATAATTGGAAGGCCATAATTAATTTTATATATAACTTTGCTAAACAACTGCAAGTCTACTTTCTTTTTAAAATACTTATTTATTTGTTTGCTTAGGGGCAGGAGGGGCAGGGTCTTTTGCCACTGCAAAAGAATATCACCAGATGGTTGTGCCATTTTTTGCATCTTGATTTACATATTTGCTGGGGAGTCAAACTTGCTCTGGCAAGTAAACACCTTTAATCACTGAGTCATCTCCCAAGGCCAGTCTATTTTCAGAAGTAGCTGTACCATTTTACATCTCTACTATTCCAACTTCCTACTTTTTTAGCACTTCGTTGCTCAGTTTGTAGATGATAGCCATCCTGTTCAGTATGAAGTAGTATTTCCTTGTGATTTTCATTTGCATGTCCTTTCTGACTAATGAATGTCTTTTCATGGCTGTATAGTATTTGAAGTGGATCTACCCAAATGTAGCTTTTTAAAATATATTTTATTTACTTGAGAGAGAAAGGTAGATTGATTGGGGACTTCAGGGCCTCTAGCCACTGCAGTTGTATTCCAGAAGCATGTACCACCTTGTGTATCTGGCTTTATGTAGGTACTGAGAAATTTGAAGTCACACTTGGCCCTTTAGACTTTGCAGACAAGTACCTTAATTACTCAGTCATCTCTCCAGCCGTGGGTCTACCTAAACATAGCTTTTTAAAATGTATTCTAATTCAGACCTATAAATCCTAGGAATCTTTCTCACTATGACAAGAGTCCAGCAGAGAAGGGGAGATAAGCAAGGTGGGTGGTAGTCATACAATATAGCTAGGTTTGGGTAGATTAGCTGAAATTCTGGAAAAGTCCAGATATTCACCAGTTTTCTGAGATGTGGCCAATCTCTCCTTGTGCTTACCTGAACACATGGCATTTGTTCTGTCCTTGTATGAGATTTTCCCACTTGTCAGCCTTTGTAGAATACGTTTAACAAATAGAAACTACATAGTTTTAAGGGGTATAACTTGATGTTTTAATTATGTGTCATTGTAAAATGACTGCCATAAGCTAGTTACTACCTCATAGTACTCTGAGTGTATATGCATGCACACATGCATGTGTAACGCTTAAGATTTATTCTGATAGCACATTTCAAGTACACAATATGGCATTATTGGCTATAGGAACTATGCTGCACATTAATTTTCACAGTAAGTCACGTTGCATAGGTGAAACTTTGTACTCCTTGAGCCACCCACTTTGCCCCAACTCACGGCAACCACCATTCTGGTCTCTGCTTTTCTTACTTGGGAGTTGTAGCTCAGTTGGCAGAGTACTTTCCTAGCACGAATGAGGCCTTGAGTGTGATCCCTAGCACTGCATAAACTGGGTGTTAGTGGCACACACCTATAATTAAGCACTCAAGAAATGGAGGCAGGGCTGGAGGGATGGCTTAGCAGTTAAGGCATTTGCCTCCAAAGGCAAAGGATTTAGGTTTGATTCCCCTGCACCTATCTTAGCCAGATGCACAAGAGGGTACACATATCTGGAGTTTGTTTGCAGTGGCTGGCCTACCCATTCTCCCTCTCCTTCTCTCCCCCTCTTTCTCTGTCAAATAAAAAAGAAAAAAAAAAAAAGGATTGGAGGCAGAGGGATCAGAAATCCAACGTCATCCTTGACTACATAATAAGTTCAAAGCCAGCTTGGGCTGCATAAGACTCTGTCTAAAAAAATCTTAGAAATTTTCTCACTCTAAGCCTGGGTTATTTCAGTGAGATGTCTTCTAAGTGTGTCCATGTTGTCACAAATGGTAAAAATTTCCTGTTGTATACTTGTCGTACACAAAATCTTGCTGTGTAGCCTAGGCTGGTTTAGAACTTGTGATTCTCCTGTTTTAGCCCCTTGAGTGCTAAGATTATAACGCCTAGCTTGATTTCTGCTTTTTAAAGACTGAATCATATGTTGTTATGCATATATATCATGCTTTCTTGGGGCACTTCATGTGTTTTCTATAATAAAGTTACCAGTTTAAATTTCCAGCAACACTATCCAGGAGGGTTCTTATTCTTGTCTCCCTTTACAATAGTCGTGCTAGCAGGTCAAAAGCGGTTTTCACGTGCATTTCTGTGGTGACTACTGACGCTGAGCAGTTTTACATGCACTCAGTGGCCATGTATGTATTTTCTTCACATGTGTGCCTATGGTGGCAAGAGGTTGGCATTGGGTGTCATTAGACACTCTCCGTTTTTCCAGCTTACCTACTGAGTAAAGAGTGATGTGGATCCTCCAGCCAGCCAGCTTGACCTGGGGATCTCCAGACACTGTCACCCAAGTACTAGGATTACAGGTGGCTGCATGCTTGCCTGGCTTTTATGTGGGTGCTGAGGATCTGAACACCCATCCTCATGCTTGTGCTGTAAGTACTTTATCCACGGAGCATCTCCTCAGCACATATATACTATGACATCCTTTGTTAATTTCCTAATGAGTCATTTGGGTTCAGATAGGGTTTCTATGTATTTTCTCCTATTCCTGGCATTGCCCTGTGTGTCATTTTCTGATGGGGCCTTTGAGGGCATTGTTACTTCATTTTTTTATTATTGTTTTCAAGTGGCTGAAGAATTCTTGGCCACAGTAAGCAGTTTTCCCCTGTTCATCACCCTTGCTCCTCTTCTGGAGAGAGGCTATTCACATAATTGGTAGTTTTCAGACAACTCCTATAGTGTCCTTGATGTCACTGCTGCCGGCCATCCCTTCCCACCATTTGATGTACGGTGTCAGTTCACTTCCTTCCCTTCCCTTCCTCCTTCCTTCCTTGCCAGGGTGGGAGAAGAATGGAAGTGTTATTTGGAGGTGATTGTCCTCTTTCTTATGGTCTTGTTTCTAGGAAGTAAAAAGGGTTATAGCGCTGTTCATTTTGGCTCTGAGCACTGTGGTAAGTCTCTTCACTTGAGCCAGTGTCAACTGAACTAGGAGCCCCACTACCTATGCTTTCTGTCTCAGGTGTGTTCTGTGCTCAGGCAGGATGGTAGATATAAGTGTACTACAGTATGCTGGGGGCCACCCAGTCAGGTCAAGAGATAGGATGGAACCATAGTATATATAAAAGGTGTGACCTGATTGCTACTTAATTCTACTTCTAGTTTGATAAGAATTTTTTCTTCCCCTCCAATTCCTTCCTTTTCAGAGAAAAAATGGCTTTCAAGACTTTTGAGCTCAGGATGGAAGAGCATTTTACCTCTAGTAACAGACAGCTGTTTCTTCCTGGACTGGCAAGCCAGGGCATGGTAGAAGTGGGAAGTTCCTGAGGCCTGTTAGGTTGTTTAATGTCCCTGTCAATAATCATTAGCCTAACTGTTGTGTTTAATCATATAGCCACTTCACAACTGTAACAAACCCCATGGTTATGTAACCTAGACCCTCTTTTCAATAGCATATCAATCTGCTTTCCAGTTTCTCTCTGAACTAGCTTGGAATTGAGAGGGGAGGGCCAATCTGTTGATGTATACAGATGTTGTTAAGCACACATTTGTTCCCTCCCACTGGAAACTATGCATTCTGCATGCTTTGGGGAGGGACAAGGGAGTGTCCTCCACCCTATGGTTAAGTCCTTTCCCCTTTGTGCCTCCTGCATCTTCCTTTAATTAGTGCTGTGCCTAATGACCCACTGCATGCTTGTATATGCATCACTGCATCCCCCGAAGCCGGACGTGGCTTGTGCTCACCAAGTAATGATAGTAATTGCTGGTAGGGCAGACCTGTTCCTCATCCTTCTTCAAGCACATTTCTTATGGCAGGTGTCTCCTTCCTAATTAAGTGCTAATGAGCATGCCTAGTGGACCGTGGTGCTGCTGCCAACTTCTTTAGTTTTATGTCCTGCCATTCTGAGCTCTTAAAAGGTGACAGAGCAAGAATTAGTGTCTTTGGGTTGACAGGAAGGTGATTTTACATGTGAAGAAATTGTTACTGTGATCTCATATGGTGAATGGTTTATAATACTGCTTGTTTTGACTTTACCACCCTTTTCATTTTTCCTGTAATTAAAATTATGTTCTCTTTGGAAAGGATGAAAGTTTAAAAAGAAAGTGGCCTCCTGAAAGGATTTTTGGAAGGTGCAAGGGGCTGGTTGGAAAGTCACTGTAAAAATGACCGCAGGCACTGACTTCCAGTTTTTAAGATGCTATTTTTCTCTTGAGGGTGGTAAAGATGTCTGAAATTGAATTAATCAGCTGGAGAGATGGCTCAGGGGATAAATGCACTTGCTGTGCAAGCATGAATCCTGTGTTTGGATCCCCAGCACCCATGTGAAATAAAAGGTGGTGGCATGTGCCTGTAATTGTTTCAAGTGCTAGGGAGGTAGAGATTAGTGGATTGCAGGGGCTTGCTGGCTAGCTTGTCTAGCAGAATTAGTGAGCACCAGTTTCAATGAAAAAATGGACTCATATTTCAGAGAAGAAAAGATGAAGAGTAATAAATAACAGGTAGCATTCACATCTGGACTATACACACACACACTCACACCTCTCACTGTGCACACACAAAAAAAAAAAAAAGAAAAGGAAAAATTAGTGGTGTGACTGGAGAAGACTAAAGCTCTGCTGTGAAGATTTAATGTAGTCTTTTCACCCATTAGGGTGATAAATCAAACTAGTCGTTGAGTCTCAGGCTTGATCACCAACCTCAGTCTGAAGAACTTTCTGATTTTATCACTGTAGAAACTGAATCATTTTTACTTTCTGATCAGAAATGCATTTCAATCCAGTCCTGGTGATAGGCTGTCTATAATCCCAGTACTTAAGAGGCTGAGGTAGGGGGATTATCATGAGTTTGAAGCTAGCCTGAGCTAGTTCTCGGTTAGCCTAGACTGGAGTGAGACCCTGCCTCAGAAATTGAAACAAACAATAAAATATAATTTTCATGTTGGACAGCTGAAACATCCAGATTTATGGTAGAGGGCTTTTTTTAACCATCATTTTGTATAACGTACTTTTAAATTCAATATGTGAGGGCAACAGTGCTATTTCATGTGGACATATTTATAGCTTATAGGGTAGTCTGACGCAGCTGGGGGTAGCCACTGACTTACTCCCCTCAGCCTAATGGGAGAACCTCAGTAAGCTTTCCAGTGCCTTGGAGCCTTGGTGACTTCTGAGAAAGAGAAATGTTCTAAGACAGCGTGAGGAAATAAGAGCACACAAGTGCCAGGTGGTAAAGAGAATCTTCCAAATCCCAGTTCTCCCTGCTTTCTGAGTTCTATTCCTTAAGGTAAATTGTCTGGTTTCATCTTAACATATCACTGGAAGTTAATGCCATGGGATAGGTGAAATGCACCCACCACATCACATCCCCTAACTTAAGTGCAGTGAAGTCAGGGTAGGTCATCTTAGATTCCATGACATGCTGCTTCCTCACCAGAGAAATTTAGATCTAGATATCTACATAGGAACCTTAGTAATTTGGCAGATTTGTCTAATGATAAAGCTATCCCTCTCAGGGTTATGTATAGCAGAAAGTACACAGTAGATCTGAGGGCTAGATTTGGGGGATGGGGAATGGGGAGGAGCACTGAGGAGGTAAGGAGTTTTGATGAGCTGAAAGCATTAATCACATTTTCCCATTTTTCTTCCTGTTTCTCTCTTTTTGTCTATGCCCTACTTCTGGTTCTGTTTCTTGTATCTCATGCATGCTTTCCTTTGCTATCTCTCATCATCATCTTCTTCCCCCATTTCCACTCTTCTTTTTTCTTCCTCTTCTTTCTTTTCTCAACTACCGCCAACAGCAGCAGCAGTTGCAAGCTCAGCATCTCTCTCACGGCCATGGACCCCCAGTACCTCTAACGCCTCACCCTTCTGGACTCCAGCCTCCTGGCATCCCACCCCTCGGAGGCAGTGCTAGCCTTCTAGCACTGTCTAGTGCTCTGAGTGGGCAGTCTCACTTGGCAATAAAAGATGACAAGAAGCACCACGATGCAGAGCGCCACAGAGGTGAGAGGCCAGGCAAGCCAGATTAGGCTTTGCCCTCATACTCAGACAGTGCTGCAGAGTTGTGCCTCGCTGTCAAAAGCCCCAGCCCTCACAGCAAACAGTGAGATAAGAGGAGTGTTCTCAAAGCTTTCCACTAACACACAGTTCACTCTGCACGTGTGCAGGGTTTGCCGTGGGCATCTGTGGATTTCTCGATCTTGCTAGACTGCAGGCATCTTGACATCTTGGCAGCTGCTTTGTTAATGCCAGTGGTCTGCACCATATTATGGAAAACTGCCTTGTTAATGCCAGTGGCCTGTACCATATTATGGAATACTGTTAACTGCTTAATTGGGTAATTTTCAAAGAAAGTAATGTTGTTAAATGGGGCGAAATAAGAAGTTAAATTTGAAAGTGAATGTGTTCAAATGAAAGGTTTGATAATTGCATCTGTTACTACTTAGCTTTATAGGTTTTAATTCTAATATGCATTAAATATTGGGCAAAATTGCACTTGACTAATTTTTTGAAGAAAAGTAATTTATTCTGTCAAGAAATTAAAAATAGGCTTTGTGTTTGGTTAAACTGTAAATCTTAATGTTTACAAAATACTGTAATTTTCAGGAAATCACTGTATTAGGAATGTGCAATGACTTATATAAATAAAAGCCATTTTTAAAACTGTCTGGGGCTGTGTTCTAATTATTCCCCCCTTTTTTTATTTCTGTTCTTGCCTCTGTGTCTGAACGGGCGTGTCTGTGCGTTTCTTGGTAACCTCTGGAGCAGACAGAGAGCCGGGCACGGTAAGTACCCCAGCACCTGCTGCACACGAACACTCCCAATGCCTTGCCCAGCTGCCCTTTTTCCAACACAAACATGAATAGACACACAGAACCCTGTGCCTCTCAGTAACCTGGGTTTCTCCTTTTTTTTATTTCTTATTTTAAAAAAAGAAAAGTTTCGTGACTACTTAACCTCTCATCTTTTTTACAAACTGGTGGGGGGTTTTGTTTGTTTGTTTGTTTGTTCATTTTTGAAGTAATATCTCATTCTAGCTCAGGCTGACCTTGAATTTACTATGTAGTTTCAGGCTGGCCTCAAATTCACAGTGATCCTCCTTCCTCAGCCTCCCTAAGTCCTCGGGTTAAAGATGTGCACCACCATGCCTGGCAAAACCTGGTGTTTCACAAGAGGTGCTTTATGTAGAGGTGAAACAGATTGCAGTAAATTCTTACATGGAAATAAAATGACTTGTTTGTGCCCAGACCCACTGGAAAAGTATGTTAACATTCTGAATCTCAAGAGCATGTAGTCTAAAAGAAGATTCATTTTTATCTTACATCAGCCTTATAGGCAAGGGGTTACCACCAATAAATTAAGTTGGTTTGTAATGTGTCATTTCCATTTAAGTCAGTCATTATTCTCTCAATGCATCTTAGTTGCTAGGTTTCCATATCTGCTTTTTTTAAGCATAATTGTTGGAGTATGAACTTAATTGTAAATGTGCTTCAGATCTAGGACTAAGGATAGTAGTAAACACTCAAAAGCAAGAAGCTTCAGAGACAGGACAGCGTGTTCAGACAATTCATCTCTGCACAAGCCTGTATTAAACCTGTTTTATGTGCTTCAACTTGGACTGTACATGCATGTGTCACTTAGCCATGGGGAGACAGGTATCAAAGACGCATCTCTCAAATATTGGATCTGGAGTGAGAATCTAGCCTGTTTTATCAGGGCAGGTTGCAGAGTTTTATTTACCCTTATTTCTGAGCCTAACAAGATTTTGACCATCTTTTAAACCCAGTTGAAAAAAATAGGACACTGAACTTTAAATTATTTCTTCTCTCTTCCCTCCCTTCCTCTCTTTCTTGCAGTGCTGGGCCTTGTTCATGGTGGGTAAATGGCCAGCTTTACCATGGAAGCACACACCAAGCCCAATTCTGATGCTTTTTTTTTTTCCTCTTTTCAGGCAGGCTATCATTGTGTAGCCCAGGCTTCCAAGTGCTGGGATTACAGGTGTGCAATACATTTTTGTTAGGAGTTTGGGGGAAGATTTAAAAAAAAAAAAAACCAAAACTTTGCAGTTTAAAACATTTAAGATCCTCCCTTTTTCGCATATGTGTTTGTGGTGTGTGTGTGTGTATGTGTGTGTGTGTGTGTGTTTGAAAGTGTGCATACACATGTGTACATGAACATGTTTGTGCATGCATGTGGAGGCTAGAGGTTAATTTAGGGTGTCTTAGAGCTATCGTATTTGCTGAGGCAGTGTCTCACTTGAACCTATAGCCATAATTTGGCTAGTCTAGCCAACCAATTTACTTACTTCAGGGATCCTGTCTCTGACTCCTGCGTACTTGTTGTTGGTGGGCTGCTGTCCAGCCCAGGGTGGTATGTGAGTACATGGCAAGTACTTTGTCCACTGAACCATCTCCTCAGCCACCCTCCTGCCCCCACTTTTTGAGTAATTTTTGTGTATTTCCTGTATTGAGTTGTGTTTGGAGGTATGAGTTAAGAGTTTATGGAAGTTATAGGTAGCTTTTAAATTCTTAAAAAGTTTTTTTTCTAGGAGGTGTTGGGAGAAGGGAAAAAGATAAACAAAAATTTGTAGTTAAAAAATAACTATCCTACAGGCAGGGTAGAAATTTAAATGAATTGACTTTGATTTATGACAGTGATCTTTCCGTTTTGCTAATTTGGTTTTTTTAATAGATGATCATCTTTTCTGCCATGTTGTTTTGCCAGAGTACCAAAAATTATACAGACCTAGCTGTGGACTGGAAAACACAGCAGAAGCTACATGGTTTGAAAAGTCTATGCTGCCTGTTTCTAATCTTTTGAATTTATTTCAGTCTTGGGACTTATCTAACATTTCTCCTTGAGTACTACTCTTTCCCCATGAGTCTAATCATTGGGGACTCACTACATGTAAGACAATTTGTTACAGGTGAAGTATGTAGGTATGCAGCAAAGGCCATTCAGAAAACCAAGGATAGGTGACAAAAGTACTAAAGACATAAATAACACAGTTTCAGCAAAATTTCTGCTACCATACTGGCATCACAATTATGCAAGGTTTCCATATAGTAGATGGCTCAGAAATGTTTGGGACAGGAATAGAGTTTGTGTGTGGAACTGCTCGAGTTTCTCAGTTCTCTTTGTGTCCAGTGACTACTTGTTTATATTTTGGGCTGAAAACTGTATACAAGTATTTTATCATTGGAGGGGTGAGAGTGGGACCAAAAATGTATAGAAGTACTTCGTCAGTGGAGGGGTGAGAGTAGGGTGGAAATATATACAAGTACTTAGTGATTAGAGTTGGAGAGAGTAGCATGAAAAAGTTTGTAAGTACTTAATCTTTGAGGATGAGTGAGAGGAGAGTAAAAGGTGGGAATTAGTTGTATTCTCCCCCCCCCTTTTTTTTTTAGGTAGGATCTCGTACCCCAGGCTGACCTGGATTTCACTATGCAGTCTCAGGGTAGCCTTGAACTCATGGCAATCCTCATACTTCTTCTGAGTGCTGGGATTAAAGTCGTGTGCCAGCACACCTGGCTTTGCATCCGCCTTTGTTTAGGTTTTCGTTAGCACACAAAGTAATGGGTTTTGTTGTGACACTTTCATACCTGTGTATTATACTTTGCTCATATTTACTCCACACCCATTATGCTTCTACTTTCCTTGGGCTGGTAGCAGTTCTCTTTGTTCCTTTTATATAGTTCCCCAGTTGCATCCTTCAATAAATAAAAAAACAGTCCTTGAATTTTAGGCAGTTGTGGATTGTTTCTAGGTGTACCTGTTAGAGTTAGCAGTAAACATAATTTTCTGTGAAAATGTTGCAGGTATATTACATAAACCAGTCTAAATATAATAGGAAGGGCTCGATTACTGGCTTATATTTGCCAGGATTTTTGACAAAGTTGTAAGCTATGTTTGTACTATTTTTCTTGCCTAATTAGTACAAAATCTTGGATGGCGATAAGAGTATGGGCCAGCATTTAATGTGTTCTGTGGAGAAATTTGAATGTTCACTGTTCACATAGTAAGGACTTTGCTGAAGTTGTATAAAATTAAGCAGCTCTTAAAACTTGGAATAAAATTGTACATGAGAAGCAGTAGCAATGAGATGATGTATATATCATTAGTACCTAAAATATTATACTTGTGAAATATGATGTAGGGCTGAGGAGATGGCTCATTTGGTGAAGTACTTGTTACACAATTATAAGGATCCCTAGCACCCACACATAATGTTGGGCGATACGGTACACCCTTGTAATCCTGACTCTGGGGAGGCAAAAACAGTAGGATCCTCAGAGCTTACTAAGAATCTTGTCTAGCTGAATTGGTGAGCTATGAATGCAGTGAGAGACCTTGTCTCAAAATAAGGTTGAGGGCTGGAGAGATGGCTCAGCCATTAAGGTGCTTGCCTGCAAAGCCTAAGGACCTGGGGTACGATTCCCCAGTACCCACATAAATAGCCAGATGCACAAGGTAGCACATGTATCTGGAATTGCAGTGGCTGGAGGCCCTGGCATGCCCATTCTCTCTCTTTCCTTTGACTCTCCAGGACCCAGTAAGCCAGATGCACAAAGTGGTGCATTTATCTGGAGTTCATATGCAGTGGCTGGAGGCCCTGTCGTACCCATTCTCTCCCTTCCTCCCTCTGCCTCTTTCTCGTAAATAGATAAAATATATTTAAAAAAAAAAATAAGGTTGAGAGGCTTAGCAGTTAAGGCATTTTTGCCTGCAAAGCCAAAGGATCTCAGTTCAAATTCCCTGGGACCCATGTAAGTTAGATGCATGAGGTGACACATGCGTCTGGAGTTTGTTTGCAGTGGCTGGAAGCCCTGGCACGTCCATTTTTTCTTTCCTTCCCCCCCCCCCCCGTGTGTCTGCCTCTTTCCCTCTCTCGCTCTATCAAATAAATAATTAGGACAACCCTCCCCCTTGACGTCTGGCCTACATACACACATACACTTGCACCCACACATGATGAGCACATATATATATGCACGCAATAGACAAGTATGCAGGGAACACACATGCAAAAACAAATATTTTACTTGGCAGATAAACCAGTTGCTCTGCTCTACTTCTGTTTTCATCTACCAGAGGTTAAAGGTCATTGCTTGGGATCATAGGCTTCCACATGTATAGTTTGAGGGCCTTTGCTTATCCTTTAGAATTAAACAGTTAAGGATTCCCTGAACACTGTCTTGGTTACATAGTTCTATATTTACAGGTTTAAGAATAAAACATAAAATCACTTTACAAGCTCATTAATTATGCTAACATTATTTTTAAATGTCTTGATTTATTTGGTAGCAGAGAGAGAATGTGAATGGGTGTGCCAAGGACTCTTGCCACTGCAATTGAACTCCAGATACATGGGCCACGTTTTTGCATCTGGCTTTATGTGGGTACTGGGAAATCAAAACCAGGCCATTAGGCTTTGCAAGCAAGCACCTTTATTCGTTGAGCCATCTCTCCAGCTCTCAGTTATGTTAACATTTTAACAGTAGTGAAAACATCACTGTTAAAACAATAATAATTTGGTGGAATGAATCTTTAATGCTTGCTTAAAAGAAAGTAACTAATTTCTGATCAGTGTCTATATTTAGTCTGATAAGATAGTTATTTTGGTTGTCATTTTGGAGGAAAATCTGTTCTCAGAGAGAATTTTAAAAGTCCTCCTTTACAGTCCGTGAGCCAAACTCTTGAGAACTTCAACCATCACTAGCACTAATTCCTTGTTTGTCCCTGCTCTTTGTAGCATAGATTTATTGTTTAAAACTAGTACAAAAACTGTAAGGCCACAGAGAGGATGTGAGTGTCTTGGGTTTTTAATAAGAACCCATAGCCAGTTCATGTTTATTTTTTAATGACAGAATTATTCAATTTGTAATTTTATACTTTTATGACAGAAAAATAAATGAGCCTTAATATAACCAATTTGTTTTAAAGTAAAAACAAAAAAGTAGAAGTACTAAGAACAGACTGAAAATAGTATACTTTCTGTTTCTCAAATGCATGTACTTAGTAGCTTTTGTTATTTTTTTTTTCATTTTTTTAAAGGTTTTTTTAAATTATTATTTATTTGAGAGTGACAGACAAAGAGGCAAAGAGAGAGAATGGGCGCATCAGGGCCTCCAGCCCCTGCAAACAAACCCCAGATGCATGTGCCACCTTGCGCATCTGCCTTACGTGGGTCCTGGGGAATTGAGCCTCGAACTGGGATTTTTGGCTTTACAGGCAAACGTTTAACCACTAAGCCATCTCTCCAGCCTCATCACTTTCATTTTCCATATGTTACTTCAGTATATTATTCCTTGGCTTGAATCAGCCATCCCTCATACACTCATGTGTCCTGAATGTTCCATCCCCAGCTGGTGGCAATTTGGGAAGTGGAGCCTTGCTGGAGATGATGTCAGGCTCATGGGCATTCTAGCCAGCTCCCCTTGCCAGTATTTAGCTTACGCTCACGTTGTGGTTTTCCACCTGCTATGGCAGAGATGACGTCCAGCCTCTGTTCATGCCGTGCTCTCCCTTGACATCGCTGAGCTTTCCCCAGGTTTCCTCCCACAACCTTCCTCTGATCGGGTGCTTTGTGCCAGCAATACAAAGACAACGATGCCACTGGGCTGGAAATATAACCCGCACAGGTTTTTCTGAACAATTACTGCAGTCCAGAGTTTCAAATAAAGTCAAATTAAATTTCGGTCAAACTGGATTTCTGCTTTTCAGCTTTGACAGAGGCATGCGCAGCCCATAGGGCAAAACACAGAAGGTTAGCCCAGCGAGGTGCCAAGGAAGCTGCCGCAAAGGGTTGCTTGCTTAAAATCCAAGGTAAAGGTCTCTAAGATTGAGGAGTTAGCGTGGGGAAGGGAGGGGGAAGGCCTTCAGCCTGGGTCATCCACACTGACGCCGTAGACCCCACGAGAAAGGACAGCAGTCGGTAGGCTGAAAATGAAGGGGATCATCACTGGGAAAGGAGAGGGCTGGCCCCACAATGAGGAAGACCAGAGCGTGTCCAGGCAGGAAGATCTGCTGGAGTTCAGGCCTGGGATTGCTTCTTTGTTTGCCATTTTTGTGTGTGTGTGTGGTGTGTGTGTGTGTGTGTGTTACTGGTTCTACCTGTGCTCTCTTCTGTTAAGTGGTATTTGAGTATAGCTTGTTTTTTCTAGGTTCCTTATATGTGTGCTTTTCCTTTTGTTCAGCATGGAGGATTCTATCAAGTATTTTCTGTAGAGCTGGTTTTGTCTTCAAATACTCCTTTAACCTGCTTTTGTCATGGAATGTCTTTATTTCTCCATCTATTTGAATGGATAACTTTGCAGGATAAAGTAACCTTGGTTGACAGTTGTTATCTTTCAGAACTTGGAATATATCACTCCAAGCCCTTCTGGCTTTAAAAGTTTGTGTTGAATAATCTGCTGTAATCCTGATGGGCTTGCTTTTGTAGGTAACTTGATTTTTCTCTTTAACTGCTTTCAATATTTTTTCTTTGGTTTGTGTGTTTGGAAGTTTGATTATAATATGGCGAGGAGAGGTTCTTTCTGGGTTTTGTCTGGCTGGGGTTCTAAAGGCTTCCTGTATCTGTATTGGCACCTCTTTCCCAATTTGGGGGAAATTTTCCTCTATGATTTTGTTGAAGATGCCTACTATGCCTCTGGAGTGGAGTTCTTCTCCTTCTACTATCCCCTGAATTCTTATATTGGATCTTTTCATAGTGTCCCGAATATCTTGAAATTCCCACTCATACTTTTCTGTAAGTTTGTCTTTCTCTTTGTTGGACTGCATTAGGTCTGCCACCTGGTCTTCTAGCTTAGATATTCTGTCCTCTCCCTCATCCATCCTACTGGTGAGATTTTCTACAGAGTTTTTTATTTCATTAACTGTGTTCTTCATTGCTAGTAATTCTGACTGGTTTTTTTTTTTATTATTTCTATTTCCCTATTTATGTCTTGTATTGCCTTCTTTATTTCATTAAATTGGTGTCCTGCCTCTTCTTTGATTCCTTTGATTTCCTCTTTGATTTCTTCTTTGATTGTTTTCATGTGTTCTTTGACCTCTTTGAACATATTTATAATTATTCTTTTGAACTCTTTCTCAGGCATTTCCTCTAACTCTTTCTCACTGGAGGACATTTCTGATGCATTAATACTTTTAGGTGGATTTATATCGTCTTGCTTTTTAGTGTTTCTTGTGTTATAATGTATATATTTTTGCATCTTGGATTAAGTTAATGGTTGGATTTTCTAGCTAGCTGTGTATTCTTAGCTGTATCAATTGATTTGATGTAATATATTTTCAGGGTAGGACCTTAAGGTATTAGGTGTGGCTCTTAAGAGTCTCAGAGTATCTACAAAGATGTTCTTAGGGGTTGAGTTTCCCTGCTTTAGGAGTATTCAAGCAGGCTGAGTGGAATAAAATACAGGTAGATTCTAAAATTTAACTAAACACTGTACACATTCAATCAAAAACAGCCCCGAGTATGTATGCAAGAGTAGTTATAATGACCAGATCCTCTATCAACAAAGAGGTTTAGATTTCTGGTCTGTTGAGGGATCCAAGTCAGCTTGTGACCAAGTGAGACCCTTCCCTGGTGCAATCCCAGTTACCTTGGATGATTTTGGTCTCAGTCAAGTTGCTGCCTGGGTCGTCGGGCTGCTGTTCTGATTTCTGGAGCTGGGCACTTGCTTTTCCTACGGGCAAAGCGAGTCGCTACTGCTGCCTCTGCTGCTGCTGTAGTTGCCACCACCGGAGCCACCACCGCTGCTGAAGCTGCCACTGCCGTGTCCACCGCCACTGCTCCCCCCCGAAGCCGCTGCTGCGGGATCTGCCGCCGCTGCCGCTCCTGGGTCCGCTGCTGCTGGGGCCGCTGGTACCGGTGCTGGAGCCGCTGAAGTTGCTGCCGAACTCTGCTCCTGCTTGGGTCCCGCTGTCAGCCCAAGTTGGCGTGGCCGGGTCCCGGGCCGCTGCTGTGTTCGCTGGAGCTGGGTTCAGGCGTTGGGGGAGGGGAGGGAGCCGCGGCTGCTCTGGAGCTCTCACTGCTCCACGTGTTTTTCTACCTCGCGGTCTTCTCCTCCGCTGCTCGCTGCCGCTCTCCCCTCACGTTTCCCGAGTTGCGGAGAGCGCGGTGTGAGGGGAAAATCCCGCACCTGGCTTGTCCTGCCGCTCGAGCTGAGAGTCTGGCGGCTTTCTGCTGCGCCGCCGCCGAGCTGCTGGAGCTGCTTTTCCGCCTGTGCAGGCTCTGGATGCTCTATAACTCTTCTACTTCTCCGCTGCCGCCTCAATTTCCTATACACCTCACTTTTTAGTAAAAGTGTGTATTTTGCTGAGTTTTTTTGGTCTTTTTCCCCCCTAGGCTGCTTTGGCGTGGTACCTACGCTGCCATCTTAACCGGAAGTCTCTCTTATTTTTGTTTTTGATGCAGGGTCTCTGTATCCTAGGCTGACCTTGAACTCATGACAGCCTTCCTACCTTAGTCTCCCAAGTGCCGGGATTAAAGACATAAGCCACCATTGTGGATTTCTTCTCTTGTCCTTTCCTTTCCCCTTTCCCTTCCTTTCCCTTCCCTCCCCTCCCCTCTCCTCTCCTCCCCTCCCCTTCCCCTTCCCCTTCCACTTCCCCTTCCCCTTCCATTTCCCCTTCCCCTTCCCCCTTCCCCTTCCCCCTTGAATGACTAGAATTAGAGAATTGACAAGTAGTCACATCACTTAAAAACACATTATTGGGCTGGAGTTGTAGCTCATTTGGTAGAATACTTCCTCATATGCATGAAGCCTAGGTTATATTTTAGCACTACATAAAACAAGGGCAGTAGCACATGCTTATAATCCCAGTACTTGGGCGGTAGAGGCAGAAGGGAGGATCAGGAGTTTGAGGCCAGCCTTAACTACATGACTGTCTCAGGAATTAAAAAAGAAAAGAGAGAGGAAGAAACCATATAATAGAACAGTCTGGATGTGGTACATACACCTATAATCCCACCACTCTTAGGGGTTGAGGAAGAAAGATTTCAAGTTTTGTGTTCGAGTCCTGCCTAGGCTGCATAGCAAGTCGTTATCTGTAAAAAAGGAGAAACAAAACAAAATACTAAACACATAACCAAAAAGCATATGTTTAAATAGTTTGACTTATTTAAGCAATGTTTGTTGAGTATTTATAGAGTCAAGTGTTTGAGGCACTGTATACCATGTTCTCATCCTCTCTTGATATCACACATAAACATGTGCTGAATATAGTAATGCTGAAATACTTCACTCATATGATACCTATTTGGAAATAAAAGGGGATTCTGGGGGATGTCTTAGAACAGGGAATGTGTAGATTCAAGGGTTCATAGTTGGGTTCTAAGGTTTGTGTGGTGGTATAAGTCAGAGCTGTTGCATAATTTGAGAGAGATCCCTAAGTCTGCATTTCTTAAAAGGAATCCCTGGTCCAGAAAAGTCTTTAAGTACATCATTCCCTTACCTTATAAGTCATAAAGCATAGTACCATCATTTTATCAAGGAGACTGGGTACATATGTTCATTCACTGAAATGACAGAGGGTTAGTGTTTAAATCAAATCTAAAGGCTTGTGTTGTCATTCCAAAACTAATTTCTAAAATCAATGGAGATTAATATTTAGAACTTAAAAGTTATTGTGTCAACTATCACTGTATTTCATAGGAAGGGTTTCTCTAGTTTTCTTCTCTAACAGTTCTCCTTGACAAATATGAAGTAAGACCAGGTCCTAGATCAGGATCACACATTAGTTCTTTTTCTTAAAACAAAAGCACTACAAACAGTATAAGGGGCAAGGGGGAGAGTAAGAATACTGTTAGACTATGGTAGCATTGGGAGGTGTGGTAAAAGAATAGCAGTTTTGGACAGAGGCAGATCTGAGTAGAATTCTGATTTTATAGGCAAGGCACTTTCTACTTGATGTCAGTGGTATCTGCCTCATAAAGAAGTCCAAACAGGAAGATAAGATACTGGGAAGCATAGTAGGTGCTTTAGGAATGGCCTCCCTTCCAGAGGAGCAAGGCAATAAATGCATTATTAATTGTTCTCACTGCCATTTGCTAAGGGGTTCTCTCCTTTAAAATACAGGTTGCTTGAAGCAGTTGAGGAAGTGAGACTCTGTCCACCTAGGTGACATTCATTAGTAACACTCCCATTGTAACACCATGGAGATGATCCTGTTTTTGGTCATACTCAGTATACTCAACTTGGTTGAAAGGAAATAAGGATTAACAACTATTTGCTCTAAGTATTTATGACTTAATTTCAGCAGATTTAACTAAAGAATTTAAAGGCAAAAATTGACTTGAGTCATGTAGAATTGCAAATTTTAGGCATGATGCAAAACAAAATACTTTTTTTTAAAGTTTTTTTTTTAACATTTATTTATTTATTTGACAGAGAGAAAAAGGGAGAGTGAGAGAGAAGGGGTGCGCCTGAGCCTCCAGCTACTGCAAACGAGCTCCAGATGCATGTGCCCCCTTGTGCTTCTGGCTAATGTGGGTCCTGGGGAATTGAACCTGAGTCCTTTGGCTTTTGCAGGCAAACACCTTAACTGCTAAGCCATCCCTCCAGCCCCAAAACATTTTTTTTTAACAGTTGCCTCTGAAAATTTCCCTTAGCAAAATGTAAGACTGAGTGAAAAGATCCTCTTTGCAAAAGCAGGCAACTGTGCTATGAATAGTGAAGCTCACATACGAGGGGGTTATCTGGTTACTGTGGAGGTAGTGACTTGCCAGGTGGGTCTGGGCTGTGTTGTGTACCCAAGTGGGAACATGTTCAGGTTTATCGCATTGTGATTATGGTGGAAATTGGCCATCTTTCATTCATAGCTACTTGTAAAATAAAAACATATAGATGATAGATAGATAAATAGATGGTAGACAGATAATATCAATGGGTGCACCAGAACCTTTTGCCACTGCAACAAATTTCCAGTGGCATGTGTCAGTTTGTGCATCTGACTTTTTGTGGGTACCTGAGAGTCGAACCCTGGCCAGTAGGTTTTGAAAGCCAGCACCTTTAACCACTGAGCCATCCTCCAACTACTTTTCAACTTTGTTGTGTATTTTAACTAGAAAACTTTGAATCCCACCTTTCTCCCACCCTGCTCTTTTGCTATAGTAATTGTAATTTACTGTCTGGAAATACAGGCAACAAATACACTTTCTCCATCTATAAGATGAGCTGTTCACATAAGTGCTATTAAAAGGAGGCAAATAACTCAGATTCTGATGAAATATTTTCTAGTTTTAGGGCTATTTCCTACTTAAGAGATAAGCTTTTTTTCTTCCCTGAAATGCTTGTGTGTAAAAAAAAAAAGTGTTTCATATCTGAGCTCCTCAGAGTTTGGGGTATTTGCATAGACTTTTTATAATTGAACAGTCTTAGTCCAAAAATGCAAAATCAAAAGTTATCTGAAATCCCAAATCTGTTGCCCAAAAAGGTTGGTGTTTGAAGCTTGAGGCTTTGGATTTCAGACTAGGGGTACTTCATCTTGCCTCATAAGGGATGCAACAAACTGAAAGGCACCAAGTCATCTCTATTAGTCAGAGTTCTCTAGAGGAACAGAACCACTGGAATGAATTATATTAAAAAATAATTTACTGGATTAGTTTACTGTAGTCCAGTAGCATTTGTAGGCCCGAAAATCAAGGAGCTAGCTAGCTGCTCAGTCCATGTGGCTAGTTGCCTCAGCAGTCCCAATGCCTATAGGCATCCTGAAGAGGCGCTAGTCTTCAATCCGCACAGGTCTTCAGTCCATGCTGGAAGGCAGCAAGCAGCTCTGGTAGCCAAGTAGAAGGAAAGGGCTCTCTTCACCCAGAGCTTCCTTAAAGTTCCCATCTGAGAGGGTCGCCCACTCTGGGGGAAGGGCTCACTTTGGGGGGAGGACTTCCTCCTTCAGTTAATCCTTCTTGGAAGCAACTTCAGGGACCCACCTGAAAGGGATTTCTGTGGATTATTAAACAGATCAGGTTGATAACACCTTAACCATCACAGCATCCTAGTAGCATTTAGGAAGGAAACTCTTTCAAAGGCTTGGCACAGATTTGGGTTTTATAATGTCTATGTTCTGAGTTGAGAAATATTATTATAGTCTCTTAAAGGTTCTTTGAAGTGTTTGTTTTCTCTCCAAAGGTTTTTTTCTTTCTTTTTTTTTGTGATTTACTTGGATAAGGACGATAGAGGACAAGCTGGGGCTGAGAAGGTGGTAACAGAAACATGTGGTTTAATGTGATGTCCACACCAATATTCACTAGCTGTACATGTCATCTCCTGCAAGGCCATGCCCCAAATCTGTGGGTTCTGATTCACCCACCTGCCTTTGACAGCCTAGTTCCTAGGTCTAGGGATAAGAATACATGTTTTTGTTTTTTGTTTTTTTTAACCATATTTTGCCTGTAAACTGCAAACCGGACAGGCTTTCTTCAGACCCTGTATTCAGAGTTCTCAATGCTTTTAAAAAGGGGTGATCTCCTTGGTTATAGGTTCAAAGTACATTGGTTGAAATGCATGGCATAACATCTGAGTGACCAATTGGACTGCAGCAAAAAGCACAGTGCAGTGATGGCTTAATGGGTACCAGGTGTAGCTGGAGAAGGCACGCAGATGTGATGGGCTGCATCCTTATTTAATTGTTTTAATGTTCCCCAAGAAGTTAATTGTCAGAATAGAGTGTACTGGCAAATTAGGTTCCCAGGGTCTTAGTGTAACTGAGGATAAATGAGGTGTCATGAGTCCTCAGTCTGCCTGTGACACACTTTTCCTGTGGGGAAAAGAAAGTTCCTGTGGGGAGCCATTGAGACATCTGAAGAAATCCATGTGAATCATGTGCTTGATTAGGAAAATCTGTCTAGCATTCGGTTTGTCCATGAACAGCTTTTCCTTTCAGGCTTGTTGCTGGTTGTTTCAAGCTGAAATGTCCCTAGGTGCATGAAGACTTGTGAAACTAGTGTTCAATGAATTACAGTGTCGACAGTGACTGGCATTTCATTAAACTTGCTTTTCTTTTTGTTTCTTTCTTTTTTTTAAAATATTGTTACTGAAGTTATCTTCCAGAATTATCTCAGTAGAAGTGAGCAACCATTTTAGTTAAATTGCTTCAAAATAAAATCCTTGGGACAAGACCATAAAAATTGGTTTTTATCTTTATCAGAGTACCTGGATCTTTGATACTCTAGTTAAGTAGGTGCTCAGACATGAACTGACTCATTGCCACCTGTCTTGGTCAGCAAAGCCAAATGTGGACATTTTCTTTTGAGTCTGCTGGTTGTTCTTGATGTTAGTAGAGGTACTTGACTACATTATAAGTTTTTAGAGAAAAGTACAGATTTATAATGGCATTGGGATGCTTTGTCTGCTTTTGGTTTAAAGAGGCTACTGGATTCCAGTACCCACTAGGTTCAATGCTTTGCTGACATTTCTATTAAGTTATACCCACAACAGGGTTCTGGTATGAAGCAGGGCTCCCACAGTCATTATAATGTGCTGTAATTTTGCTCCTCAAGGGAATGCACAACCATTTTTTGATTGTTTTTTCAATATTTTTACTTATTTTTGTGTGTGTGTTTGTGTGTATTGGGGACACATAGCAGGGTCTCTTGCTCCTGTAAGTAGAATCTGGCTTTATATGGATGCTAGGGAATTGAATCCATACTAGCAGGCTTTTCCAGTAAGTGCCTTTAACTGCTCAGCCATCTCCTCAAACCCTCTTTTTTTCTTTTGTCTTTCTTCCTACCTACATACCTACCTTCCTTTTTTTTTTTTTGGAGACAGGGTTGCATCTAGTCTACGCTAACTTTGAACTCCCTCCCAGTCCTCCTACGTCTACCCCGATTACCAGCATGTGTCACTATACCTGGCTTCTTGGGATGTGTGCGCGGCCATAGCCATATTGTTCTGCCAGCACTGTTAGTGCAAGTAGATAGGTATCTTGGGAAGTGTCAGTTATGTTACTTTGCTTACTGCCAGTGGAGATACCCTGAGGTTTGCTGTTCTCAAAGTTATCCAGATGGTAAGGTCCTTACCTGTTGTGGAGCATACCTTTTCTGTTCTTAGCCACATCACTCATCTAATGTGTAGATTCTGTATGTTTTTAGAATATTCTCACTTTCTTGTGACGTGTCTAAATTGGACCTATACCCTTAAGCATGGGTGACATATAAGGTGTGGTTTCAGAATTTTCAGTTTGCTTTGAAAACACTGTTTTCAGGTCTTGCTTTGCTCAGGGTTATCATATATTGAGGGCTACATAGATCTAGCTTGAGTTCCTGCAAACACATAAGACAATAAGATTTTATGTTTTAACAAAAAGTTTAGAACAAAGAGCAACATGTGTGCAGTCTGAGATCCCAGTCTTCAAGACATTTGTAATAGAAGTCTGTTCAGTATGGATAATGTTTGAATAATTCTGGCAGTTACTTAAGTTTTAAATATTGGGATGAGACCCTGTCAGTGTGACAACCCTGGTTCTGCTGTCTGTCACAAAACTAATTCATGATTAAATATCTGGATATAAATATTTGAAAAATGAATTCTATTTCATAGGTGCTATCTGATAGCTGAAAATACTTAAAATATGGTCCCTTGGAAAAGCCCTGCGTGGTGGCCCCACAGGTCTGTGGAACTCTTGTCCATGGGAGCCACTCTCCTGAGAGTTTTGCCAGGCTTGTCGTGGCTCATGAGTAGAAGGATTTAAGTGAAAAGGCAGGAAGTAAACTATTGGTTATTTTGCTATTACTGTTGTTATTATTTTAGAAACAGGGTATCACAATGTTTCTCAGGCAGGTCCTAATTGTATGTTCATATTTATGTGGTATGCCTATAAGCCACATAGATCAGGGGACTTTGTATGTGTCTGTCGGTTAGGGGGAGGATCAGAGAATGCATGCATTTGGCATTGGTATGTCATGTTTGGATATTTACCACCACAGTTTAAACAGCTGGGGTATAAGAGTTGTATTTATATATACTGAGTATCTCAAGAATTACAGTGATACCTAGGAAGTCATTTGGGGTTGCAGGATAGCAAAGGAGGGAGCTGCAAAGCTAGGGGTCCCCCGGGAAGTACTTGAAAATCTGAAGCACTGGCTGTTAATATCAGTGCAGCTCTTGAGGATGGAGCTATTTTCATATATCAAGAACAGCAGCCCATGTAGTACCAGGGCTAGATACTTTTATCCAGAAGACTTGTCTTGAAGACCAAAGGTATGAAGATATTTTTCTTTATATTTTCTTTATTTAGTTTAGAGAGAGGGAGAAGGATGGAGGGAGAGAGAGAGAGAAAATGGGTGCATCTGGGCCTATAGCCAGAGAAAGAGAAAATGGGCATATCAGGGCTTCTAGCTACTGCAAAAGAACTCCAGACACATGAACCACCTTGTGCATCTAGCTTTACGTGGGTACTGGGGAATTGAACCCAGGTCCTTAGGTTTTGCAGGCAAGCTCCTTAATTGCTGAGTATCTCTCCAGCCCCTCAAAGATATTTTTGGCAAACTTTGACAAGAAAGCCTGGCAGGAATCAAGTAACAACATGAGCCAGAAGTCCCCTGAATGACTGTCACTCCACATCTTTCTGTCCTACATTTTTTTTTTTTTTTTGCCTTGATTTGAATCAGCTATATAGCACCAAAGGTATGAATGAGGTGACATCTTGTTTTGTAATTTGCTGCAGTCTGCCAGTTAACGGGGACCTATGTAGGGATGCTAATTACTAGCCCAGTTCAAATTTGGAGGAACTTTCAGAGTTTTTCAAAATCTGTTCAGACTATAGGTCTCATTTAAGCTATTAAAGAAGAAATTATATTAGTGAAAGGGGAAACCTCAAATGTGATAGCCTTAAAGGTCTACCGTGGAAATTTACTTTCTGGAAGAAATTATGTTGTTTCTAACAGTTGTGTAGTTTCCTTTATTTTTAAAATTTTCAATTTTATTTTATTTTATTTTATTTTTATTAGTTATATACATAGTGTGTATACGGTCATGTTGGTACCATTGTTAACCTCCTCCCTGTACTCCCCCCTCCACAGGGACCCTCCTCGTTGGGGAATGTGGCTCATGCATAGTGGGGTTAGCCATCAGTTATGTGTAAGAGGCAATGTTACTTTTAGGTTCACAATTCTACTTGATGTCATTTTAAAAACAAGACATTAAACACTTTTGGAATTGCTGAGTGGTCTGGACCTCTAGTTCTTATTACTCAGGAGAGACTTTCAATTTGCCCCAGACCTGGACTCTGTCCTGTTTTGCTGGGCACTTGTGCTGATGTAAAGTTGAGTAAGAAACAGCCTGATGATTCTGCTTAGAGCCTGGAGGTAGTCACAGGGCTTAACTACTCTAGATCATGCAGGTGTTTAAGCACTTTCTCAAGAGAGGGTTAGCTCTTTGCAGGAATTATACTAATTTGCCTACATCTTAGTCAAACACTGGGGCCAGGCTGGAGTTCTTAGCAGACATTTATTAAGATAATTAGTTCAGGCTTTTTATAATCATGGAAAATGTTAATAAAAATTGAGAAAAAAAAAAGGATAATTAGTTCAGGGATCCAGCCTGTTCACCTTTCAGCCCCAGCCACTGTGGTAAAGACATTACTTTAGTTTCTTTATATTGAATTGTGTGAGTCCCTCCACCTTTTATCTAATACTCCTGGCATTTGTGGTGCTTGAACAGTCATGAATAAAAGAGCTCAGCTTGCTTTAGAACTGGCCCCTGAAGTAGAATATAGGAGGATTCAGATTGCATGCTTATTTCCAGTTTTGGTTTCTTCTTGTGGGTCGTGGAGCTGGGAAGATTGTCATGGTAAAGTCTGGGTTCCCCAGGGGAGCTTGGAAAACCAGCCACCTGGCTAATTACTTCTGGCTGTTAAGGAATAAAAATCCATGACCTTAAAATGATATCTACATGTCTGTACGCCAACAACAAAAAACACATACCATAAAATATTTGCTCTTTGTGCATATTGTTGTGATGGATGTGGTCCTGCTTATTAAGGTCTCTCCATCCCCTTCATTTTAATTTGGGGTTGAGAAAAGTGACATAATTACTTGCCCTGGCTTATCCCCACCTCTTAGTTTTCTAACCTCTTGAAGTTGGGGATCTGCCTTGTGAAAAGCAGTTTTGGCACAGCTCATTCAGCTTTGTTAAAGGCAGTAACACATCAGTGAACAAATTGCTCCCTTGCATATGCTAATCCTGAGCTTAAAAGAACTCTTTGTAACATGTCTGCTATAGCCTGAGGAGAGATGGGAGTTGAAGTCTTGTCAGATCATGTCATGTGACCCCTAAATAGCTAAAATGCCTATTTTCTTTGGGTCAGCAGTTCCATACTCAGCATATGCCAATGCAAGTGTCCTGTGTGGTTTGTGGAAAAGCTTAGTCCTTGTTCCTGCTTTTGTGTGCAGGACCTGTTCTTGTCATTGAAGATGCACTCGCTCAAATTTCAATGCTGTTGGGTAGCAACACCCAATCTTACTTTCAATAATAAGTTAAAGAATTCAAAATCTTTCTTTGTTGTTATGAAAATGGTGATTTGCCTTTTAGGAAAGCATGTTGTTAATCCCATCTGTCTCTGCTATGTTTATGCACAGCAGCATCCAGTTAAAGACTATCCCTCAGAATTCCCCCCCCCCCCCCAGCCCCGTAGTGGGGTGGGTACTGATGGTCCTCTGGTCCTCACCAGGAAGTAGCAGAAGGAAAAATTAAATTCTCTCATATCATAGCACACACAAGCAGCAAGCACCCATTTTTCTAGCACTAAGTAGAACAGAAGCACATTTTGAAGTAGTAGGACCTGAAGGATCCATGAAGGGTTTGATGGTAACATCAGGCTTCTTTTAAGTTCAGAAAGCTCTGTCAGTGGTTACCTTCAGTCTTTAGACACACATGTACCTTACAGGAAATAAAAGACCATCATTGTCATGTTTCTCAAATAATTATCACTTCCAGGTTGGGTTTTCATGTATACAAGAGGTTTGGGAAGAAATCTTTGATTAGTATTTTCTTGTCTTACAGAGTAATTCCCTCTTGGCCCCAGACACTCTAAGAGGCACAGATAAACGCAGAAATGGCCCGGAGTTTTCCAGTGACATCAAAAAAAGAAAGGTGGATGATAAGGATTCTAGCCACTATGTAAGTGAATAAAGGAATTCAAAGTAATCATTGTTTACTTAATGCTTACTTCTGAGTATACTCTGAAGTCTTAGATAATTCCACATTACTGAAAGTATACTATAAAGTGAGTAAGTTCTTAAATTCCAGGATATTAGTTACCTTTGAGAGCAATAAATTACAGTTTTTGTGTAACTAGTTTTAGTATATTGAACTTTTACCTGTGTTGCTCATGCAAGGGTTGCTTACGCAGGCCTGTAATCCCAAAACTCTGTAGGCTGAAGCAAGAGGATTACAAAGGTGAAGCCAGCCTGGACTACATAGTGACAGCATGTCTCAAAAAATCAAGGACTGTGGATATAGTCCATTAGTGAGGTACTTTCAAAGCTTGTGCCAGGCCCTAGGTTCAATCCCCAGCATGACCAAAGAAAGGGGGAGGGGCTGGCTTCATGGACTATGTGGCTGCTGTATAGGGCTCTATGCTAGAAGTACTCTCCCTCATCATCTTCAAGAATCTTAGCTTTTTATTTGATTTCATCTTAAATGTATCCCCTCCTTAGCTCCTTGTGGTACTGGGAATCAAACCCAGTGACTCATATAATAGATCAGTGCTCTGTCACCATTGTAAGATCCCAGCCCCAAATCTCTGAATTTGAAAGTTCTGTATTTTCATTTCATCTTGGACCTTGCAAATTTAGTAACTACTCTTACTCAAAAAGTAAAAATGTTGGTATCACTATATGCCTTTTGGATACTTTTCTAAGCAAATTCTGTTCCTTGTAAGTTTAAGGGTAAAGATTACCATCATCTTCAGGGAATGATCCTAGTCTGTGGTTACAAGAACAGCATCAAATATCAGTTCATTTTTGTGAATGAGATCACTGACTGTGTGATAGAGTGAGAATTGTAGGTACAGATATAGCATGAACCATATTCAAATGAGATCACTGACTATGTGATAGAGTGAGAATTGTAGGTACAGATATAGCTTCAACCATATTCAAAGAAGATCAAGCCAGCCCAAGTGGCCATTAGCTCAATGGAGGAGCCATAAACATTGAAGCTTGCAAATAACTTGAAAATGCCTAGTGCTTCAGGCCACATGTGGATGTGTTCTCAGGAACTTAGTTATAGAAAGCTGAACTAGGCTGTTTGCCTCTTGGCTTTGGAGGAAGAGGTATCTCCTGTGCAGCTAAGTGGTGTTTTGTTTCCTGCTGGCTTATTCAAGCCTTCAGCTAACAAGAGGCAATATTTTGTGAATACCAACTCAGGTTAGTGCCAAGTGCCCTGTCCTCTGACATGGATTATTTCATTTAATTTTTACTACAAGCCACTGAGTTGGGTATCACCTTCATTTTGTAGAGTAAGAAGCTGTGGCTCACAGTGTTTAAGGGTTTTGCCAAAGGTCATGGTTAGTACAAAGTCTAGAGCCTGCTTGACTCCAAAGTCTGGCCTATGTCACAGTCCAAATTCACATTCATTCTTGGAGTTAGTATTTCTCCAGAGGTCATCATATCAGATAACAGTGTGTTTATAGTTTAATGCCAACCCAAACCAAGCCTTTCTGTGTTTAGTGCTTAACCTTCTTCCTTTATCTGTTGCCCAGAGCTGCACTTTTATTTTGACATTAAATGCTAACAGTGAAGTTGGTGGTCCATGGCATGCAGAAACTGGGAAATTGTTGCTTTCTATAGGCCTTGTGTATTTAAGTTTTAATTCAGCATTATGGGACCTCGAATCAGTAGCTTGACATAACAGTTTTGTAGTTACTTGTACTTGTTATATCTGGTTAGAAAGGTGGGGTTAGGGAGTGATATATTATGTTGGAGAATGTGGGGAATGAGGCCTCAGAGCAGAGATTTTTGATCATAGGCGTTTGCTATACTAGATTTATATTTGTAGCAGGACCGAGTACAAAGCTAAGATTTAAAGTATAGAAGATTGACTCATGCCAGAGCTCTGTTAGAAGATAGAGGGTGTTGGAATGGAGAAAGACTAGCTGACGGGTAAAAAATAGAATGAAGAATCTCTAGAGTTCTGTAGCAAAATAGGAGTGAAGTTTACAACCACTTGTTATATGTTTTATGACAGTAAAAGACAGTAGTTTGAGATCCCAACCACAAATAATAAGGACATGAAAATACTTATTAACTTCAGCCAGGTGTGATGGCACATGCTTTCATCCTAGCACTCGGGAGGTGGTAGGAAGATCACTGATGAGTTCAAGGCCACCCTCAACTACATAGTAAATTCCAGGTCAGCCTGGACTAGAGTGAAACCCTACCTTGAAAAGCCAAAACAAACAAACAACAAAGAAAGAGTTTCATAGTAATAAAGTAATTGTTTGCTACTTTTAGCCAATTTACCACATGCACTATGTTTCTATAATTCTTTTCTCTAAAAAGGGAGCCCATTTAGTTTATGCTTATTTCATCACTATTAACCTTACCAGCTTTTGTGCTTTTATGTGGGTTTTACCGAGAAAAACAACTTATTTTAGTATGATTTTACCTTTTTTTTTTCATGAAAGCATTTCAGTAAATTATATTTTTGGATTACCCTGGCTTCTTGTTTGGTTGTTACAGTGAAAAGCCTGCTGTTTTATAACAGTGATTATGGCCTATCTTGTAACATATGATTGATAAGAGTAACCCATGTCTCTGAAATGTAGTCAAATATGTAAGAATATAGGTGGAAAAAGAAATACAAATTATTTAAGACCTATATTTAGAAATAAAGGTAAAGTTTACAGCATGGGATATGGGCCTGCAGAAGGCTATTGAGGATAATGTATGCACTAATATTCTCAAATGTTGTTTTGTATAATTTTGTAGCTACTTAGATCATAAATTGAGGTCTATTTCCTGTAGCTACTGGAGTCCAGTGAGTGTTCCTACTTCTCCCATATACTCAATACTTTTCACTATAGTAAAAGCTATGCATAAAGCTTTTGACTAAGAAAATAGATTTCCTTGTTTTTCAGTCTTAAACTTTACTGTAAGAATGACTGCATCTTAAATACAGCGGTTTTCCTGAATGTTTTGAAACTTGGGTATTCCTCTGATCTGCAAAGAGACAATAAGGCTATTTTGTAGGATGGTAATAACCTACAAATACTGCTGCCTGCTTGCCTTCCCTCGCTCCAAAAATAATTTAGGCTGGAGACTTTTTTGTTGTTTGTTTTTCTGATAGTTTTTGTTGTTTTTGATTTGTATTTTGTTTGAGATGGGGTCTCAGCCCATACTGGTCTCAAAACTTCATGTATCCAGGATGACCATGAACTTATGATCCTTCTGCCTCCACCTCATGAGAACCCAGATTACAGGCATGCACCATCAGACCCAGTTTTGTGTGGTGCTGGGAACTAAGCCTAGGGCTTTGTGCATGGTACATGTTATTCCCTCTGCCACATCTTCAGCCCCAGGAAGTTTATTCTTTTTTTTTCCCTTTGGCATGCATATGTATTTGTGTACAAAACTGCATGCTGGTCAGAAGACAACAAGGGGAGCCACCATTTATCTCCTTTAAGACAGGGTCTTCCATTGACCTGGAGCCTATTAGGCTAAACAAGCTGCCTAGCAAGCCTCAGATATCTGCCTCTCTGCCTTCTCAGAGCTGGAATTTTGTGTGCATGCTGTCATGCCTAGCATTAATGTGAGTACTAGGGATCAAACTCAGGCCTTTTTGCAAGTACTTTACGAACTAAGCCATCTCCCAGGTCCAAGAGGTTTATTTTCTGCTATAACTAGTGCCATGGGAAAATGGTTTGAGTAAATTTGCCTCTATGAAATGTCTGTGAGTGCCAGATTGACTGTTAGAATGTGCTTAGGTGATACATACAAAGCCAGTGATATTGTCAATGATTTTGTGTACTTTGAAATCAAATGGGAAAAGGATTCTGACATAAGGATATGCAGATTTTAGAATACAAAATAGATTTAGCTATTGCAAACATTTATTAACCCCCTACAATGTCCTAGGTTTTCTCAATTTACACTCTTCCTATAAGCAAATGGAGATTGTATAGCTGGCTTCCTATTGCAGCAGAATTCCTGTCTGGAATTTTGCATAACTTCAGGCTAATTGCAAGGGCTGGCAGTCTGGAAGGAAGCCCACATTGCATGACTTGAGTAGTTGTCTAATTAGGTTTCTTACTACCAAAAGCTACAGAAAGAAATTTAACTGTCCAAAGTCCATTCTTGACCTTTACTAAAGAATTAAAATTTCTTTTTTTCCAGGACAGTGATGGTGACAAAAGTGATGACAATTTAGTTGTGGATGTGTCTAATGAGGTAACTGCGGATTTTTTCAAAGTTTATCTTGAATAATGTAAGAAAAATCGAATTATGAATGAATGAAGTAGAGCTGCAGTTCTGTCTTTTTATACCTTTTTATATCAAGAACTTAATGATTTTTTATGGATGAGGCAATTAGACTATCTTACTCAAACCATAATTACTCAACAAAATTTCTAGGCTGGGGATGCAACTGATTTGAGGAGTATTTTTTTCCTTAAATTTTTTTAAAATTTATTTTTATTTATTTATTTATTTGAGAGAGAGAGAGAGAGAGAGAGAGAGAGATAGAGAAAATGGGCATGCCAGGGCTTCCAGCCACTGCAAATGAACTCCAGACACATGCGCCACCATGGTATCTGACTTTACGTGGAACCTGGAGAATTGAATCTGGGTCTTTAGGCTTCACAGGCAAGTGCCGTAACTGCTAAACCATCTCTCCAGCATGAAGAGTATTTTTCTAACATTCTCACAGGCAGCCTTGTTTGAAAATTCCCAATTCACTTTTGATTCTAAGTTGGTTTCCAGGCTAGGGGAAGTACTTGGACACCAGGAGCAATATGATTGTTTCCTTTTTTAGTATGTTTCTGGGTATATAACAAATGCTGTCTCGCTCACTTTAGTGACCTTAAGTATAACACTTCCCATTCCCAGTCTAAAAGATTCTGAGTATTATACTTTAATTTAGAGAGTATGGAAAAGACTGTCCATTATGAGCTAAAACAAAAACCTTTCATTATGTTTGTTGAGGACCCTTCTTCTCCACATGCAAGTCCTGCCCACTCACCCCGAGAAAATGGGATTGACAAAAACCGCCTGCTGAAGAAAGATGCTTCAGGCAGCCCAGCATCCACGGCCTCCTCAGGAAGCTCCTCATCACTGAAATCCAAAGAACTGAGCTTGGTAGGTAAATAATTGACCTTTGCTGGCTAGCAGTGCTTTTTTTCTTTGTTGACCATATGACACTGAAGTGTGTAAGCTAGGTTTTTGGGTGTTTTTTTTTTTTAATATTTTATTTATTCATTTGAGAGAGGGAAAGAGGCAGAGAGCGAGAGAGAGAGAGAGAGAATGAGAATGGGCGTGCCAGGGCTTCCAGCCACTGCAAACAAACTCTAGTTGCATGTGCCACCTTGTGCATCTGACTTACGTGGTTACTGGAGAACCGAACCAAGGTCCTTTGGCTTTGCAGACAAGCGCCTTAACTGCTAAGCCATCTCTCTAGCCCCTGGGTGTGTGTTTTAACATTAAAAAGTGAAACTCCCTGTGCCCCATTCATTGTTTATGTTTCTCTAACATACATTTCTCTTGGGAAATGATTAAAGTGGGCTGTTATTTCTGTCCTCAGATATGTTCTGTGAAACTTGCCTATAAGCAAATAATTGTCTTCTGTTAGGTCTTAAGACATGTTGATCTACTAAGCTGGCATTTATTTAGTAGACTGAGTGGTCATGACTGAGCATGTCACAGATGTGCTTCAGCACTGCGGATTCACAGGAGGCCTGGGACTGGTGGTGTGGGTGCATCACAATCCTTTCATGTGGGCATTTATTCACTGAGAAAACTATAGTGAGTATGTTACAATACAATTGTAACTCCAGTACTTGGGAAGCTGAGACAGGAGGCTCTTACATCGTTAGACAATGTCTCAGAGAGAGAGAATGGGAGAAGAGAGAAAAAACAGTTTGAATTGTATCTAATTTCTTCACTTTTATGGGAAATAACCCCCTAACTACCTTGAAGTTAATCTTTACATGGTGACCCCAAGATTTTCTTCACTTCTCCTTTCACCTATGGATAGCAAAGACTGAGTAGTTGGCTGAAACTCCTCAGTCCACTAAGTCCCAGGCCAGAAAAAGTTGGGGTTTCTGGGTTATGCTCATTTCTGTATTATCTTGCTTCTTGGGCTGTGCTGTATTCTAGCAGACTTGTAAGGCAAAAGAAGATGCCCTTGTGTAACCTTGTTGATACCTCAAGTTGTAAAGGTCTCTGTTAGGTGTTAAGTCTTCCATCTGCACTGGAGGGTTCTCACTGGCTAGACAGCCACATGAGTAGCCATGTTTACCTATGCAGGGTATTCTTTCTAGGCATGTCTCTCAAGAATATTGGCAAGGGTGGTTCTTGAGTTGCTGCATCTAAAGTACTGGTTTGTTTCTGAAATAATTGATGCCCCCTGCTGTCTCCCTGCCAGTCTCAATCTCTGGGCTGCACAGGCCATGCTGGGATAAGGGTCTTACTCAGTATCCAGGTATGCATTTCTAAATGACTAGGAATAATTTTGTGTTTGGTTATCATTCTAATTTGGCACTAAGCCAAAGTCCATAAGCCTGATATAAAATTCTTTCTAAAATAAAATCTGTGGAGGAAGAAGTGCGATCATGTTCCGTGTCTCCAGCTCAAGTTTTAATCTGGCAGGAAGACGAAAGGTCAACATTCTCGCTCACAAGTTAATGCTGTCAACATTGTGTGGATTTAAGAAAATTGGCTGGGGAAGAAGGAGAAGGTGCCCAGTGTCCCAGCTGCTATTGTGATAAATTGTGTAATATGGCTTGGATTAAAAGTAATACTCATTTAATTTGTTTAATGATACTAGCATGAAAAAGCCAGCACGCCTGTTCTGAAATCCAGCACACCAACACCTCGTAGTGACATGCCAACACCGGGCACCAGTGCTACTCCAGGCCTCCGTCCAGGCCTTGGCAAGCCTCCAGCCATGGAACCCCTTGTCAACCAAGCAGGTACAGCATCCCCTGTTATGCTGTGTTTTATTTCTCCCATCTCCAGCTCAATGTGTTGTGTTAATCTTGTGACACAATTTCCCCATGATTGCAACATAGTGACCTCCTTCCTATCTCTGAAAAAGGCATGGCAAAACCCTGATGTTTGGGTTTTAGCAGCTGCACTGTTTTTTCTCCAACTGTTTATATTCAGCTTTTCTTTCCTTTTTTCTTTTTAAATAATCCAATTCCTAGGGATTTTAGTAATTGAAGTTTCCAAACATAATCTTTTAATTATTGTTTAATTATTCCAAACATAATATCTTAACCAAACTGTCATTGTCTGTCTGATTTCCCTAATGTTGCCAAAATAGCTGGTTTTTCAGTTACAGTGTGACCTTGCCCATAGTTGCCTGTTGATACATCTTTCAGGAATCAGTAGGCCCTCCTTCAGAAGAAGTTGGGGCAGTTTCATTAATACTCCAGCCCATGAGGTTACTCATAACTTTCAATGTGATATTTGTCACTTGACAAACTAAAATGTTACAATCCGTGTCCAAAGGAAACTAGGCATCAGGATATCTAAAACCCTGCTCTAGTTTACATGAACCTAGGATTTGGCTTTCATTTGTAATTGGCGTCAGAGAATGGACAGTTCAGACTGAAGGAAAAATTATCAATTTTATCAAAGAAAACCTTTTGACTTTAATTCAGGTAAACATACAGTATCTATGCGTTGGTTTGCTCTTTATGAATTGCTTGTGAAGAAGTTGATTAATCCCTCAGCTTCCTACTATTGCTATATTTGCCAGTGAGGAAGTGAGGAGCTGTGCTTTCTATCCCAGAAAAGAATTCAGCTCTGGAGAGGAATAGATGTTATGTATAAATTGGTGATGATCCCTTCTTCCCTGGAAGTCTTCGCCTCCTCACCATCTCCAATGACAAGAATCATTGGTTAGATTTGACTTTGTGGGTCAGATTTGACTTGATAGTCAAGTCATGGGTGGCATGTGTTTTCTTGCAGCAGCTGGCCTGAGGACACCCCTAGCAGTGCCTGGCCCATACCCTGCCCCCTTTGGGATGGTGCCCCATGCGGGCATGAACGGTGAATTGACTAGCCCAGGCACTGCCTATGCTGGTCTGCACAGCATGTCTCCACAGATGAGTGCTGCCGCTGCTGCTGCTGTTGTAGCCTATGGGCGCTCCCCAATGGTAGGTTATGGGCTTTGGTATGCTGCAGGATGTGCCCATTGCCCAAGGTGTTCAGATCTTGGGGTGCATGTGCCTGAAGGGGCAGAGCCCCAAGATGTAGGGCTAGAGTGAGGGAGCCTTGGGGTATACCATCTGGAATGATGGACACTGGGGCATAGACCTCAGTGTGCATGGCCTCACTGCCCTTCAAATGGAGCTGTCAGCAACCATAAACTGCAGAAACAAAGACCAAAGATGTCCACTGTTCCAGCCACACACTTAACTTTCTTTCCATCAGTAGGCAGGTTCAGTACATTAGAGCCAAATGCCTTTGGTTTTACTATTTCTCTAGATGAAAGAAAGTGGTTAGTGGTCCAGGAACATCTGGTTTTCTCCCACCAAGCAAAGACTTAATTTGAAGACAATGAAGTGATTCCAGTGGCTTTACAGAAACCTTTTCTTGATTTTTAAGATTTTTTTTTTCTTTTCTTTAAATCTGAGGAAAAAATATTTGAGAAACCATGGCCTTCTTTTTCTGTACCTTTTTCTTTAAATCCTATGTATAAGAAGTGATTTGTGTATCACATGGGCAGATTATGAAACCATAGGGCCAGTTTTTCCATGTCTTCTTACTGGGCCTTTTGCTACCATACAAGGGACCCAGTTTTTGACTAAGATAAAAAACTAGAAGTAGGCAGATTACAATGATTTTGAGGCCGTCTTGTGTTACAGAACAAGTTCTAGGCCATCCTGGGCTAGAGTGAAACCCTGCTTCAAACAAAACAAACACAAAATTACATTGAAGGGTGAATTTGTGTCACCCTTGAGCATGCCAGAGAAGTGAATAAGATACCATGCATAGAAAAGTACCCATGTCTCCTTGAATGGCAAGGGACAATTATTCTGTCATTATGGTGCACAAAATATGGACCCCTCATATGAGTCTTTACCCACTGATCCTGACAAGTGGCATATAACAATAGATGTGTGGCCACTAGACACATGTTTTATTATATCAGCTCAGAGAGGTGCTATTAGCTCTTGAGTATGGAGTCTCAGGATGTTATATAGTACCCCAAAATGCCAGGACAACCCAGAAGGAAGAAGAGAATGAGCTAGCTCACAGCTTCCATAGGGCTGCATCTGGTCTGTGTGCCACTCCCTGTACTTGCTGGGATGAGGCAGGCCCTCCACTATCTATGAGAAGTTTTGTTCCCTGGAAAGCTGGTTCTTGATACTCAAAGAGATTATACCTTCTTCTCCAGTTCCTTAAAAAGGAAGTTTATTTTGTAGTGTTTAGAGGTGGTTCTTTGACTTGCCAGCTTGTACGTTTTTCTTTGGTACATGCTAGCCACTTTTACTCATGCTATGCTCACTTGTATATATACTCACTTGTATCAAGGATAGACAAATTTTTAATAGGAAGTTAATGTCCACAAAATGCCTTCCTTGCATAAACTGAGTCTACTGCACTTTATTTTTATTTTCAGGTTGGTTTTGACCCTCCTCCCCACATGAGAGTACCTTCCATTCCCCCAAATCTGGCAGGAATCCCTGGGGGAAAACCGTAAGTACATCTGTGCCTTGGTTTTGGTTGGTTTCAAAGGTGGTGTTCTCAACAGGCTGGAATTCCCAAGGGAGAATAGGCTTGGGCGTTTCCAAGGCGACTTCTGAGGAGTGTTAGCGCTTTTCTATAAATAGGTACCTTGTAGGTGTCATGCCTCTGGCTTCTCCCTGTGGGTGAGCTCATGTGTTGTTATTTTTGGAGCTGAGCTGTTGGTGAGATGAGGCTGAAATAGGAGGAAAGAGCTGGAGGTAGTTGGCCCTCTCTGCTTGACCTTTCTGAAGAAAGCTGCTCTGACTTGACGTTTGATTTTAGGGCAGCTGCGAGAGAATTTTTGCTAGTGCTCTACTGTGGGCAGTAAGCTGTCAGAACTCTTGAAATCTTAAAGGCTTGGAATGTGTTATCTCCTTACCCAAGGCAGTGCAACCCTTTCCCTGTTTTGGTGGAAACGAGTTATTTGATAGTTAGACCTTATGGGATGTCAGCATTGCAGATTGACCACCAAGCCACCAATTTCAATTTTGACCTGAGCCTTGATCTGTGAGGTTATACCTATAAAAAGAAAAATGGCTTTATGGGGAAGCAAGAGCTAATAATTAAAGGATACAAGACCATTCAGAATGTGAAAAAAAAAACCTCAGTTATTCTAAAATGTCACTTGCTTTCCATGTGTTATTTATAAGAAGTATGGTTTTAAAGAATTGACAAATTTCTCATTTAATACAAAGCAAAATTGAAATGTGAGAATCTGTTTACTTCCACAAATGCTCTTGTCGTCTTTTGTTGTAGAAAGAGCAAGAAGGCCTTGTGAAATGTTCACTTTAAAATGAGAGGTTCTTAAAGTTACATGCCTCAAGATTTCCATTAATCTTTGTCACTCCCTTGTCTTTGGTTGTTGCTTGGCCTTTTATCTGTGCTTCTCTTAACATATCACATTGTGCTGTGTTACCAGTCATCCTAGTGTGCTTCTGACTGGGATCTTGTTTCACATAAGATGCTAACAGGAGGAAAAATGCACTCCTTAACGAGTCCACCTCATGCTTTATAGGATGGTAGCTCTCTATTAGCTGCTATTCATGATGACAATATCTACTTCATGGTAATTGATTAATAGTGAAATGAGGCTTTTATCTACATTAGGAATTGGTAGAAGGGTTAAGAATTTAAGGCAGTATCTATAGGTACAGTATAGAACAAGCCTAGAAGTAAAGGTCAATCATGCTAAATGCTCACACAGCTGGTAGGTCGTTTCCAGTTGATTACCTATATACTATGGGCTTGGGTGTTTCTTGGACCCACTGCTCCGTCTGGATAAATTGCAGTAGAGAATAGATAAAGTGAGGAATATTACCCTAAGGAATAGTAGTACCAGGTGAGGAATCTTTGGTAATTATGAGGCAAGAAACTCTAGAATTGGCTTAGGAAAAGTATCATCCAAAGTCAGAACTGTGTGGGCTTGTTCACTGTGGTGGTTTGATTCAGTGTGGTGGTTTGAATAGATGGCCCCCAATATATTTAGATCTTTATTGTTTGTAGTTTGCATGTGCAGCCACCTGGCTGGAGGCAGTATCACAGGGTGGATCTTAGGGTGTGGTGGTGGGTTTCAGATTTCAGTCTAAAGATAGGCAAAGTGTACCTAGCTGGAGTTCCTGAAGTGTGCTCTGTCTTTTGACCTTTAGACTTGTGCTCTCTGTTTGATCCTGTGAAGGCAGGCCAGCTTCCTCTGCCATTATGGAACTTCCCCTGGGTCTGTAAGCTTCAATAAATCCCTTCCTCCATAACTGCCTGGTCTGGAAGTTCATCTCAGTTCACCTGAAGCTGTCTGCTACATTCAGTAGTTAAGACCCCATTTTGAGGTCAATGTGATGGACAGGTAGCAGTAGTAGGAAAGCAATAATTTTCAGTGCTGGTGTAGAAGACTGGGGGGTTCAGGGCATGCTTAATGTGGACGTTTTTCCTTAACTGTCACATACAGGTGTGTATGCACATGCCTGATTTGAAACAGAAGATAATGATATGCGAATCAGAGCCTCTTAGTCTTTCCTTGCCTTGGAGTACCTGGTTGTTCTTTGTGTTCAAAGCTGTGTAAGCACCAGGCTTGATAGTACATGCCTGTCATCATCGCAGCACTTAGCAGACAGAGGCAAGTACCTCACAATTTTGAGGTTAGCCTGACACATAATAGGCAAGGTTCTCTAGAAGAACAGAATCAGAGGATTTATTAGATATACTTAACCAATATGTGCTTGGCAGGCCAACTATGGTTGTCTGTACATTAGCTAGTCTGAGAACCTGGTAGCTTCTCAATTCACAGGGCTGGATACCTCAGTAGTCTCAATCTTTCACTGAAGGCCTGGGGAATTCCTGGAAAGCTGCTTATCCTGGGTCTATATTGGAAGGCTGAAAAAACTGTTTTTCAAAGTTCTACTAAGGAGGGTAGCAACAGGGTAGATATACTCATCAGAATGTTGCTAGGGCAGCCAGGCAAAAGGCCTGCTTTTTCCTTAGAACCTGTTATATATAGGCTGTCACCAAAAAGGCTGAGTTCTTGGAGATCTCTCCCTTCCCCTCAGTTAATCCTTCCTAGAAATACCCTCAGAGATCTGCTCAAGAGGTCTCTTACTTATTTCCTGATCTAATTAAGTTGGCAATAGGTATTTACCATCACAGCAACCTTGTTTCATAATAAAATAACAGTGCTGTAAGCTACAATTAGCATGTACATAGAAACACAGTAGCAAGGTGTACAACTCAGTGTATCAGGGTGCTTTTCTTGTCTGGTCAGAATGGCCACTGGTCTCTGGATATGAGTGGTCACTGCTCTTTCTAAAGAGAATCATAATTGGGGCTGGGGAGATGGCTCAGTGGCTAAAGGCACTTGCACTGGGTAGCATGCACAAGGTGTAAAGTTATGCAAACAATTCTCTGAGGATGAGAAGTTGAAAGTGGGTAGGGCAGCTGGAGGTAGGATGGTTATTCATGGCTTTAATTGCTGTATAACCTCTGTATGAAGCTTTGTGCACCATCCTTCAGTATGTTCCAGACACAAGGCCTTTCCCTGTCTTCTCTGCTTTAGGGGCCTGGTGTTGTGATCATGATTGAGGCTAGCCTGAGACTACATAGTGAATTCCAGGTGAGTCTGGGCTAGAGCGAGACTCTACCTCAAAAAAAAAACCAAAACAACAACAACAAAAACATGTTCTGGGAGGAGTTAAACTTGTAATACAAATGCTATGAAGGTAGAGCAGTGGTTGATAGGCAAATAGATAAAATTAAGATGGAAAGACCTCTTTGGAATGAGGTATATATGAAGCCAAAACACAGGAAGGAATAGGTCTTCCAGGGCTCTGAGGTAGGGACAACCTAGTTCATGCACAGAGTGAGGATGAGAGACTTGTGATGCCACCGGAGTTGAACCATGTTCAGGTTGGCTAGAGGGACCTGATAATATGAATGTTTCTGTGCCCTTCAAGTCAGCTACAATAGCCTCTACATGCCTAGGACAGGGTTCATTACAGTGTGAAAACTCCTATAGCCCTTGAGCTGAGCATCTCCCCAGATTTTAACTCTTCAGTCCTTGTCATTCCTAATGCCTCAAGCCACCAGATACTGCTAATCTAACATCCTCTTGATGCCTCTTCAGATGTTCAGAAGCCACATTGCTTTCTTCAGCCTGAATTTCCTTTGTCTTGTGAGGTATGATTTTAAGTTGCAATGTCCTCTGCTCACCAAGTTCTAAGCACTGTCATCTCCCTCCCATACATCTTTCAAAAATTTTGTTGAGACCTACTGCCTGACCTGCCTTGCTAGTTGGCATTCAGATAGAAGCTCACACCTCAGGGAATTGGTGTGAAGAAACATTTCTTCTCTGGCTTCTTAGAGTTCCCACATAGGCTTAGCAATTAAACCGACCTCAGATAAATTAAAGGAAGATGCCATTTATGTTGTTTTGAAATTGTGTGTATACATGAGTTAGCCAAAGCAGGGAGTACAGATCACAATATGTAGAATTACAGTAGAGAAGGACACTTGTATGAAGCATAAGGTGGGGGCTCAGTTAGGCATGGGAGTGACTAGCTGTAAAAGCACTTAAGAGGCTGAGAAAGGATTGCCATGAATTTGAGGAGAGCCTATGCTATATAATGAGTTCCAGACTAGCCTGGACTGCAGAGTGAGACCCTATCTCCAAAAAGCAAAAGGTAGTGCTGAGGTTCTGATGTAATTGGGGAGGGTCAAGAAGGAATTCCTCTAAGGAAGAGGTTTTAGAGCTACATGAGCACACTTAGGAAGTGAATCTTTAGGTACAGGGTCCAGAGTGCATAACAGCCCAAAGGCCTGCTTTTATCAGAATGGGACCTAGCACTGCACCATTTCATACTTATTTCTGGTGTTATAGTAACCTACCTAAGATTTCCTATAGCTTTCCAACCAGTCTGTTCATTTTCCCTCCCTATCTCCTGCTCACTCTAGCATCTCCTAATTTTTTTTTTCTTTGTTAAAGATGAGTCTTTTCTCTCTGACATCTAGGCCCAAAATGTAGCCTTAGGAACTTACTTAACCTGCTTTTTTTTTTTTTTAACTGAGACTTATTCTTTGTCCAAATCTTTTGCTTTTTCATAACCCCCCATCTGTCACTAAGGACTTAGATGAGGTTAATCTTTGTTCTTATCTTGGTCAGATGGCCATCAGATTATTCTTACCATAAACCATTCATCTGTTTCTTGCACAGAGAGCTTCTGTGTTGAATAGAAGCTGATGTGATGTGTGATGGTCAACAGACACCTCACAGATATTACTAGACTGTTTTTTCCAGCCTCATGTCCTGTCTTCTTTGCATCTTGTTCTGACCAGATAGGATAACCTCCATCTCATTCTAATTGGTGTGTACCTTTCTTCTCACTAGTCTTTACCTTTTCCTGGCTGTGTTACTCAGCTTTCCATTGCTGTCACAAAATACTTGAGATTATCAAGAGGAAGGTTTCATTTGACTCCCAGTTTGAGAGGGTATAGTCTTCGCATACTTGGATCTGTTGGTGTGGGCCTGTGGTTGAGACAGCACATCATGGGTAGTACCATGTGGTAGAGCATGCTGCTTACCTTATGGCCAGCAGGAAGCAAAGATGCCAGTGAGGGGCTCCGTACCCCTTTCAAGGACACAACCCTAGTGTCCTCACTTCCTTCCATTAGGCTCCACCTCTAAAGATTCCACCATCTCCCCATAGTACCAAAAGCTAGGGGCTGCCAAGACTTTGGAAGATATTTTAACACTGTTAAAATATTTTCAGCCCATTAGATGCCACCTCACTTGCTGTTTAATTCACAAGTCTTTCTGCATGCCTTTCTGCACATGATGTCTCTTAGGTAGTACCTTGTTACATCTTATGACATACACCTTGACCTTGGATTAGAGTCATGTGTACAAGTCATGTTTCTATCTACTTCTTCCCAGTGGAAGTAAAGTGCCAGAAATTGTCATATTTGCAGAGATACAGAGTAAACAAATGTTTATTGCTTTGAGTAAGAGTAAAATGAGCTCAGGATTCTACAATACCCTGAGATTCTTCCTTCATGAAGGAGAGATTCATGATTTTTACACTTCGGAATAAAGTGAAATTGATTTATAAGAGAAAATCCTAACTTTATTTCCATACCCTCATGACTATATTTAATTAGTATTGTTCAATTAGCTTAATATGAATGTCCCAAAACCTCTCCCCTTTGCCTTTTCAGAGATGATTTTCAGTTTATAAGGTATAAATGTAATTCCCTGTATTTCTCAATCTTGTTTGTCTATAGAAGTGTTTTCTGTGCTAGGATTTCTAAACTCAGCTTTCAAAATAGCTGCCTTGGGCATCCTCCAGGAATCTCTTAGTGTCTGTCTTGATTTTGCAGAGCAGCTTTGTTCCTGTCCTTGCACATCTAGAGGTCTGGAAATGTTTGATTGATGAAAGTGGATCCTAGAACTTGGACTCTTGTTTATTTATTTGACAGAGAGAGAGAGTAGGCGCACCAGGGCGTCCAATCACTGCAAATGAACTCCAGACACATATGGCCCCTTGTGCATCTGGCTAAACTGGGTCCTGGGGAATTGAAACTGGGCCTTTTGGCTTTGCAGGCAAACACCTTAACTGCTATACCATCCTTCAGCCCCTTAGCACTTGGACTTTTAATGCTCACTTTGCCTGGAGAACCTTCACATTCTTATTTCCACTGCTAGTAAATTTTTTTCATGTTATTTTTGCAAGTGTCCTATTAAGAACAAAGAAAGAAATAATATATTCAACTAACTAGTCTCCTATCGTAATGCTTGAAGTCCTCTACTTACAATCTATTATAGCACTTCAGTGCTGTATACCTGCCACCTTCCAAATGAGTTAAGGATTGTACCCTGATATGCATATTACTATTTGGGAGGATGACAGGATGCCAAACTTAAAACAAACAAGCTTGCGTAAAGTAGATAGAGGCTTTTTTGAGATATGAGTTAGATATGTAGGCCTGGTTAGAATTTAAATATGAGTTTTTGCCCAAAGGTTAATGTTTTCAGCACTCGCTCTCCAGATGATGGTGTAATTTAGGGAGATTGTAGAACTTTTGAAAACTGTGTCCTAATTAGCAGAAGTGGGTCTTGGGGGGTAGCAGAGTTGTTAAAGGTTACATCCATCTCCGGTTCTAGCCCAAGGTTTCTGCTTACTGTTCTGCCAACATGTTAACAAGTTATGTCACAAGCTACTGTCCATGAAACAAGCCATTCTAGTCACTGTGCTTCCCTGCTGTGATGGACTATGTCCTCCAAAGCTGTGAGCCAAAATCAAGCTCTCTTCCTGTGAGTTGCATCTGTGGGGTATTCTGTTATGACCAAAAAAAAAAAAAAAAGTGACTAATACAGACATTGAAGATTTCTCAAAATAAATTTTCTTGTATTGGCAGATTTCCCCCCCATTAGCTGGGTTATTATATCCCTAAGGACCCATTTTATGCTCTAAAATCTTCAAATAATGCTCTGATATTCTTATACTTCTATACCACTACTCCACCCCCAGTTCTTCTACTTTCATTGGTTTTTAAGCTAAGAGTAATCTCCAAAATCATAAATTGTACAAATTGTATCTTCTCATCTTATTTATTTATTTATTTATTTATTGTTCTTCTCATCCTTTTTAGTAGCCAGTTGTCCCTAGCCCCCAGCCTCCTGCCTCCAGATTTCTTGTCTCTGAAGTCTGTATTTGAAGCACATTGATCATGGTGACTTGTGTTTAATGTAGGTGCTTCTATTATGGTAGGTCCTACATTCTTCCTGTGAGGGATACTGTTGTGATCACTAAGGCAAAACTTAGGAAGTTCATTTGTACTTGATTTACTCTGTACTTGAATATTGCCTATGCATCTAGAACCTGGGTAGTTTCTCCTGGATTACTTTCTTTCATCTCTAAATTATAAGGGACTCTGTTACCTTCTTAGGGAAACCAGGTTGGGTAGAATTGTTGTGACTTCTCTTGGGAGTCCTTTCCACTGTAGCTTTGTGTATTCTAGACCTCAAAAGTCCTATTCATAGTCTAGAGTTTGTCAGGTATAAAAGCACCTGACTGTGGAGAAATAAGATCCCCACATCTCAATGGGGAATAACCTCTCTGCTTGTACTTTACTACATGGGCTGTGCTCTCCAAGTCCTGGGTGTAGGCGGCACTGTAGTTTCTTCTGTCCTACGTTGCAGTGAGGGGCCCAGTATCCACTGGATATATCTGACACGAGGAAAAATTATTAGACTGGTTGTTTCAATTATTGTGGCAGATTATATTTCCAGGGTATAAGAGAGCCATCTCCACCGCATGTGCTAGATAATAGTCCAGAGAAATTGGATGTTGTGACCCAGGTGGTAAGAGGATGGCTGCCTACCTCCTTGTTTCAGCCTATTTTCCTTATCAGTAGTGTTTTTCATGACTCAGTTTATGATAGGCAGTAGTCCATAACTTGTACTGATTTACGGATTAACTTCTAGATCCCTGAAGGCTGGCAAAGGCATTCCACTTTTCCATGCAGAATTCTACATTTATAAGGACAAAAATGTCCAGTGTGATAGATTCTATAGTAGAAATTCATAGGAGAAGCAGAAACCTGAAGAGGAATCTTCCTATCTAGAACAGGAATGATAGATACGGGGTTGGAGGATAGGAGGGGATGCTGCTCCAGGCAGAGGGAACAGTTATATAGGATTTGGAGATGTGACTGTGCATGGCATTTAAGGAACTGGCCTGCGGTCATGTAGGTATAGGTGTAGGATCCCATGAAGTGGGAATAGTTGGCACTTAGATTGTAAATGGCCTCAGGATCCCTAAAGAAAGAGCTTGAAGACTGGGTGAAGGTTTTTAACATGATTGAATTTGTGATGCCTGTTCATATAGCAAAAACTTCCACATCAGCAGTGCCGTGTCCTTGGCATCAGGGACTTGGACACAGCCCTCATCTCTGGGTCTCTGTGTATTCATTACTGTTTACTGGATTCTGCCACTGTAGTTCGATCCATTTCCAGCTAACCAATTGCCCCTTGAACACCTGCTTTCTTTTGACCACAAGACACAGCAGTTATAGTAACAGGGGCCAGTATGCTCAGGAAAACAATCTGCTTGCTAAAAATGCAATCTTGTTCCTTCTTCTGGAAAGTCTCCATAGGGGATGCTTTTCTTTTAGCCCTTCACCTCCATAATGTACCCAGTAAATTTTAAGTCCCTTTATCTAAACTGGTGTTTATTTTTATTTGCTTTTAAATATATGTGGAATCCAGTAAGGTTTCTTCTTGGTTCTCCAGTGCTGCTACCTGACTTTAGAATTAGAAACAAAGTATCTAGTTGTCAGATCAGAAGGCTTTGTGTCTGGGCTTACAGGCAAAGATCTCTAGATGTGATCGCCTTAGTCAAGCCTGATGCTCCCTCACAGGGAGTCCGGGAATTCTCAACTTCTGCCTCATGATTTACCATCAGAGAATAGTGTCCTTTTTTGTGTTGATGTCTGTTTTAAGTCTGCCAAGGGACATGTCACCTATGCTTGCCTCTTGTGATCTGTGATTTTCCATACCTCCTCTGTCATTTCTTGTTTGCCTGATTGTTTCCACTTGCATCTTCCTCCTTTTCCACATCCTTTGATACTCACACTTACCCATTAGTGGAATAAGGGCCCTAATTTAGTGGTGCCTCACTAGCTGTTGGATTTGTGGTGGTTTATCAGTAAAACTCTTTTCTGAAGTCCCGCTGCAGTGTGCATGCTGTGTTTTTTAGGTTTCTCTCTTAATCCTCACAATGACCTAATGCTTTAGTAGAAGGTAGCTCTTACTTCATTATTATTGCCGTCATGTGGATGAGGAAACAGGTCCAGCACATTTGGTGCAGCTGGCAAGCCAAGTTGTGTCTGAGATCCATCTAATACCAAAGTCTGGGCTCTCAATCACATTGTGGACCTAATTTAATGGATTAGTTGGTTAGGAGACTTTCTTTCTTTCTTCCTTTCTTCCTTTCTTTGTTTCTTTGTTTCTTTGTTTCTTCCTTCCTTCCTTCCTTCCTTCCTTTCCTTCCTTCTTTCCTTCCTTCCTTCCTTTCCATTCCCTTCCTTCCTTCCTTCCTTCCTTCCTTTCCATTCCCTTCCTTCCTTCCTTCCTTCCTTCCTTTCCTTCCTTCTTTCCTTCCTTCCTTCCTTTCCATTCCCTTCCTTCCTTCCTTCCTTCCTTCCTTCCTTCCTTCCTTCCTTCCTTCCTTCCTTCCTTCTTTCTTTCTTTCTTTCTTTCTTTCTTTCTCTCTCTCTCCCTCTCTCTCTCTCTCTCTCTCTCTCTCTCTCTCTCTCTCTCTCTCTCTCTCTCTCTCTCTTTCTTTCTTTCTTGTAGGGTCTTACTCTATCCCAGGCTGACTTGAATTCACTATGTAGTCTCAGAGTAGCCTTGAACTCAAGGCGGTCCTCTTGCCTCTGCCTCCCAAGTGCTGGGATTAAAGGCATGTGCCACCACACCTAGCTGAGACTTTCTTTTTTGAATAAATTATGTAAGTTTTAAAAATAGAGGTGTGGAACATGAACAAAATAGTACATACATCATGTGTATGTACTCATTCGCTTCTCATCAAGGGCACTGATTTCTATCAACAGCCCTTGAATTAAGATCAGAGTAGATCATTCACTCTAAAAGAGCTCCTATACTCCCTTTAGCCACCAAGAATAACTACTGCCCTGATGGATGAAGTCTACCTGTCATTGATCTTGTGTAAGTACAGTTAGACCATGTACATTCTTTTGTTTTGACTCATCTTGAATGTAGGTTTGAAGAATACTTATAAATATTCCCCCTTACCCACACTTTCATTTACCTTGATCAAGTGCAATCTGAAAATGCTAAATTAAAAATTCCGTTAAATGGGCTGGAGAGATGGCTTAGCAGTTAAGCGTTTGCCTGTGAAGCCTAAGGACCCTGGTTCGAGGCTCAATTCCCCAGGACCCACATTAGCCAGATGCACAAGGGGGCACATGCGTTTGGAGTTCGTTTGCAGTGGCTGGAGGCCCTGGCGCACCCATTCTCCCTCTCTCTCTATCTGCCTCTTTCTCTCTCTGTCTATTGCTCTCAAATAAACAAACAAAAATAAGAACAAAAAATTTTTTTTAATTCCATTAATAAACAATACATCTAAATTATATACAATTCTAAGTAGCAGAATTAAATCTCACTCTCCTGGTCCATTTCATGTGGGAGATGAATCAGTCCCTTGTCCACTGCATCCCCTCTTTGTACACTACTGCCCCAGCACAGCCTTACTATAAAACCCAAACTGGCCTCAAACACAGGATGCTTCTGCATCTGTCCCCTCAGTCTTCGAATTATGTCATCTCCACCATCAGATCAGTTGTTATGGTCCATGTCATGTTTAAGTTAAGCTTTACCATAAATGTGTTTTTGTTGTTGTTGTTTGTGTGTTTGAATGGGGCAACTGCATGGTGCATAGAGTTCTGTGCTCTCAGTTGTTTCCGGTATCTTACCTGAAATGTATCTGTGGAGAAGATGGAACAGTTGTCCTCATTATCTGTTTATAAATTCCCCTTCTTGGGTGTTAATATTCTGCCTTCCTCAACCAGTGGACAAGATAAGCTCCCTTTGGGATCTTTATCATTGTCATGATGGGGTGCTGAAGTTCCCATTATTTTTGTGGGTGAGTAAGCAATTCCAAATGGCCTCAAGTGATCCTCTTGTTTTTCTTCCCTGTGGGTTCCTAGAGGAGACTTCACAGCTCTTGGGTTTTCTGGTTTATTCATTTGGTGTGGCTCTCCAGTGTGGTGGGCAGCATCTGGTTCCTCTGAGGCCCCCCAGGGACTGATGTCTTAGCATCAATATGGGTTTCCCTCAAGACTGATGTGTGTTCTCAGCTCTGGCTGCAGCTCACTGCACTGTGAGTCTGTGTTAAATTGCTCTGGTGTGATGCTTTTGGATCTCCTGTGTAATTGTAGGAAAAGCACAATAGGGAGATGGGTTCTCCCAAACGCTAACATATAGCTCTCCCACGTGCATCTCGTACATCTATTTTAATCTGGAACATTTATCTCTATAATAAGCAGGTCTTAGTTGAAGCAAGGTAAGTTATCTTACTGCAGGAATTCTAAAATTGCTAGAAGGGCACCTGATGGAAAATTTGCCTCTTCTGGAGGCACCCACGTTGAATGATGAGATGAAGTCCTTTCTTCTTGTGCCATTGCAAGAGGGCTTTGAGAGGCAGTTTGCCTCCCCACCTAAACTACTGTTCTTTTTTTAAAATTTTTTTATTTTTTAAAATTTATTTATTTATTTGAGAGTGACAGACACAGAAAGAAAGACAGATAGAGGGAGAGAGAGAATGGGCGTGTCAGGGCTTCTAGCCTCTGCAAACAAACTCCAGATGCATGCGCCCCCTTGTGCATCTGGCTAAGGTGGGACCTGGGGAACCGAGCCTCGAACCGGTGTCCTTAGGCTTCACAGGCAAGCACTTAACCGCTAAGCCATCTCTCCAGCCCCTAAACTACTGTTCTTATAGTTGAGCAACCTAGTATTATTTTATGGAAATAGGGTAATCATTTCTTCAACACCCTAGATACTCCTTTGTCACTTTAGGTCATGGTGCCCAATATTTGGGTCACCTAACTTCCTACTGGATTTTTCCTATCTGTTATTTCAAATCTAGAATTCTTATACACAGGAACTGATAGAAACATCTGTGCTTCAGTGGTCTTGTCTTTAAGCATAGCAAACTACTATTTGGATTGAAAGTCCAGAGACTCCCCCATACTGTGTAGTTTGAGTCCCTTTTCATGCATTTGTAATATGCATACATGTTTATGTATTGCTAAGAACACAAAGGACCCTGTTAGTTCAAGCATGAGCATGAGGCTGAAGAAATGACTCAGTGGATAAAATGCTTGCTACACAAGTGTGAGGATGAGAATTCAGCTGCCCAGTATCCATGTAAATGTAGAATATGTGTGATGTACTGCATACAATCCCAGGCAGATCCTCCAGTGTAAGCTAACAGAGTAGACTAGGCTAATAGGTCAGCCCTAGGCTCAAGTAAGAGACCCTGCCTCAGTAAATAAATTGGAGAGTGATCAAGGAAGACACCAGATGTCAACCTGTGGTATCCACATATGTGCACATGGACGCCCATATGCAGGACATTTGAACACACATGCTCATATTACATATCCACTTGTGAGCAGATGCACCCATATATGCAGGGCATGCGAACACACACGCTTATATTACATATCCACGTGTGAGCACATGCACCCACACATGCAGCACATGCTAACACACACATGCTCATCTTACATATCCATTTGTGAGCACATGCACCCACACATGCTCATGTTGCACATCCACATGTGTGCACATGTACCCACACATGCAGGACATGCAGAAACACACATGTCACTTATCCTCCTGAGGACCCTCTGCTTTGTTGCCTCCTTCCTTTTGTCCTTTTCTGTTTTCCATGTCAAGATGTTGATGGGCTCAGAGCTCTGGACTTGTTGTGGTATAAGTAACTATGATAGGATCCTGCATGCACCAATCAGTTGATGTCAGAAGGACAGTACCTCAAAGTAGGACACTTGTGCACCCCGTGGCTCTTACACCTCCTCTTCTGCAATGTTCCCTGAGCTTTGGAGAGCATAATAGAAATTGCCTTTAATTCTGAGTTCTTGGTAGCCTCTTATTTTCTACTTTGATGAGTTTTGGGTCTCCTTGGGATTCTACCTCCATCTCCATAGAGTTCTTTGGCTAGCAGTAAGAGCAGCACTATATTCTTTCTGCAGCCACCTGCGAAATGTGTACAATTCTGTTATGTGGAGAAAATTAACTTCAAAGTGTTATACAACAGCTTCTGCCTGCCTCTCATTGGCCAGTATCTAGGTGCCCCTGTATAAGGCAAAGATTTGAAGACAAGTCTTTTAAAAACTGGATATTTTGTCTCTGATAAATTGGGGTTGAGGTAGTTATGGGAAATTGTTGAGGAGATTCCTGTTATAAAGCACTTTGATCTTATTTTTTCATTATTATTCAAAAGGAGTATTTGAATCCAAAACTTAAACTCTTGTATTTTAAAAGTACATTTATTATGCTGTGGTAAACTCATCTAATTTCTCCAGGATTTTTATTTTTTTCCTAGTGTAGCCAACATTATACTAAATGGGGAAAAATTAAGATTTCCTTCAAACTCTAGATTGGGGCAAGGTCCATATTCTTTTCACTCATTTTCAATATAATTCTTGAAGTCTTAAGTAGAGCAGTAAAACAGGAGAGTGATGTAAAAGGGTAAAAATAAGAAAAAAAGAAGTTAAATTATCCCTATTCACTGATACCATGATTTTATACAAAGCCCCTGAGGAATGTCTAAAGTGTCTAAGATACTTTCAATGAAGTTGCAAGATATAAATCTTATGAAAAGCCAGTACTTTTCTATTTCTTTCACTTTTTTATTATTATTAAGAACATATTTTGCATGGAAACATCATGTGTTGGGACTGTCTTTTCCCTCTCCCTGCTCCCATTCCACAGGTGGGGTTACTGGTATTCCTCATAGGATTGTAGGTTATGCGTTGTGGGAGCAGTCACTTCTTGGATAGTGCCTCTGGACTTGACATCCCAACTGGTGAATCTTACAATCTTTCTGCCCCCTCTTCCACAAAATTCTCTGAGCCTTTGGTAGGTATGTTTCAAGTCTACTTCAGTAAAGAGCTCTTAGGAGCCTCTGGATTTCTGCTTTGTATATGGTAAGTATCCTCAGCATCTGTCTCCTTAACCCTCGTGCTGATCGTCAGGCTCACCATGGAAGTAGCACTCTGGCTCATCTCCCCACTTCCTCTGTGGTTTCACCTGGGTCTTGACTGAGAAGTGAGGGGTGGTTTATCTCCTTGGATCTAGCTACCTTCTGAAAAAGAAAAACAGATTCTCCGACAGAGGGTAAAATGAACATTGGTTAAATTGGAAAAGCTTTATTAATCTGGGGAGAGTTAGATGGATGTAGCCCCTCTTTTAGCCAAAGACTAGTGGGAGCCTGACATTGGAGAGTATAATCTTTGCCTACATAGGATTTAGACTTGGTTCCCAGTTCCAGATTTGAGTTTCTTTCCACTGAGCAGATCTTTTAGCCAATCAGAAAGCCGTTAGTTACCAAGGTTGTGTGTCACCATTGCACTGGTTTGTACTTCTTGTCAGTCTGTGTTTTCTGAGTAGCTGAGACCTCTGCTTGTTCATGCTATTGTTGGCCACTTTCCCCCAGTTGTTCATGTAGCACTTTCTGGCATTATACGGGCTAACTGGGAACTGGCTGTCTTCCGAATCCTAGCCAGATCTCTCCCTGTTCTGTGTAGGCAGCATATGCTACTTTCAGCAGTAGGGTTTTACCTTTTACC